>NC_041391.1:336437391-336494410 GCF_002162155.2 Triticum dicoccoides | reverse complement strand
GAAAAACAGCCGAAATGGCGACACAAGCGCCGCCCAAAGTCCCGCCTCGACAGCGACCCAGCCATAGAGCAAGGAGAACCAATGGATGACGAACATACCCCCAAGCAACCATCCGAACAGGATGAATTGGACAAGCAACCCATCCCTGGCGAAAACAACACTCCGGATGATCTCACGGCAGACACATCGTCGGAGCAGAAGAACCTCCACAAAAGGCTCGTCGCCACTGCAAGACGTCTGAAGAAGCAGAAGCGGAAGCTCAAAACAGCAGAAGACGTACTCAGAATGAGATGGAGCAAAGTACTCAAGACTGCAGACAAATACGGTGATAGTCACCAAGCAAAGAGCTACCCGAAGCACAAACTGTTGCCCAAATTTGACGAGGAGGCCGTAGAGCCCCCACAGTAAAAAAACAAAGAGGTCGCCCGGTCGGATGGTCGACCACATGACAAACAAAGAGCGGCAAGCGGCGCTGCACACAAACCGGCACGTGATCCACATGAGGATCCTCGCAAAAAGGATGGCCCGGTCAGGTCCATCTATGGGCCAAGAAAGCAAGCTCCAGAAAGCAACACAACACGTCGAGTATTCGAAAATCACGGCACACCCAAATACAGGGGCGCCGCACACCCCCTATGTTTCACCGATGAGGTACTGGATTATGAATTTCCAGCGGGATTCAAGCCCGTAAACATAGAGGCATACGACGGAACAACAGGCCCCGAGTCTGGATTGAGGATTACATCCTACACATACATACGGCTAGAGGAGATGACCTCCACACCATAAAATACTTACCCCTCAAGCTCAAAGGGCTAGCTCGGCATTGGCTCAAAAGCCTCCCAGAAAATACCATTGGAAGTTGGGAAGAGCTCGAGGATGCGTTTCGGGCAAATTTTCAGGGGACTTATGTCCGCCCTCCAGATGGAGACGATTTAAGTCATATAACTCAACAGCCCGGAGAGTCAGCCCGCAAATTCTGGAACAGGTTCCTCACCAAAAAGAACCAAATAGTCGACTGTCCGGACGCCGAAGCCTTAGCAGCCTTCAAACATAACGTCCGAGACGAATGGCTCGCTAGACACCTCGGCCAGGAAAAGCCAAGAACAATGGCCGCACTAACAAGCCTCATGACCCGCTTTTGTGCGGGAGAGGATAGCTGGCTGGCAAGATGCAACACCAGCGACCCAAGTACATCCGAGGTCAGGGATGGAAATGGGAAACCACGACGCAGAAAGGACCAGCACCGAACTAAGGGAAATGACCCAAAGAGCACGATAGTCAATGCCGGATTCAAAAGCTCTCGGCAGAACAACAAAACACTGCCTCTCAAGGACAATAGCAACGAGCTATCTAACCTAAACAAAATCTTGGACAAGATATGCCAAATCCACAGCACCTCCGGGAAACCTGCAAACCATACCCACAGAGATTGTTGGGTCTTCAAACAGTCCGGCCGACTTAATGCCGAACACAAGGGGCTCGAAACACCAAGTGAGGACGATGACGAACTCCACAAGAAGAGCACCGGCAAACAAAGGAACTTCCCACAAGAGGTCAAAACAGTAAACTCACTTCATGCGACAACAGGCAAAAATGGAGCGGCGCCCACTAAAGTACGCGCCGCACGGTCCACCCCAACGGAGTCCCAACACTGGATGTCAAAACCAATCACCTTCGACCATCAGGACTACTCCGGAAGTATCCGGAACGCAGGATGGACTGCTCTGATATTAGATCCTATAATCGACGGACTACAATTTACACAAGTCCTAATGGACGGCGGCAGTGATCGAAACCTACTATATCAGGATACAATCCGCAGAATGGGGATAGACCCAACCAAAATACGCCATAACAACACTTCCTTTAAAGGAGTGATGTCAGGTCCATACGCCCATTGTACGGGCTCTCTACCACTAGAAGTTGTGTTCGGTTCATCCGGCAACTCCCGTAGCGAAAAGCTAATCTTCCACATCGCCCCATTTAAAAGTAGCTATCAAGCACTATTGGGACGCGAAGCTTTCGCCCGCTTTAATGCAATACCGCATTATGCATCTCTTACACCTAAAATGCCCGGTCCACGAGGCATTATTTCATTAAAAGGAAACTTCAAGTGTCCCTCGAATACAGAAGAACGTGAGACTGCCTTGACAGCCACACACTAATCCAGCTTTTCTGATCAAAGCCCCTAAACAGGTCATTCAGACCCCAGACACGGTTAGGCGAGTCCGGTACAAATAAACAAGGGGCTTACTAGCCGCGTACCCCCTTACAAGGGGCTGCACGCATGTACAATAAAAGACAATAAAGCTCAATTTTATTCGTTTTTCGAATTATATTCTGTTTATACATTTTTTGCACGACCCATTTTTCAAACTAAGTTCTTCTATTTTACAGATGAACACCGTGCTACGCCCGTCCAGGATACGACACAACGGAGACACAGGCGCAGACGTGCAGTAGGGACCCGTTACAAGGATTCTTTTCAGATTAAGACCCTGCGTAAACCTTTCTTACTGTCCCTTGTTGATACACATCCCCTGGTTCCTCACTATAACCGAGGAGGAGGCTGGCGTTTTGGCATCGGCCGCATCAGAAATCTTTGCGCGTACCTGGACACTAGGGGCTTAGGGCATTGCTCTGCCCATTTTCATAAAGACCGAATACCTTAGGGAGTGTTCGGCGTCTCGAGTTAGGCCTTATATGCATCAGCTCCGAATCATGTCTTTGGTCAAATGTTGGGTTTGCCCGGCTCCTGCGTTTTGCTGCCTTATGTTCCGCTCTATTGGCTAACGCGGCACCAAGAGAACTACTGCGATTGTGCCCCGGTTCGTCCAGGTGAGCACCTTAGTAGAGAAAGCCGAAAACTGACTGTCATGATTTAGCGAGAGACAGGTCAACCACCCGATCGACCACCGGAATGTTTAGAATTCCTCCGCTTTAGCGAAGGACCATTTCCCGGTCAAGCACATACGCGCCCGAAATCCGAAGAGCGCAGTACCCCTAGGGGCTATATAGTAGCCCCACCATTGAACTCCTATGGCTAAGTGAAAGTGATAAAGCATCATAGTCCGGTTGCCTAGTTTCCTACGCTATCACCTCCTTCACGGGACCAAGACATTGGATTAAGTGTGAACATGCACTCCTTTTTGCAAACACCCCCGCACTATGTGCGTGGGGGCTGAAGCCGAAGACTGCCATCTTTCAGGTTATATATACATATACGTTAACGGCCGCACAGGAGAAATTTCAACACTTGAACGCACAAGTATAAAAAGCCCTTATTTTATATTTGAAACATGGTTTCACAAATCATAGATGTCATTTGAACATAAAGTCTTTTGAGCACTACGTCTCTATTAAACGAGCGCCCTGCAGGACTTCCTCAAAATAGTGTTCGGCTGGCAATCGGCTTCTGTCCGAGTCTTGGGACGCAACATCGGTGGCCTCCATCTCTGCCCAGTATGTTTTGACACGGGCGAGTGCCATCCGTGCACCCTCTATGCATGCCGACCGCTTCATCGCCTTGATATGCGGCACCGCATCAAGGAACTGCTGCCCCAAGCCAAAATAACTCTTTGGCTCGGGCCTTTTCGGCCACAGATGAGCCACAACATGCTTCATGGCAAGTCCGGACAACCTATTCAGCTCAGCCCACTCAGCCAACCGATCGGTTAATGGAAGTGGATGGTCCGGATTATGGAAATGAGACCAAAAAAGCTCTTCCATTCAGTGATCCTTTTGGCCTCGGAAGTGTGCGACTGCGTCCGCCGCACTCGCCGCCAAATTCAGATAAGCATCCTCCACACCCCACAACTGGCCCAACTAAGCATACTTCGGATCTGTGAACTTCCTACGCAGCAGAAAGGGCTTTCCAACCGCAATATCCCCGGCTTGACGTAGCTCCTCCTTTATAGCTCTCATTGCAGAGCGGGCATCCTTGGCTTCGGCGGTGGCCTTCTTCAGGTACTCTTGCTCCGCTCGGCGTTCCCTTTTAAGAAGCTCACAGCGGTCGGTAGCATTCTTCAGCTCCACGGCCATCTTGGCCATTTCCTCCCTGCTTCGGCAGTGAGCAGCCTGTTCGGCTTTTAGCTCTTCGGCCGCCTTCAAGGTAGCCGCATTACTTTTTCTGGCTTGCTCCTTGGTTCGGGCAAGCTCCGCCTGAAGATCCTCCATAGCAGTGGCACCATCTGCATTAAGCATACATGAAGTAAGGCACTGGCGTCAAGCTCCCTTACCAGGTGTCCGCGGAGAAGCCACATACCTTGTGACTCGTCAAGTCGCTTATTGACCAGCGCGATGTCCGCATCCGCAACATCAAGTTGCCGCTTCAGTTCGGCAACTCTGTCAGTCCGGCTGGCCACCGAATGCACCGCCACCTGTATAGGAAGGGCGACATCTTATAACTGAGATTACGATCCTTGGCACGCCGTCACTTTTGACAACGTACCGAGTCTCAGGGGCTACTATCTATAAAGGGCGCATTCTATATGCAAAACTGTTAGAAGGTATATCATTTTTGCGTACCTCAAACCCCGTCAGTAAACTTCTGACGGCTTCAAGCAATCCGCTCTCAGCGGAGGAAATCCTTTCAATCACCGTACCCATTAATGCACGGTGATCTTCTGAGATAGATGCTCGCCCGTGCAGATCCTTCAGCTCCTCCGACTTTACACTAGTTGGTGCCGGACCTCCCGGCCCCGCCGAACTCGGGGAAACCCTCCACGACGACACCTCAGGGTCGTCCGCCCCACCTGATGGTGCGGCGGATGGGGGCGTTTCGCTCTCCATCATCTCCGGACAGAGATCCCCCGAAGATGAGCTCTGCTGAGAAGGGCTGAGATCCGAACTACAAGGTAAAAAACTTTGGTTATCTTCAGAAATAAAAACAGGGATGTCCTTTATTACAAAACTCCCCTTTCTACTTACGGCTCGCTGGAGGGCTGATTCCCTTGGGGAAATAGTGCGGCTGGGGCTTCCCCGAGTGCAGGACCCTCTGGTGAAGATTTCTTCCCCCGCTTTGAGGCCTTGGCCTCCGGATCTTTAGAAGCGGTCAACTTCTCCCCTTGGAGGGGGGTGTCGGTGTCAAAACCGGCGGATCTCGGGTAGGGGGTCCCGAACTGTGCGTCTAGGCGGATAGTAACAGGAGACAAGGGACATGATGTTTTTACCCAGGTTCGGGCTCTCTCGATGGAGGTAAAACCCTACTCCTGCTTGATTAATATTGATGATATGGGTAGTACAAGAGTAGATCTACCACGAGATCAAGGAGGCTAAACCCTAGAAGCTAGCCTATGGTATGATTGTTATGTGTCCTACGGACTAAAACCCTCCGGTTTATATAGACACCAGAGAGGGCTAGGTTTACACAGAGTCGGTTACAATGGTAGGAGATCTACATATCCGTATCGCCAAGCTTGCCTTCCACGCCAAGGAAAGTCCCATCCGGACACGGGACGAAGTCTTCAATCTTGTATCTTCATAGTCTTGGAGTCCGGCCAATGATGATAGTTCGGCTATCCGGACACCCCCTCGTCCAGGACTCCCTCAGTAGCCCCTGAACCAGGCTTCAATGATGACGAGTCCAGTGCGCATATTGTCTTCGGCATTGCAAGGCGGGTTCCTCCTCTGAATAATTCATAGAAGATTTTGAACACCAGGATAGTATCCAGCTCTGCAAAATAAATTCCACATACTAACCTAGAGAGAATAATATTTACACAAGTTCAATCTGCTGGCGTATTTCGTGGCATGACATCACGCCACGGCCAAGCCTTTATTCGAATTATTTTTATTGCTCCACCTCAGCGTGTTTAGCGAAGCGGTTTCCTTGGCACGTCTTGTCAAAGCAGAGATCGTGTCCCATTATTCCGGGATTCTCAACAATACGGACGTGGGTAACCCAACCGCGCCATTGATCGCGGCGCTTGGGAGATAAGCGAGTTTTACTGGGCTAGTGGGGACGCATAGTTTCGTCCGCTCATATATAGGGGATAAAGATCCACCTTTTCACCTACGCCTTCTTCCTCCTTTGCTTATCCATCTCCGCGCACTCGAGCTCCAGTGCCCAAGTCCGCACATCTCACCTCAACCTTCTCCAACCATGTCCGGAGCGGGAGGCAAGTGGATGGCCTCCTCCGTCATGGAGGGGCACATCAAGAGGCTGTGCAAGGCCGGATATTTGTCCAGCGATATCGCGCACCGGCTCCCCGACGAGGGGCAGCTCGTCCCCACCCCCGGGCCCCATGAGAGGGTGGTATTCATTCCCCATTTCCTCCGCGGACTGGGCTTCCCACTCCACCCCTTTGTCCGGGGGCTCATGTTCTACTATGGCCTGGATTTCCATGATCTGGCCCCGAATTTTATTCTCAACATCTTGGTGTTTATCGTCGTGTGCTAGGCCTTCCTTTGCATCCAGCCCCACTTCGGCTTATGGCTAAAGACCTTCAATGTCAAGCCGAAGGTAGTGGGTGACAGCCAAGCGGAGTGTGGAGGCACCATGGTGGGCAAGATGCCCAATGTCACCTGGCTCGAGGGCGCCTTCGTGGAAACCATCAAAGGGTGGCAACCGGGGTGGTTCTATATCACCAAACCGCGTGACCCTGAATGGGCAGCGGCTCTCGAATTCAGATCTGGCATCCCCACGCGGCTCACCTCCCGGAAAGAGAAGGGCCTGTTGTGGGGTGATTCGGAGGAGCTGACCAGACTCCAATCCTGTCTCCAAACCCTGGTGAACAAAAAGCTCAAGCTTGTCAACGTGGTCCAAGTCATGCTCATCCGCCGGATTCTCCCGTGCTAACAGCGGGATTTCAACCTGTGGGAGTTCGATCCGGCGCAGCACCAGACCTTGAGCAGGCTCTTCGACACTACGTGCGAAGTGGCCTGGAGGGTGCTGTTCAAGGGCGCCGAGGCACTCGCATCCGCTATCGAAGATCACGGATTCAGCTCACAGTGTCCGGCTGGAGAGGTAAGCTATATTATCCTTTACGGGACACTTGCTTTCCATAGTTTGACTCTATGTGGGATCTAAACTCCCAATTCCTTTAACAGGCCTGGCAGAAGACGTCCGGATAGGTTAACTGTCCGGCTCCCCTTCTAGAAGACCCAGCGGATGCCCGTTTGACAGGGCTGCTGGTCCCGGCGCCTTATGTGGTGCCGGAGAAGAAGGCCAAGAAGAAGGCCACGGGAACTCGGAGGAGTTCCTGGCGCCAGGTGTTATCGGACTCATCGTCCGACGACTCCGAGGCGGACTCCTCCCACAAAGATGGGGAGGAGAAGAAAGAGGCCTCTCCCCCAGCGGGGGGAGAGACGAAGAGGAAGGCTTCCCCAACAGGGGAGGCCGAAGGGTCCAAGAAAGGAAGGACCCTTCCCCCGGACTGTTCCACCAATGCCGACGACGGCGACGAGGAGTGGCCCTCGAGGGCCAAGCCCCTGGCGAAATCGTAAGTGTCCGGACTCCTAAATAACTCATAATTTTTCTTTTTGTTGCATAGTGTCTTCTAACGTCGCATACAACTCTATAGTCCGCCCAAGAATGATCTCCCCGCTTCGTCGAGCGGGTCCTTGGGTTCGTCGGATGTGAACAGTGCTTCACTTCCGACCGCCTCCTCCCCTCGTGACACAGACGACGCCATGGTAGGGTCCCAGAAGGGGACCTGCCAGGAGGAGGAGGTCCCTGAGGTGCCGCAGGGCAGCCTCCCGGACTTCGGACCGGACTCCGCACCAGAACCTTCAGTGGTTCCGGAGTCCAGCGGGCGGCCCCTTCGTGAGAAGGGCAAGACAGCGACGCCGGCGGCCTCCGTCCAACTGGAGGCACCGGATAATTTGCTGGAGGCGCTCGACGGCGCTTCCATCGACGAGGAACACCACACTGTCATGAGTGCGGTGATTCAAAAAGTTCAGTCCGCTAAGAGCGGGCTGACCGAAGCCTGCACCAGCCTTCTAACAGGCTTTGAGGTAAGGGTTTCAAGATATGTAAAAATAGTACCGCATAGACAGTAGCCCCTGATGCTCGGTTCGATGTTCAGAAAGAAAAGCCGAACTGAGGATCTAAAAAGATATACGCAGGAGTCTAACACAAATATGTCAATATGGGGATGCAACCTGCACTGCTGACCTATGCCGCACTGACTGCAGAGGTCGGTGCTTTGAAGGAAAGTCTCGAGCGGTCCGAGAGGGAGCTCGGCCGTGCCAAGAAGCAGCTTGAGGACAAGGAAGGTAAGTAGCACCTTATTAAAGTTGTACCTCATAAAAAAGGATTTGGATGCAAAAAATGACAGGGATAACGTGGGTATTGCAGGGGCCACAAACGAGGTGGCGACCCTGAAGGAGGCGGTGTCCGCGGCCGAGCGCAATGCGGCCGCGGAACACACAGAGCGAGAGAAGCAGGAGGCGCGGGTGGCGGAGGTGCGGCAAGAGCTCCAGGTTCTCATGGAAAAACACAAGATTTTGGAGCGTGACTCGAAGACTAGAGAGTCCGAGCTGGCATCCGCTCTTGAGAGTGCCAAAGCCGCTAAGGCCGAAGCGCAAAAGGCCCTCCAGGAACTCGAGGCGGTGAAGAAGATAGCGGCGGGTAAGGCATTCTTCATGCAAAGCAAGCATGTAAAAGTGAATTACCTGTTACTTACCCGAATTCGGAGCTCTCTAGGAGCGTTCACAGATCTGCCCCGCAGCGTGTCCGATGCTGCCACATTGTACAGAGCCGAGGAGGGGAGCTCGACAGAGAAGGTGTTTAGTATGCTGAGGCCGGACATCCGGTGCCCCTGAGAGACCAGCTGAAGCAGCTGGTCGAGCTCCACAAGGTGGCCGAATAGGCCATGAAGGGCCTCATAGTTCGGCTATGGCCCAAGGAAGCCATGCCTGGGAGCTACTTCCGTCTGGTGCGGCGGCTGGTGGATGCCTATCCATGGGTTGACGTCATCAAGCACTCCGCCTGTATTGAAGGTGCCCGTCGGGCCCTTGCCCGCGCTAAGGTGCACTGGGGCAAGATGGACGCCGAGAAGCTTGTGACAGACGCGCCACCACCGGGCAAGGGGTATCGTGCGCCCGAGATGTATTACAAGGGTGTCCTGAAGGGTGCCCGCATTATTGCGGGTGAGTGCTCCAAAGATGTAATCTTTGATTAGACTAGCGTTTTGTTATCCTGTGCGCTCAAAACTTTGTTCATATGCGCTAAGCAACGCTTGTTAATTTAAAATATTACCTTCTGTGCGGCCGTTTATTAAATCTGAGAGATGGCAAGTCGTTGGCTTCAGCCCCCGTGCCATGAGTGCTGGGGTGTTCGGGATAAACTTGAGCGCTCTTGTTCCCATTTTTGTGTCCTTCTAGGGAGGCGCTCAACACAACGAACGAGGCAACCGGACTTATAATGCTTGAACACTCTCACTTAGCCATAGAATTCTATAATTTTAAATTTTGGCGAAGCCCCTAGTATTCGGAAGGCCGAATTCGGGGTGCTATCCACGCCTGGGCCGGACAAAGCTGGTTCCTCGCTCTAAGTGGCATAAGTCTTTAGGGACTCGAAAAAACCTCTCGAACAGTGACCTGCTCTCGCCCCATCATGACGGTCAGTTTTAGCTTTCTCCACTGAGGTGCTCGCCCAGCTCAAATGGGGCACAATCGCAGTGGTTCTACCAGCGCTACCTTAGCCGATATAATGGAACGTAAGGTACCAAAACATGGGAGCCGGGCAAACCCAACTATTGACCCAAGACATGATTCGGAGCCGACGCATATAATGCTATAGTTCGGGGTGCCGCACTTGTGAAAGTGTTCGGGCTTACCACACCATAGTTTGGGGAACTTAAGCCCCTGGTGTACTTAGCCGTACCAAAGCGTACGGATGCAACATGTCATAAGCGAACATATAAAAAGGAATGCAATGATAGGCAAAAAGCGATGTATTTTTTATTCAAAAGATACTGCAATAAAGGCCGAATGATACAAATAGTGCGATAAGCAAGGGGTGGGACTATTTAACATGTCCCCCTACAGGGGTAGGCTGCGGAATGGTATGTAAAACAGGTATAATGCTCGTAATGGAGACCACCTGGATACTCGTCGTAGCTTTTCTGCTTCCCTGGCTGTTGCATCATTAGTTCGGCAGATCCACTGCCGGACAGGGCTTCTGAAAAACAGAGTCCTGAGAATAAGAGAGAAAAAAAAAGAATGACCAATTTGGGAGCCCCTGGTGTGGTTGATCCGCACTCTGGGCCTACCGTGGTCGTGCCCCTCCCCCTATGCCATGGTATCTCCAGAGCGTAATGATGTATGCGTGGCACTGATCTCGCGATGTCGCGAGGGCTGGGGTTGGGGCCGCATTGCTACGCGTGCTCGGAACGTGCCAGGTGGTCTTGTTGTAGGTTACTCCGGGCGCGCTTGACGGTGTGCGGTCGCTTAACGGCCGGACTCGAGAATTGCCTTAAGAGGCTGCTCTGCACTTCCGCCGCGAGAGCCGTTGTATGCTCCTCCGTGCGGAGAGAGCGTTCGGTGTTTCCGTTGACCGTGATGACCCCTCGAGGGCCTGGCATCTTGAGCTTGAGGTATGCGTAGTGCGGCACCGCATTGAACTTTGCAAATGCGGTCCGTCCGAGCAGTGCATGATAGCCGCTGCGGAACGGGACTATGTTGAAGATTAACTCCTCGCTTCGGAAGTTATCCGGGGATCCGAAGACCACTTCAAGTGTGACTGAGCCAGTGCAGTTGGCCTCTACACTTGGTATGACGCCTTTGAAGGTCGTTTTTGTGGGTTTAATCCTTGAGGGGTCTATGCCCATCTTGCACACTGTATCCTGATAAAGCAGGTTCAGGCTGCTGCCGCCGTCCATCAGGACTCTAGTGAGGTGGAATCCGTTGATGATTGGGTCTAAAACCAATGCGGCGAATCCGCCGTGGCGGATACTAGTGGGGTGGTTCCTTCGATCAAAAGTGATCGGGCAGGAGGACCACGGATTGAACTTTGGGGCGACTGGCTCCATCGTGTATACGTCCCTGAGTGCACGCTTCCGCTCCCTTTTGGGTATGTGGGTTGCGTATATCATGTTCACCGTCCGCACTTGTGGGGGGAATCCCTTCTGTCCTCTATTGTTCGGCGGCCGTGTCTCATCCTCGTCGTCGCTATGCAGTCCCTTGTCATTGCCTTCGGCGATTAACTTGCCTGCCTGCTAGAACAACCAACAGTTTCTGTTGGTGTGATTAGCTGGCTTTTCGGGGGTGCCGTGTATCTGGCACGAGCGATCGAGTATCCGGTCCAAATTGGACGGGCCTGGAGTAGTTCTTTTGAATGGCTTTTTCCGCTGACCGGGTTTAGAGCCTCTGAATCCGGCGTTGACTGCCGTATCTTCAGTATTATCGCTGTTAATGCGGCGTTTGTGCTTATTCGACGCGACCTTCCATTGCTGTCTTTGGTATCTGAACTACCAGAGTTTTTGGTTAGGTTGTTACTGCGGGCTAGCCAGCTGTCTTCTCCCGCACAAAAGCGGGTCATGAGTGATGTGAGGGCTGCCATTGATTTCGGCTTTTCCTGTCCTAGGTGCCGGGCCAGACATTCGTCGCAGATGTTGTGTTTGAAGGCTGCAAGGGCCTCTGCATCCGGACAGTCGGCGATTTGATTTTTCTTGGTTAAGAACCGAGTCCAGAATTGTCTGGCCGATTCATCTGGCTGCTGAATTATGTGACTTAGGTCATCGGCGTCTAGTGGTCGCACATATGTGCACTGGAAGTTATCAAGGAATGCGGCTTCCAGGTCCTCCCAACACCCAATTGATTCTGCTGGCAAGCTATTGAGCAAATGTCGAGCTGGTCCTTTAAGCTTGAGTGGGAGGTATTTGATGGCGTGAAGATCATCACCGCGGGCCATGTGGATATGAAGTCGATAGTCTTCGATCCAAACCGCGGGGTCTGTTGTGCCATCGTAGGATTCAATGTTCACGGGTTTGAACCCTTCAGGGATTTGATGATCTATTACTTCATCTGTGAAGCATAGTGGGTGTGCGGCGCCTCTGTATTGGGCTATATCACGACGTAGCTCAAGCGAGCTTTGTCTACTGTGTGCGGCCCGGCTGGAATTGCTGTCTCTGGCGCGACGGTTGTCGTCGCGTATCGTGGGGCGCCCACGCGATCCGTAGATCGATCTTGATTGTCTTGCCTTATCCTCCAATATTTCTCGCAAGTCCGGCGCATTCCCCCGTGGCTTTGTACTTTTCGAGCGATGCCGGGGTGCGGCTTTAGTGGAGGGCCTAGAGGCCTCTCTGTCGCGGCCACGAGGTGGCCGGTCGGCCGTATTGTGCGCTGGTGATGTAGGTTTATATGCTTCCTCCTCTAATCGGGGCAGCAGCTTGCGTTTTGGGAAGCTTTTGGAGGGGCGTTCGAGTTCGTACTCTTCGGCTGCGAGGAATTCAGTCCATCTGTTGGCTAGGAAATCTTGATCAGCTCTAAGTTGTTGCTGCTTTTTCTTGAGGCTACTTGCTGTGGCCATAAGCCTGCGTTTGAAACGCTCTTGTTCGACGGGATCCTCAGGCACGACAAATTCGTGGTCGTCGAGGCTTGCCTCATCTCCGGAGGGAGGCATGTAATTATCGTCCTCTACCTCTTCGTCTGCCGCTCTCTCGTGAGGGCTGGCTTCTCCGTCCTCCTGTGCTGAATCTTGCTGGAGGGGGTTGTCTTCGGCACAATCCGGGGTGTTATTGTCTCCAATGCCGGAATCTCCATTCTTGCTATGGCGGGATTTGGAGCGGCACTGCTGACGCCGGCGTTTAGGCTGCTTTTTGGAGGGGTCATCCTCCGCTGTTCCATCGCCATTCCCATCCTTTGGGATGTCCACCATGTATATGTCGTATGACGAGGTGGCTTTCCAGTGCCCAGTAGGCGCTAGTTCTTGGTCGTCTCCGGCATCGTCATCCATACCGTCGATGTCTTCGGAGTCGAAGTCTAGCATGTCGGTTAAGTCATCGACAGTGGCTACGAAGTGGGTGGTGGGTGGGCTTTGAATTTCTTCATCGTCCGCATCCCAACCGTCCTGGCCATAATCCGGCCAAGGCTCTCCTGACAAAGAGAGACACTTTAGCGAATTCAGGATGTCGCCGAAAGGCAAGTGCTGAAAGATGTCCGTAGCGGTGAACTCCATGATTGGCGCCCACTTGGATTCGATTGGCAGGGGCACGGAAGGTTCGGGGTCCGGAGAGGAGTCCGGCACCTTGGGGTCACAAGCTTCATGAGGGATAGGGTCGGTATTCAGCTCTATCGCCGTAGAGGTAGCAGCCCCCGAGGCGGTGTCCAACCACCCATCCTCGATTGGCGTCGTCGGCTCCGAACCAAGGGTCGGAGCGGACTCTTGTGCGGCCTCCAGGGCACTGTCTGGCAGCAGGGCTAAATCATGCCGACCGGGACAGTGCGGCGCGCCTGGCTGTGGCTCGAATCCATCGAAGATCAAGTCTCTGCGGATGTCGACCATGTAGTTCAAACTTCTGAATCTGACTTGATGGCCAGGGGCATAGCTTTCGATCTGCTCCAGATGGCCAAGTGAATTGGCCCGCAGTGTGAAGCCGCCGAATACGAAGATCTGTCCGGGGAGAAAAGTCTCACCCTGGACCACGTTGTTGTTGATGATCGAAGGAGCCATCAGGCCTATAGGTGACGACACAGAGGAACTCTCAATGAAAGCACCAATGTCGGTGTCAAAACCGGCGGATCTCGGGTAGGGGGTCCCGAACTGTGCGTCTAGGCGGATGGTAACAGGAGACAAGGGACACGATGTTTTTACCCAGGTTCGGGCCCTATCAATGGAGGTAAAACCCTACTCCTTCTTGATTAATATTTGTGATATGGGTAGTACAAGAGTAGATCTACCACGAGATCAAGGAGGCTAAACCCTAGAAGCTAGCCTATGGTATGATTGTTATGTGTCCTACGGACTAAAACCCTCCAGTTTATATAGACACCGGAGAGGGCTAGGGTTACACAGTCGGTTACAATGGTAGGAGATCTACATATCCGTATCGCCAAGCTTGCCTTCCACGCCAAGGAAAGTCCCATCCGGACATGGGACGAAGTCTTCAATCTTGTATCTTCATAGTCTTGGAGTCCGGCCAATGATGATAGTTCGGCTATCCGGACAACCCCTAGTCCAGGACTCCCTCAGGGGTGATTCCCGATCCCCCCCTTCCTTAAAAGCCTCCTTAGCAGAGGCGGTAGCTTTCCTGTTCCCCCCTTCGCCCTCTTCCAAAGGTGCAACCTCCAGCATCCTGGTTAACACGGGATCCGGCGTGGTCTCAGGGAGGGGGGCCGAACACCGTATCAGTTTTGCTTTTGCTATCCACTCCTGTTCAAGGGATAGCTGGTTAAAGGGCAAGTTTATGATAAGTGTATGGATAGCGTGTCCGGCCACAGGACTACTTACTTGAGTATCCGGGCGATTGCAGCTCAGGCCTGCGTCCTCAGTCAAGTCTGGACACATCTCTTGTGATCCGAAGAACAGTTTATACATCTCCACGGGCGTCGCACCCATGAAGTGTTGGAGATCTCGCGGTCCCTCCGGATTGAATTCCCACAGGTGGAGGGGGCAACGTTTGCAGGGCAGAAGCGTCGAATCAGCAGGACCTGCGCCACTACGACCAGATTGATCTCCCTCTCTTGGAGGTCTCGAATACGGCCCTGCAATAATGGCGCGTCCTTGGACGGCCCCCGGTCAAGCCCTTTGTTGACCCATGACGCCAGCCGTTGTGGAGGGCCCGAGCGAAAGGCGGGCGGCGCCACCCATTTGGTGCCCCTGGGAGCGGTGATGTAGAACCACTCCTGTTGCCACAAACCGAGCTCCTTTTGAAAAAAGCCCTCGGGCCATGGAGCGTCAGCTCTCTTGCTTATAACTGCCCCTCCGCACTCTGCCTGCCACTCCTCGATCATCTTCGGCTCCACGTTGAAGGTCCTGAGCCACAATCCGAAGTGAGGAGTGGCATTGAGGAAGGCTTCGCATACGACAATGAACGATGAGATGTGGAGGATGGACTCCGGATCCAAGTCATGGAATTCCAGCCCATAATAAAACAGGAGCCCCCTTACGAAGGGGTCCATCAGGAAGCCAAAACCCCGACGGAAGTGAGACACGAACACCACACTCTCACCAGGATCGGCAGTGGGGATGACTTGCCCTTGGACGGGCAGCCTATGCGAAATCTCACTGGTTAGATACTTGGCGTCTCTCAGCTTTAACACGTCTTCCTCCGTGGCGGAAGAGGGCATCCACCGGCCCTGTAGGTCAGAGCTGGACATTGTCGAGTGCCCGAAGCGCCTGAATCTGGAGCCTTGGGTGTTGGAGCTTGGGGCGAGGGGCGGATTCGATTGAAGATTGAAGAAAAGGAACAGGCCTTGGTCTCGTTATAAAGGGGCTGAATACCAAGAGCCGTCTCCGTAACCGTTTGGGACTCGCCTTCGATGGAGGGGGCGTGCCAATGGGCGCGGTTGGGTTACCCACATCCGTATTGATGACAATCCCGGAATAAGGGGACACGATCTCTGTTGTGACAAGATGTGCCAAGGAAACCGCTTCGCTAAACGCGCTGAGGTGGAACAATAAAAACGATTCGAGTAAAGGCTTGGCCATGGTGTGACATCATGACACGAAATACGTCAGCAGATTGAACTTGTGTAAATATTATTCTCTCTACGGTGGTATGTGGAATTTATTTTGCAGAGCCGGACACTATCCTGGTGTTCAAAATCTTTTATGAATTATTCGGAGGAGGAACCCGCCTTGCAATGCCGAAGACAATATGCGCGCCGGACTCGTCGGCATTGAAGCCTGGTTCAGGGGCTACTGAGGGAGTCCTGGACTAGGGGGTGTCCGGATAGCCGAACTATCATCATTGGCCGGACTGCAAGACTATGAAGATACAAGATTGAAGACTTCGTCCCATGTCCGGATGGGACTTTCCTTGGCGTGGAAGGCAAGCTTGGCAATACGGATATGTAGATCTCCTACCATTGTAACCGACTCTGTGTAACCCTAGCCCTCTCCCGTGTTTATATAAATCGGAGGGTTTTAGTTCATAGGATGAACAACAATCATACCATAGGCTAGCTTCTAGGGTTTAGCCTCCTTGATCTCATGGTAGATCTACTCTTGTACTACCCATATCATCAATATCAATCAAGCAGGAGTAGGGTTTTACCTCCATCGAGAGGGCCCGAACCTGGGTAAAAACATTGTGTCCCTTGTCTCCTGTTACCATCCGCCTAGACGCACAGTTTGGGACCCCCTACCGGAGATCCGCCAGTTTTGACACCGACAACGCCCCTGGCCATCAGGTGAGGTTTGGAAGCCTGAACTACACTGCCGACATCAGCGGAGACTTGATCTTCGATGGACTCAAGCCCATGATAGGTGCGCTGTACAGTCACGATGAGCATAACTTAGATTTGCCATCGGACGGTGTTCAGGAGAACGCGCCTGTAGCTGCCCTGGTCTTAGATCCGGAGCAGACCGTGCCATCCGAAGACGGGTGGATAGACCCCACCACGGAGGCCGCACACGCATCGGCGATAGAGCGGAACACAGACTTCGCCTCCAATGAGGTCTGTGTCATCGGATCCTCGGACTCGTCTCCAGCCATAGGCTCCGAACCGCGTACATCCGCACCCATCGAACTTAATTGGGCAACGATGATGGAGTTTACCTCCGCGGATATCTTTCAGCACTCGCCCTTGGGAGATGTGCTAAACTCATTAAAATATCTCTCCCTTTCAGGAGACTCTTGGCCGAACTATGTCTGGCCTGAGTGGGAAGCGAACGACAAGGAAATTCGTTACCCACCCACCACCCACTTAATAGCCACTATCGACGACTCAACTAACATGCTTGATTTCTACTATGAAGACATCGACGGTATGAATGACAGTGCCAGAGAAGAACGGGAACCACCGCCCACATGGCGCTGGACAGCCACCTCATCATATGATATATACATGGTGGACACACCTAAAGAAAACAACGGCGAGGAACGGAAGGATGCAACGGAGGATAATCCTCTTGAGAAGCAACCAAAGCACCGACGTTGGCCGCTCTAAATCCCACCACAGCAAAAACAGCGATAACGGCACAAGAATAATACCCCGGTCAACTCCAAAGGTAACGACGACCCCATGGACCCAGCGATGGAGAAGGATGAGCCAGGGGATGGCAAACATAGCCCGAGGCCGCTGTCCGATCATAGCGATGGCGAAGATAAAACTCATAAACCGGTCTTCGGACAGGAGAACAGTCTGGGCGACGATGCACTCATCATCCCAGAAAAGCATTTGGAACAAGAAAACCTCCACAAAAGGCTTATCGCCACCGCGAGAAGCTTGAAGAAGCAGAAGCAAAGGTTTAAGGCCATGTAGGATACACTCAACCACAGATGGAACAAAGTGCTCGACACTGACGAAAAATACGGTGGCGATCGCCACACAAAGTGCTACCCAAAGCGCAAGCTACTCCCCGAATTCAATGACGAGGCTATAGAGCCCATCCCGCCAAAAATAATACGGCCGATCTACCGGACCGACCACCCCGTGGCCGAGATAGAGCGGCTAATGACGCTGCACACAAGTCAGCGCACGATCTACGTGTGCACCTGGACAAAAGAGCCGGTATGGCCAGGTCCATCTATGGATCTAGGAAGCATGCTCCGGCATAGGATCACGGCCACCAAAATGACTATACTGATCGAATACCAGCTCGGAATCAACACCGAACACCACAACCGCCGGAAGCATGCCATGACACATCCAAATACAGGGGTGCCACGCACCCCCTGTGCTTCACCGATGAGGTGCTGGATCATGAATTTCCAAAGAGATTCAAACCCGTAAACATAGAGGCATACAATGGAACGACAGACCCTGCGGTCTGGATTGAGGACTTTATTCTTCACATCCACATGGCTCGCGGAGATGATCTCCACGCCATCAAATACCTACCCCTCAAGTTAAAAGGACCAGCTCGGTACTGGTTGAAAAACCTCCCCGAAAACTCAATTGGAAGTTGAGAGGAACTTCAGGACGCTTTCAGGGCCAATTTTCAAGGGACCTATGTCCGACCTCCGGACGCAGACGATTTAAGTCACATAATCCAACACCCGGTAGAGTCAGCCCGTAAGCTTTGCAACAGATTTCTCACTAAGAAGAACCAAATCGTCAATTGCCCGGATGCTGAAGCCTTAGCGGGATTCGAACACAGTGTCTGGGATGAATGGCTCACCAGACACCTCGGCCAGGAAAAACCGAGGACAACGGCAGCCCTAACAAGCCATATGACCCACTTCTGCGCGGGCGAGGATAGTTGGTTGGCCCCTAGCGGCACCAGCAACCCAGGCAGATCCGAAATCAGGGACGGCAATGGGAAGCCGCGATGCAATAAAAACAAGCGTCGAAATAATGAAGACAGCCCAGACAACACGGCGGTAAACACCGAATTCAGGGGGTCTCGACCTGGTCAACGGAAAAAGCCATTTAAAGGCAGCAAAGATGGACCGTCCAGCCTAAACGAAATTCTAGACAGATCATGTCAGATTCATGGCACCCCCGAGAAACCTGCGAATCACACCAACAAAGAATGCTAGGTCTTCAAGCAGGCCGGAAAGCTAAACGCCGAACACAAGGGGAGGGAGCCGCCAAGTGAAGACGAGGACAAACCTCGCCAGTCGAACACTGGGGGACAGAAAAAATTTCCTCCAGAAGTCAAGATAGTGAACATGATCTACATCACCACATACCAAAGAGGAAGCGCAAACGCGCACTCCGAGACGTATATGTTGTAGAGCCTGTCGCCCCCAAATTCAACACATGGTCGGCCTGCCCGATCACTTTTGATCGTAGGGATCATCCGACCAGTATCCGGCAAGGAGGTTCGGCTGCCTTGGTGCTCGACCCAATAATTGACGGATACCATCTGACCCGAGTCCTCATGGACGGCGGCAGTAGTCTTAATCTGATATATCAGGACACTGTCCGCAAAATGGGGATAGACCCATCAAGAATTAGCCAAAGCAGTACTACCTTTAAAGGAGTAATACCAGGCGTAGAGGCCCGCTGTACGGTCTCTCTAACATTAGAGGTTTTATTCAGTTCTCCCGACAACTTTCGAAGTGAAGAACTAATCTTCGACATCGCCCCATTCCGAAGCAGCTATCACGCACTACTCGGAAGAACGGCCTTCGCTCGTTTCAATGCAATACCGCATTACGCTTATCTTAAACTTAAGATGCCCGGTCCACGTGGCGTCATCACAATCAGCGGAAATACAGAGTGTTCCTTGCATGCGGAAGAACATGTGGCAGCTCTAGCAGACGAACCACTGAACCGTCTCTCCAACCCGAATAAATGATCGGTCGTCGAGACCACGGACACGGCTAGACGTGTCCGGCGCACCACTAGTTGTAGCAGCCCAGATAAACCAGAGCTTGGGTCGACGGACATGCCCCCATATGTGGTGCTAGGGGCTGCCCGCATGTAAAAGGGTCCATAGTTCAGCTCGACCCTATTAATACACAATAGATTGAATTCTCATGGTTCATTAAGAATAACCAACTTTTCGCACGGTCACACCGGATTCTTTCACCTAGGTTTTTCTTTTTTTTTATAGATGACCATCGTGCGACACCCTTCCAGGATACGGCACAACGGAGACAAAGGCGCAGATGTGCAGTAGGGCCCCGTTCAAACGTTTCTTTTTAGATTAAGACCCTGTGTAAACCTTTTTTATTGTCTCTTGTTGCCTCACACCCTCCGGGTACTTAAAACGACCAAGAGGGATACTGGCGTTATTGGCAAGCTCTTTCGTCATGCCAGATTAATGCATGTACCTGGAAATTTAGGGATCATTATCGAGGGTGGTACTCGGCCCAGTATATGTTGTAAAGTCCGAATACCTTAGGGAGTATTCGGCGTCGTGAGTTTGACCTTATATGCATCAGCTCTGAATCATGTCTTTGGTCAATAGTTGGGTTTGCCCGGCTCCCGTGTTTTGCTACCTTACGTTCCGCTCTATTGGCTAAGGTGGCACCGGGAGAACTACTGCGATTGTGCCCTGGTTCATCTGGATGAGTATCTCAGTAGAGAAAGACGAAAACTGACTGTCATGATAAAGCAAGAGACTGGTCAACCACTCGATGAATCAGCGGAATCTTCGTGATTCCTCTGCATTAATTAAAGACCGGTTTCCCGGTCACGTATGTACGCTCATCATATTCGGATGAACACGGACGTACCAGGGGCTATATAGTAGCCCCACCATCAAACTCCTATGGCTAAGTTAAAGTGTTAAAGCTATATAGTCCGATTGCCTTGTTCGCTGTGCTATCACCTCCTTAATGGACCAAGACGTTGGATCAACTGTGATTACGCGCTTTACCGAACACCCCCGCATTATATGCGTGAGGGCTGAAGCCGATGACTGCAAACTTTCAGGTTATATACATACATACATAAATGTCGCACAGGAGGCACTACAATACTTTATGGGCAAAAGTATAAATATAGCCATTATTATCAAAAAAGCATTGTTTTTACAATCAAGATACATGTCACTGAAACATGGTATTCTTGGAGCACTAAGCCTCTATTAAACGGGCACCTTCTAGGGCTTCTTCAAAATAGTGCTCGAGCGAGTCCTGACCCCCGGGCGGACCCCCTTTTGCAATAGCGGTGGCCTCCATCTTCGCCCAGTATGTCTTAACATGGGCAAGAGCCATCCGCGCACCCTCTATGCACACCGACCTCTTGACAGCGTTGATATGCGGCACAGCACGAAGAAATTGTTGCACCAAACCAAAATAACTACCCGGGCTCGGTTCCTTCGGCCACAGATGATCCACGACAGCCTTCATGGCAAGCCCGGACAACCTATGGAGCTCGGGCCACTCAGCCATTTCCTAATTCAACAGCAGCGGACACTTTGGAGCGCTGAACTGCGACCAGAACAATCTTTCCACCTCATGATCTTTTTGATCTTTCAAATACTTAGTCGCATCAGCAGCACTCTTCGCTAAATCCAAGTATGCGTCTGTAGAACTCCACAGATCAAGAGGGGCATACTTCAGATCGCCGAACTTCGTTCGCAATAAAAAGGGCTTCCTGGACGCGATATCTCCAGCTTGACGAAGCGCCTCCCGTGCCGCTCCGAGTTCAGAGTGAGTTTCCTTGGCTGCTTCCAAGGCCTTCTTCAGGTCAGCCATTTTTGCTTGGCTTTCCCTCTCGAGGAGCTCATATTGGCTGGCGGCATTTTGCAGCTCAAGAGCCATGTTGGCTATGTTATCTTCGCTCTGGTGATGAGCAGGCTGTTCGGCTTTTAACTCTTCGGCTGCCTTCAGGGCGGCCGCATCACTTCTCCTGGCTTGCTCCTTTGCCCGGGCAAGTTCTGCCCGAAGGTCTCCATGGTGGCAGCTCCATCTGCAGTAAAAGCATGTTATAAATACTAGAATCATGCTCTTCTTAATATTTGCTGACCGCTCGAATATACAAAACATGTGCCTCGTCAAGCCGCTTGTTAACAAGCGTGATGTCCGCATCCGCCACGTCAAGTTGCCGCCTCAGTTTAGTAAATTCAGCAGTTCGGTCAGCCGCCGGATCTGCAGCCGCCTGCACACGTAAGCAACGCTATCACTACCTGAGACTATGATCCTCTACTCGCCTTGTCTGGATGGCAACCAAAGTCTTAGGGGCTACTATCTATACAAAGCACACCTTGCGTGTGAGGTACAGTCAAAAATATGTATATTACTTTGTGTACCTTAAAGCCTCTTAGCAGGCTCGTAAAAGCTTCATTCAACCCACTTTTTGTGGATGAAATCCTCTCAACCACCGTACCCATTAAGGTACGATGTGCCTCTAAGAGAGCCGCTTTCTCCAGAAGACCCATCAATGTGTCCGGTTGTACACCAGACAATCTCGGGTTTTTTCTGTTGGTCTCCTTAGGAGCTGAGAACTCCGGACTTCGGGCGGTCGAAGAGTTACCTTCTGGCCTTTGCGGATCTGGAGAAATCCTCCGCGATGACACTTTAGGGTTTTCCGTCTCATGAGGCGGGGAAGAAGGAGGAGGCGTTTCGCTTTCCATCTTCTCCGGAAGAAGATCCCCCGAAGATGAACATTGTGGAGAAGGGCTATGAGCCGGACTGCAAAACATATGTCTCGGTTGTTATTCTTAGGAAAAGAGCGGGGCATGCTTACTAAAGTGCCTTTGTTCACTTACGGCTCGGTTGACGGCTGGCCGCCTTGTGGGCGTTGTGCGCTAAGGATGCCCTCTGGGGCAGGGCCCCCTGGTGAAGGTTTCTTCCCTTGTTTGGAATCCTCTGTTTCCAAGTCTTTAGGGGCGGTCCTTTTCCTCCCTTGGGGAGAGGGGATTCTAGATCCACCTCCCCGATCATCCTCCAACGCGAAGGCACTAATTCCCCCGGGACGGATGTGTAACGTATGAAGCCTGCTTTTGGCTTCTCTATTCCTCCCCTCGTCTTCCCCTGATGGCACTTGATAAGGTGCGCAAGCCAGCATCCTGGTTAGTACAGGATCCGGCGATCCTTCGAGAAGAGGGGCCAAACACATGATCCTCTCCGCCTTTCTTATCTTGTCCTGGCCGAGGGCAATTTTTCTGTTGTGACAAATATAATGGCAGCATGTTCGATCGCGAAGTTACTTACTTGGGTATCTGGATGGTTGCAGTTGAGACCCGCATCCTCGGTGGTGTCCAGACACTTTATTCGTGATTCGAAGAATAATCGATACATCCCTTCGAGTGTCACGCCAAAGAAGTGTTGAATGGTTCGCAGTCCTTCCGGATTGAACTCCCACATACGAAGAGATCGACGTTGGCATGGCAGGACCCGACGAACTAGCATTACTTGAATTACTTTGATGAAACTGATATCCCTCTTGAGGAGATCTTGGATGCGGCTTTGCAATGTCAGCACGTCATTAACTAGCCCCCAGTCCATCCCTTTGTTGACCCATGATGCCAGTTGGGGCGGAGGGGCAGAGCGGAAGACCAGGGCGGCTGCCCGCTTTGTCCCCCGGGGTGCTGTGATGTAAAACCACTCCCGTTGCCATAGGTCGGACACCTCCGGGAAGGAACCCTTTGGCCATAGGGCGTCGGCACCTTTGCTTATTATAGCACCTCCGCACTCCACGTGCCGCCCGTCGATCATCTTCGGTTAACATTGAAGGTCTTGAGCGATAAGCCGAAGTGTGGGGTAATGCGGAGGAAGGCCTCACACACGACGATAAACAACGAGATGTGAAGGATGGAATCTGGAGCTAGATCATGGAAATCTAGCCCGTAATAGAACACGAGCCCTCTAACAAAGGGATCAAGACTAAAGCCCAGTCCTCGGAGGAAGTGGGAAACGAATACAACACTCTCGTTGGGTTTGGGAGTGGGGATGACCTGCCCTTGAGCAGGTAGCCTGTGAAGGGTTTCAGCGGTCAGATACCTAGCCTCCCTAAGCTTCTTGATGTCCTCCTCTGTGACGAAAGAGGCCATCCACTGGCCTTGAAGGTTGGATCCGGACATGGTTGCAGGTCCGGAGCGCTTAGACTAAACCTTGGGTGTTGGAACTCGAGGTAGGGGAAGGGAAGGATCGGGCGTGGAAAGAAAAGGACAGGTCTTGACCTCTTTATAAAGAGGGTGAATATCAAGTGTCCTCCGTGTGGCCGTTTGGAACTTGCCTAAAACCAAGGAGTCAAACTAACGGCTCGGTTGGGTTACCCACGCCCCTATTGATGAGAATCTCGTGATAAGGGGAACATGATCTCTGCTTTGAGAAGACGTGCCAATAAAACTGCCTCGCAAGACATGCAGCAACAGGTTGGGAAAAACAGTTTGTATAATGACCGGGCCATGGTGTGATGTCACACTATGAAAAGTTGTCAGCAGTTTAGATTTGTGGAAAATTGTGCTCTCACGATGGTACGTGGAATTTGTTTTGGAGAGCCGGACACGCTTCATGTGTTCGAAAATCTACCTTGGAGTATTCGGAGAAGGAACCCGCCTTGCAATGCCGAAGACAATCTACGCGCCAGACTCATCGTCATTGAAGCCTGGTTCAGGGGCTACTGAGGGAGTCCTGGATTAGGGGGTCCTCGAACAGCCGGACTAACTTATGTCAGGCTGTTGGACTATGAAGATACAAGATTGAAGACTTCGTCCCGTGTCCGGGTGGGACTCTCCTTTGCGTGGAAGGCAATCTTGGCAATTCGAATCTGTAGATTTCCTTCTCTATAATGGACTCTGTGTAACCCTAGCCCCCTCCTTGTCTATATAAACCGGAGGGTTTAGTCCGTAGGAGGAAGAACAATCATAATCATAGGCTAGCTTCTAGGGTTTAGCCTCTACGATCTCGTGGTAGATAAACTCTTGTAATACTCATATCATAAAGATCAATCAAGCAGGAAGTAGGGTATTTCCTCCATAGAGAGGGCCCAAACCTGGGTGAACATTGTGTCCCCCGCCTCCTGTTACCATTAGCCTTAGACGCACAGTTCAGGACCCCCTACCCTAGATCCGCCAGTTTTGACACCGACAGTCTGCCCTAGGGCCCCTGGCGAAAGACGAAGGCACTGAGGACCTCATGAGGTGGCGTGTGCAAGGCGAGTCGCGAGCCAGAGCCCGGTCCTCGGGTTTGTCAGTGTTGCAGGGACGGACCCGAGCACAAGCGCCATGCCGACGTGAGTAGCCATGCAGCGAGGCGAGCGAGGGACAAGCCAGCAAATGTAGGGAGACCGCGAGGCGGTTAAGACTTGAGGCCGCAGAGTGACGATCATAGATAAGCTCATAGAAGATGGTTAGACAATCCTGGTGAATGCAAAATGATACACGCCGCAGGGACGGACCCACATGGCTTGGGGATGATGCAGCCCATGGGGCGCCCCCAAACTAAACGAACTAGAGAGATGTCACCTGGTACCATCACTGAAGAGATGTCGGGGTAGCAGAAGACGCGCGCTACTGGAGTCATTCCTCATGAGACGCCTTGGCCCCGAGCCTCGAGAGGCCCAGGGGGCCTGGGAGGCTCCCAAGGATGCACCTCCATCTCTGCCAGGTTCGCCTGGTGCATGGCCTTGCGAGCCGCCAGGGCATCCCTTGTGCAGCGCTGGAACGCCACAGTTGCGCCTGGTAGGCGGAAAGGCATGCGGGCGTAGCTATGGGGTGGACCCTCGCATCGGCCGACACGAGATGGCTAGAAGACCTGCTGAGATGCAGCACTGTTGAGCCCTGGGATGTCGATGCAGACATGGAACTCCTTACCCTCACCATGGCAGTGAGCCGCACCTCATGGTAGGTGGCGATCGCCTTGCAGAACCCTTGCCTCTTGAATCTCCTCGATTGCCTTGCTGATGAACTCCTAAACGCCTGGCTCCTTACGACTGACGCCTTCTCCTGGGAAGCATGCACTGAAGCGCGCCTCCACATGGTGCCCGAGCGCCTCCCTCGTGACTCTGGCTAGGTCTGAGGCCCTCCCGTGGAGAGCCCCCGAGCCCAGCCTGAGAGGGGAGTCAGGCACGCCTTCCTATGCGATAGGTGAAGGCGCCCCATCTGGGGATGAAAGGCTCAGCGCAGCGTCCTCGGGCGATGCTTCCTCGTGAGATGCCTGAGCCAGCTGCAGCTTCTTCGTCTTGGGGGCGACCTCAGGAGGGAAGGCACCACCCTCATCTTCAAGGTTCTCGACTGCTGCAGCCTGCTAGGCGCGCTCGAGGGAGCACATCGCGTCCTTTTCCTGGCATGCGGCTGTGATGACGCCGCCGCTTCCTGGCATCTTGAGGACGTTGTAGCCGTGGTGTGTCGCTGCCATGAACTTGGCCAGTGCTAGGTACCCTAGGATGGCGTTGTACGGCAGGCGAATGTCAGTGATGTCAAAGTCGATGAGCTCGGTGTAGTAGTTGTTGCGTTCGCGGAAGGTGACGGGGAGGCGGACCTGTCCTATCGGGTGTGTGGAACCATCGGTCACTCCTAAGAATGGCTTGGTTGGCTGAAGCTGGTAGTACGGCACTTGGAGCATGTCGAACGTTTGAACAGATAGGATGTTGAGTCCCGCTCCACCATCGATGAGAGTCTTGGTGACGACCACGTTGCTGATGACGGGTGAGCAGAGCATCGGAGCGCGCCGGCAGTGTTCGCGCACTTGAGCTGGTCTGAGGAGCTGAAGGTGATGGCGCATTTGGACCACCTGAGCGGGCGAGTTGCTTCGGGCTTGGGAAGCACTGCGTTCACCTCGCGCGCGAACTGCTTGAAGATGCAGTGAGAAGCCGGAGCCTATGAGCCTCCCAGGATGCAGGCAATGGATTGAGGCTCCTGGAAGCCCCCAACCCCCTTGTCCTGGTGATGATCTTCATTCCTTCTTGGTGCTGGAGGCATTGGAGGAAGGCCGGCATTGCCGTGAGGGCAATCCTCACGAGGCTGCTCCCTCCAGGTGGCCTTGCGAGGTTGGCCCTGCCAACGGCCCACCCGAGGATGGTCGCGCCACTCCTGGTGATGGTCGCATCCGTCCCAACGTCCTCCACCTCGGCACCTCCACGGCTGTAGCTTCGATAATTGCGCTCAGGGCGTCGACCGAGGCGCCCGTCGCGGAGGGCCCTGAGCTCCTGGCAATCATTGGTGTTGTGGTTGTGGATGTTGTGGAAGACGCGGAATGGTCGGTTGCTCTTGGACGACTCGGGGTGGTCGCAGCCGTGCTTCATTTCTGGCTCGGCCGTGAGTACGGCCGGCCCCTTGCGCTTTACATCCTTGGACTTGGCCTTCTTGTCTTCAGGGTCAGCATCGGGGAGCTCGAGGAGGGAGAGGCGCCCCTCCTCAGCCCTTGCACACTTGTTCGCCATATTGAACATCTCCAAGGTTGTGCAGATGTCCTCGTGCATGGAGAGCTCCTCCCTCATCTTGACATCACGGACGCCATCAGTGATTGCTGAAATGATGGCCTCATCCGACACCTTGGGGATCTTGAGGCGAATGTTGTTGAAGCGCTAGATATACTTCTGCAGGGTCTCTCCTGGCTGCTGCTTGATGCATCGTAGGTCACCCGCGGCCGGCGGACGGTCACGAGTGCCCTGGAAGTTGGCGATGAGCAGCCGCGCATCTCCTCCCAGGAAGAGACCGATCCCACGGGGAGATTCAGGAGCCAAGAACGTGCGCCATCCTTGAGGGCCATGGGGAACCAGTTCGCCACGATCTTCTCGTCGCTGTTGGCCGTCGTGATGGTCAGCTCCTAGAGTTCCAGGAACTCAGCGGGGTCGGTGGTGCCGTCGTAGCGTTGGGGCAGGTCAGGTTTGAACTTGTTGGCCAGATGACGTTGCGAAGCTCCGAGGTGAACGTGCGACATCCTGCTGTGGCCACGAGGGCCCGTCGAGGAGGTGGAACTTGGTCCTGGTGCACGTGCGCCGCCACCTCGTGTGGCAGCACGCGGGCTTGACATGGGGGTGCGGGAAGCACGCGTGATTCTCCTTGAGGCCGCTGCAGCACCTGGCAGCTCACCTATTCCCGTGCAGGCGCCTAGCATGGCGGGTCACACCGTGGTGCCCCACACCTTGGCTCGATGATGACGCCCTGGGCTGGAGGTGGTGGAGGAGCCCCGTGAGCCACGTCGCCCGCGGCAGGTGGCTGCTGAGGCAGTGAGCGGGCTGGTGCAGCAGAGCCCCCAGCCGCGCTGACGAGCTCGGTGATCCGCTCAAGCCATTCCTCATAGAAGTCATTGACCAGGCGGTAGCGAAGGAGCTCCCGCGCCATGAGCAGAGCAGCCTGCGCATTCGGCGGGCCGTGACACACGTGGGAGGATGAAGCTGCCGGGGTCAGTGACGGAGTGGTTGTGCGCCCATCGCGGTGCACCGAATGGTGCAGCAAAGAAGCTTGCTGCTCGTGGCCGGCAGGGCCCGTGGCGGCGTTGGCCACCAGAGACGGAGCATGACGAGCACAAACATCGCCCGCCGGATCCGTCTGAGCAACGCGAGCGGCAACTACGGCCCGGCGCTCAGCGTGACCCCGGCGTGCATCGGCCATGGGGGTGCCAGAGTGATGGTGGATCGATTGACGGAAGAGAAGATCCGACGCATCCCTACCTGGCGCGCCAAATGTCGGATTACAGGTTCTGCAAACCATTGAAAGGTTCAAACTCTGGGGTCATGCGGAGATCTCAACCTACCCAGCTTGCCTACTCGCAATCCTCCTAAGCCTAGCGCGACGGTCTCGAAGAGACAAAGAGACACAATGGTTTATCCTGGTTCGGGCCACCTTGCGGTGTAATACCCTACTCCAGCATTTTGGTGGATTGCCTCGAAGGGCTGAGGATGAACTAGTACAGTGGATGAATTGGCCTCAGGAGGTGAGGTCTTGAGCTCAAAAGAGCTGGTGAGGTGGCCGGGTGAGAGTGGATCTCTTCTCCTCGCTCTGAACTTGATTCGATCCCCCTCGATGGTGGTGGCTAAGTCCTATTTATAGTGGCCTTGGTCCTCTTCCCAAATGTTGGCAGGAAGGGATCCCACAACGGCCGGACTTGAAAGGGGACAAGTAGTACAGCTTATCCTGACTAAAGTGGTCTTCGCCTGCGAAAAGCCCCTGGTCGTGACGCTGCGGTGGGCTCGGTGATGACCTCCGTCCTGCCGGCCTGGTGGTCTTGGTCTTGTCGCACCAGAATGGAAACCTTTGGCTGATTCCTCGGGACTCCACGTCTGTGGCTTGCCTCCCTTGCACCAAAGAGAAAACTGGCGCTCTGCGCCCGCTGGCGCCCGCCAGGCCATGGTCGTCATGGCTCACGTCAGCTGAGCCTCGTGAGGTGCATCTTGCATTGAACTCTCCACCCCTTAGGAGCTAGGCTGAGGAGGCTGATTCCCTCGGGGGTCTTGGTGTCATCCGCCTCACGAGGGTCTTGAGTCGTTGATGCTAAATTTGGGCCGTACCAGGCCGTCAGTGGAGCCACGCCGTGGGCTGCAGGTAGGCAAGTCTGGATACCCCCATATCCAGAACACTGACAGTTGCTTCTTCGTGGACCCTTCATGGGTGGAGCCCTCCGTGGACTCGCGCAACCATTACCCTTCATGGGTTGAAGTCTCCACCAACATGGATATATGATAGCATCACCTATCGGAACCACGCCAAAAATCTCCGTGTCTTCACTACAAAAAAAAGACACATCCGTGACATTTTGGCCGAACGAATTTTTTTTTGTCATACATATGACACTTCTATGACGATAATTGTGAAAAAACCCGGTATCATCATAGATGTGGTGGGCTCCTACTTCTATGACAAAAAATCATGACAGAAAATGGGCTTTTCATCCTGGGCGGGCCGGAGACGCAGCTGCATGACATTCTTTGGGCCGTCCATGACGGAAAAAACCATGGTAGAAGCGAGGGGGAGGAAAATTTTGGGGAGTTCCCGGTTACGGTGGGAGGTCGGGGGCCGAGCGATGCGCGTTTCTCTCGTACACGTACGCGCCTGTGTGCAAGGCGTTGGCTCTAACTAAACCTGAGCGAGGCGTTGGGCTCTAACTGAACATGAGCAATTGCACTGCAGGCTATGCATTACTGAACCCAAGCGATCGATCGATGGCTGTTAACTGAACCCGATCGAGCAATTCCTTCACTACTGCTGCTAACTGAAGCTGATCGATTGGATGAACAGTGAGCATTGCGGAGGGGTTTGGATGAACAGTGAGCGGTGGCATTGCCTCTGGATGAACAGGACCCTGTGGTGTGGTGGAGGGCTGGATGAACAATAGACGGTGGAGGGGTGCCCATGGAGGGGTGGCTGAATAGGACCCCGTGGTGTGAAGGGCTGGATGAACAGTAGACGGTGGAGGGGTGGTTGAACAGTAGCCGGTGGAGTAGCGCGCGGTGGAGGCTGGATGAACAGGAGCCCGTGGAGGCTGGAGGAGGTCGACGGTAGCCCATGGAGGCTGGAGGAGGTCGACGGTGGAGATGAACAGTATCCCGTGGAGTCCCGTTTTGCGGTACGCCACACCCTCCCGATGAACAGGACCCCCATTTCGACCGTGGCGCTCCAACACAAGTCCGTTTCGTCCGTTTTGCGGTACGCCACACCCCTCCCGATCAACAGGACCCCCGTTTCGACCGTGGGAGGTCCGTTTCCTCCGTTTTGCGGTACGCCACACCCCTCCCGATCAACCGGACCCCCGTTTCGACCGTAGGAGGTCCGTTTCCTCCATTTTGCGGTACGCCACACCCCTCCCGATCAATAGGACCCCGTTTCGAACGTAGGAGGTCTGTTTCCTCCATTGTGCAGTACGCGAGGCCTCATTTCCATCGCCTGTTCCGTCCAAGCCCTCCCGATGAACATGACCATGCATTCCGTTCCAACCCAGCCGGTTGGCTCCCATGCGTTCCGTTGCCTCCCGATGAACACGACACATTCCGTTGCCTCCCCATGAAAACGACGCATTCCGTTGCCTCCCCATGAACACGACGATGACGCTGTTTCTCCATTCCGACCCAGCCATGTACACGAGCCCTGGCCATACGTATGCGCGAGTAGGCGTTCGAGACCCCGCCCATATGTACGTACGTGGCCGTATTTTCTTTCTTGCACCCTGGCCGCTGTACGTACATGTACATGCTACGTGTGCGCCTCTACTACGACACATACGCGCCTCTACTACAACACGTGCGCGCCTCTACATTGACCAGTATATATGTACGTACACGTTCGCGACCAGAATGACAACACTACGTACGCTTCGACCAGGTGGGTCCCGACTGTCAGGCACTTCCTTGCGTGCGAAGATGTAGCTGGTGGGTCCCAGCAGTCAAGGGGCGAATTGTTTTTTTTGCCCGGATGCACTTCCTTGCGTGTGAAGATGTAGCTGGTGGCTTCCAGCAGTCAGGGGGGCGAATCATTTTTTCGGACGCACTTCCTTGCGTGCGAAGATGTAGCTGGTGGGTCCCAGCAGACAGGGGGAAATGTTTTTTCGCGAAATACGATGGTCCGTCCGGTGGGTCCCCGCTGTCAGGTGGAGGAATAATTATTTTGCGCGTAATAAGGAGGCACTTCCTTGCTGCGGCCGTGGACCCACCTGTCAGCCTCTCCACGTACAGTCCATGTCCGATGGAAGCCATTCCTTGACCACATTGACCACGCCACGCTGAGAGCACCAGGGCGGTGGACGATGGCGAGGCCTAGGAAGGGGACAACGCAGAGCCCGGGAAGACGCGGCAGTGGATGCCCACGCGTAGAGGAGTATGAGGGTTCACTCGTTTGGCCGCGGTGTGAGGTTGCCGTCGCCGCAGAATAACAGGGGGTGTGGGTGCGTAGAGGGATGGACTGGCCAACAGTGGGAGAACTAGGGGGCGGTGAGGCCTCTGCGGCATCATAGCCGGCCACGGGCGGCAGGAGCAGGCGGCACGACCAGCGCTGCTTTGGGCGGCTGGAGCAAGAAGACCAGAGGTTGAAGAAGCAGTACGGCCGTTGGATGTACATCATACGGTCACTTGAGCTAGAATCGTTCATATATTGACTAAAGTTGACAAAGGCCTCCGTCCCAGTCAACTTAGTAGGCCCACAAGTCAGCCTCCCACCAAGGTGGGTCCCAGCTAGCAGGGGGTATTCATTTTTTGTGTGTAATAAGGAGGCACTTGCAATTGGTCTGAGCTGACAGCGGGGGGAATGTTTTTTTCGCGAAATACGGTGGCCCATCCTGTGGGTCCCAGCAGTCAGGGGGAAATGTTTTTTTTCGCAAAATACTGGTGGCCTGTCCGACGGGTCCCTGCTGTCAGGTGGAGGAATAATTATTTTCCGTGTAATAAGGAGACACTTCCTTGTGGCTGCCGTGGACCCAGATGTCAGCCTCTCCACGTACAGTACTCTTCCGATGGAAGTCGGTCGTTGACCACATTGACCACACCGCGCTGAGAGCACCACGGTGGTGCATGACAACGAGGCCTACGAAGGGGACGACGCGGAGCCTGGAAAGACGCGGCAGTGGAAGCCCGCGCGGAGAGGAGTACGAGGGTTCACCGGTTCGGCTGCAGTGTGAGGCTTCCATCGCCGCAGAATAGCAGGGGGTGTGGGTGAGTAGAGGGATGCCCTGGCCAGCGGCGGGAGTAGTAGGGGGCGCTGAGGCCTGCGCGGCAGCACAACCGGCCACGGGAGGCGGGAGCAGGCGGTCCCGCCGGCGCTGCTTTGGCGGCTGGAGCAAGAAGATCAGAGATTGAAGAAACACGACGGCCGTTGGATTGACATCCAACGGTTACATCTGCTAGAATCGTTTGTTGACGTATATAATAACTAAAAAAATCTTGCATACGCGTCAACTAAACAGGCCCACAAGTCAGACCACTCCCTCTTTTTTTAATAATTTATATATAGCTCATGGCAACTTCTTATGCAATTTATTGCAGTCGTTTTATTTGGTTGGCCAGGGCCAATTTCGCATATTTCTGTGGGTTCCAAACTATTTTTAATACCGAAATGTCGAGCCAGATTTAAAGTACTTTGAAGATATATTTAAATTAGGTTAATGCCCAGTGAAATAAGAATCTGAAAATGTGAAAAAAAATCAGAAATTATAAAGTAATTGCCAATTTGTCATCTGTTTTTATATTTACAACCCATTTCATATTACTTTCGAGATTTGCAGGTGTCTTGAAAGAGTTGCAGCCCATCAGGGCGTAGAAAAATAAGTAGGCCTGGATTGGGTATTCTTTAGAAAAAATAATCTGGGCTCATTTTCACAAAAAAAATAGCTGGGCTAGTCACATGGTGAACATAAAATATAAGCCTGGGCTAGACGGGCCACAGCCCAGTTCAAACCGTGCTCCGTCTCAACAATACCAAACAAAAAAATACTGCTCGAGTAGCTATGTCCCAGGTGTCAGCCGATCTTGTGCTGTTCTCTTGTCTATTGACTATATACGCTCACAATGTCGTGGGTTCCAGATGTCAGGAAAACACTAGGAGGAAGCATTTTATTTTTCCATACGCTGACGTGGTGGGCCCCTACTGTCATCCTCTCCACGTACTTCTGCCGATTCCTGTTGTTTGTTGACCATGTTGACAACGCGAGAGGGCGGCGCCACACTGAGCGCACCAAAGCGCGCGGAGGACGTCGGCGTTAACGATTTAGGAGTCGGTGGGGTGGTGATGCGTGCGCTGAGGCGCAGCTAGCCGTGGGAGGTGGAAGCAGGCGGCCCCACCGGCGCTGGTTTGATTTTGGCGGCTGGAGGAAGACAGGACTGAAGAAACACGACATAATGTAAAAGCAGCAGGAGTACTTAACAACCTTAACTAAAACCAGCAGGGGCACTTAACAACCAAAGCTGAAAGCAGTATGAGTACTTATACAGGTTCAACCATACAAAGCACACCTACTTTGCCTACAGTTAACCAAGGGTGAGGCCGCCAAGCCCCAGGACAAGGCCTAGGGGCCACCCCGCGCATCCACAACCTTCTGAAAGCGGCTTCATCTCGCAACGTGGTCAATAAACAGGATATTCGCTTTAGAGCCATGGAAAAGCATGAACATAATCTTATGTCCTATTCTCCAAGATGGACGGGCATTCATTATTTGAGACCACCCATGAATAAGTATCTTTTCACCTCCAAGGGGAATTGAGTAGGTCGACATAAACATCATGTTGTGACCAAGCGCAAGTCTGACCCGACCATGGTCAGGCATCTGTATAGGAACAATAGAACTCGGCAGTTCCTGTTAAAAAGATGACAGCTGTAAAATTGTGTATAAGCAATAGTTTATGAACAACATATATAATAGAAAACAGATCGTACCATAAGTTTCTCAACACAGTTGGACCTGTTCAACGAGTGCAGTAGTGGCACACATATCCCACGTGGCCTTCCACCATTGAAACGCCCCACAAGGACCTCAAGACGATCAATAAAGTGTAGGAACTTGTGGATGTCGATCCAGTCAACTTCAGTGCCATTAGTAACAGCCGAGTTATTACAGAGTAACAAACGAGCAGACTGCTTATCTCTGAAAAAACCTACACGTGCCACCAATTATAAGAAAATATTAGTTAGAAGTAGCATCTTCTTGAGAGATTCGTTGCTACTTCTAAAGTTAAATTGTGATTAGTTAGACAGAATAGATGGATTAAGAAGTAATCAAGGCAACAAGCAAGAACCAGATACAAAACTAACATGGATGAACAATTGGAACGACGTCGGGGTGGAAGATCGCAGTGAAGATGAGACCAGGTTCTGCTATTTCCATCAACATTCGTGCGCCAACTTTCAGTCTGTAACACTTGAGAAAGTTTATCCAAGTTCGGCCATAAAAAAGCAGCGATCTTCTTGGTTCATGAACCCAACTCGGAAGTAATATCCATGGCTTGTCTTCACTATGACCATTAAACTAGTGTATTCAGTTATGGCAAGGCCGAGCACCTTGAGTACATGTGTTCTGGCAGAGCAAATAATACACTGTAGGAAAAATAATATGAGAACACAACATGTTCAAAAAAACCCCACCCTCCCGGATAGAAAAGAGGATTCTAGGAACATATTGTGCACGTTTCAAAATGCTGTGTTAGGATGAGAAGGAACAAGTGTGGCGTCACGCCGAGGGTGCAGAAATCTGTAGGGTACTCGCACTTTGGGCACTGCAACTGAAACACACTAGATTCAGTACGAAGAAAAATGCATCAATGGCGGCGGCTGCCATCCTATGATTACCTGCGACCAAGGGACTTTGATTTATCGGGGATGGATGAAGAATTCGTACCTGGTTCTCCATGAGAAAACCCTATGCAATCGCCGAGCGGGGATTTTCTCTGAACAAGCAGACGAGGGAGAAGGGGATTCAGGCCCAGTGAAATATTGCCGCTTCGTCCGTCCAGCTTACTGCTAAAGCTGGAAAGGGGGGTTGTGATTTGACAGCTCATTGGGCATTACTGTGGCGCTACAACCGGGGTGTGTCTACCGTGAAGTTGTGCACTCTAATTTGTGCATATGGCACATGAACCCCATTGCCGGTTGCCCCACATATCAACGAAAGGAAGTAGAAAGACAAGAGTAACTAGTTACACATAAATATATATATTGACAGAGAGATACTCCCTCTGTAAAGAAATATACAAATATTTTATATCACAGGCTCACCTTGCCGAGAAATATACTCCCTCTGCAACGCACGGCCATTATGGGGGTTCAGCTTTTTTTATGGGGGGTCAGCTGAGAATATAATACTCAGATAGGCTCACAGTTCTGGACTTTGGGCCGCAGGCCGACCCTGCATGTTTGGGGGGGCGTGTGTTCTACCTCAATGTGATGAGGACAGGACTACCTTGGATATGACCAAAAATATTGCATATATGCATATTTGTCAGGTGATTTCTAGTGCAAACTATTCAATAATCTATTTATGTTATCCAGAACAAAAATACTTCACACACTTTTGTGTTTTGTCTAATTGCAGGTGTATGGGACATTTGTACAATCCACATATGAAGATAAGGAAGAAAGAGATGTTTATTTGCTGTCCAAAAAGTTCTCTCACGTCACTTTTGGCCCAAGAGAAGATAGAGTCCAAGTCTCTCACGTTCTGGATTCAGATTCGGACTGCACAGACACACCTGACTCAAAACGCACATAAGTTTTTCATACGGAGTCCGAATTGGGTGATTCTTTTTTTCTTGGAAACTAGATTTTGTGCACTTTCCAACCCAATTGGAATCACCTTCAAATTCGTCCGGAGCGTTGAGTTGTGGACGAAACAATATGATGCTGCAGCAGAATCCGAGTCAAACTACAAGTCCAAAGGTGTTACATCACCTCCACTTGGGCCCATTGGCCTTGTACGACCTAGATTTAGTTTTAGGCTGCCTTGGGACGTCCTCCCACCTCCTTGGCCGCCACCCCTTGCTCCTATATAAGTAGATCCATCTAGTAGCTTTTCCTTGGGATTTGTTTAGTTAAAAGTTAGCCAACGCAACTTCGTGTACTTTGTTTGTGTCCAACGACCAGACCAAGACCGCTTTCGGATCCCCACCTTTATCAATACTTCATACATATTTGCAATATTCAGATTACTTTTATCATATTCTTGCTCGTTCTTCGATTGCTTGCAGGAATAGACCTTCGTGGTCAGGTTGATCGTGCACCGGCGTGGTCAATAACCTCTGGAGATTGGTTTAGCGATTGCTAAGGCGCAACGTCGTGCACGTTTGTAGTCGGATCGTCAAAGTCGTCTCCACCAAATCGATAGTTACCATCTCATCGAAAGATCGGGACACCCCCGCCTCTATCAAGTGGTATCAGTTTTCAGGTTGCTCGGTGAGATTTTACAGTTTTTCATAGTTTAGATCGCATCTGTCATTCATACCTATAGTCCATGAAAAAGCCACAAAAAAAAGTTAGATCTGTTCATCCTTTATCCAAGCCAGTCTGAGCCTTTGCAATTTTCTATTCATTGCTTGCATAGTTGAATTATCAGTTGCATCATCGTGTCAGTTGCTGGTCTTAGTGTCTAGTTCCTTTAGAGTTTCGAGTTCTGTTCACATTAGTCACGCCGCCGCTGCATCATTATCCCTTCCGCCATCCACCATCCCATCTATTAATTTCCACCACGTGCTACGCACTGTTCATTGTCATAATCATAGTTGAGGTCATTCACATCTTCGCCTGATCCAATCTGCATCTTATCTAGTTTGTCTTGGAAAGAGGGAGAAAAAAAGAGAGAGAAAAAAAGTCAGAGAAAAAAAAGTTAGAGAAAAAGTAAAAAAAAAAGTCAGAGAAAAAAAAGAAAGGAAAAGAAAAAAAAGTGTGAGAAAAAAAAGAGAAGAGAAAAAAAAAACATAATTCGGATCTATCTAGACTCAATCTCGTAGTTGAATTAGGACTGGAATCTGTTTTGTGCACTGTTCAGTAAAAAAGGCATAACTTCCTCATACGAACTCCATTTTGGCTCCACAAGTACTCAAATTAAAGCTAGCGACTAGACGCATCTCAATAGTTGCAAAAGCTAGTTCAATATTTCGCGTCTCAAAATCAGCTTCTAAATAGGTCTTTTTGCCCTCCTAAGTTCACGCATACAGTTTGTTCCAGTTTTTCAGGCCAGTTTTAGAATTCTTTGACTCCTCATATCAATTCAGAATTAAGTGATTCTTTTTGCATTGGAAAGCTTGAGTTAGTAGCAAACTTTTCAAGAGGAAAGTTGGAGAGAGAGTTGTTGTATATCCTGCTTGGCAGTTGTTATTCATCATTATCTTTACTGCCGTTGTGATCTTCACTTATATCTTGCTGTCCAGAGCTACTTATCCTTCATTGATGCTAGTTGTGCTATGCCGTGACCTCATTAGTGTTCTAGGCTCGCGTCTCTAGTCCGGTCTAGCCTAGGACCAGCACAGTACCGTCGTTGAACGTTTATTCAACATTGCATCTTTGAATTGATTATTGCTAATTTTTTGCTACCATATATAGCCAACCCAGCTCCACATATTTCTACACCGTGTATACGTACGCTCCCCTGTAAATCGCTTTACTCAATATTCGGAGTTACTTGACACCGCTGGTTGCCGATCACCGCCTGCTGCATGGTAAGAACTTGTAAGACATTGATATTTGCTTTACTGTGAGCGTTTTACCACCACATCCTAGTAGTTATAGGAACATTATTTTTGGGTTTTGTTTCTTGTTCTACTAATCATGACAGGATCCAGAGTCAATTCATGGGCTTTGTCGATCGCGGGAGACGTGCCACCACCTTTGCAAATACCACAACCGTCACGAGAGGTGCACAAACATCCAAATGCACATGATCAGGTTAATGTATCTATACCACCATTTAATGGCCGTTTTAAACCTGCTTTATATATTGAATGGGAGTTCAACATAAAAAATATATTTGCTTCCCATAATTTTGATGAACATAAAAAGGTTAAGGTTGCGGTTGGTTCTTTCACTGGTTATTCTTTGGTTTGGTGGATTGAATATTGTCGGTTACACCCTGATTATATACCTACTACTTGGGATGATTTGAAACTTGCCATGCGACATACTTTCGTCCCTGCTTATTATACTCGTGACATGATTAAGAAGTTGCAACACTTAAAACAAGGTAGTGAAACTGTAACAAAATATTATGATGATTTACAAACTACCTTGTTGCATTCCTCTTTAGAAGAAAGTGAAGATGATTTTATGGATAGATTTTGGGGAGGATTAAACTATGATATTCAAGAGATACTAATTCATGAAGAGTGTTATCCTATGGACCATTTGTTTCATCTTGCTTGCAAAGCTGAACAGGAAATAAAATGACGTGTTGGCCACGAGGAGAACAAGCGCACGGTGCACATTCCAAGAGTTGATATGATTGTTCCTTCAACTTCTAGGCATACTATGACAACCACATCCGTTGTTGTCAGGACTACATCACCTCCACCATGTGACACATCGCCCCCGAGAGTGGCTACATCATCTGAGTTGATCATAAGAGGTAATGACAAAGGTACTGATCTTCCATCTCTACATGAGAATGATGAATGCCTTGTCAATTTGAATGCACCATCTGATGAGCTACCCACTACTTTGATCACACCACCTATTTTAGAGGACTACGTTGATAATTTGACTTTGCCATGTGATCAAACAACTGAAATACCAACAATTTTGAGTGCACCCATTGAATTAACTATTGATGCAAAAGAACCAATGTTTAATCATTTTGATATGACCTCTAATCTTGGTGATGATTCTGTGTTGAATGACTTATTGCATGTCTGCTTATTTAAGCATGTTGTAGCATGTAAATTTGATGCAAGTAAGGTTTATTCACCAATGTTGGGATGGTTTAATGATGAACATTGTCAATCTTTTGAAATGAATAAGAGCTTCACTTATATGTGCAAACTGAGTTGCAATATTTTCATGCCTTCTACTTCTTGTGCTAATTTTTTGGCTTTAGATTTTATGAACTATGCAAGTTACTCATCTATTCATGTGTCATATATGCAAAAATCAAGGGAAGTAAAAATGGATGACATATACATTGATAGAGGCAAAGGTGTCCCGTCTTTCGATGAGATGGTGGATTTCGCTTTGGTGGAAGTCGACTTTGACGATCCGACTACGAACGTGTGAGGACGTCGCGCCTTAGCAATCGCTAAACCAACTCCGAGAGGTTATTGACCACGCCGGAGCACGATCAACCTGACCACGAGGGTCTGTTTCCTGCGAGCAAACGAAGAACAAGCAAGAAACTAAGATTGCAATCTGGATATTGCGAATATAAGATGAAAGCTTTATTGATCAAGGTGGGGTTCTGTGACGCCTTTGTCTGGTCGTTGAACACAAACGAAGTACGCGAAGTTGCAGCTATGGCGAACTTTTAATCTAAACAAAACCCAAAGTCTAAACGATGCCCTAAGGGCTGTATATATGGAGGAAGAGGGGGGAATTTCGTGGCCCTTGGTGGAGGGGTCCGAAATCAACCCTATCTCTTGTTTCCCCACACATACGGACTCTAAAAATAGCCTATACTTATGTATTTCGAAATTACATGTGCCTGGCCCAATAATAAGGTGACGCAGCACCTAAAATAGCCTCGGGACGAAATTTATGAAGTGGCATCTTGTATATTTCGTCCAAGGCTTCATGCACCCATTATGGTGGCTTCAAAGTCCTGAAATCATCACTTGTAACTCCGTTCTTGTTCCCCTTGCGCATGCCATCATCTCCATGCTTGTTCTTGCTCCAATGTTCATCCTTCTCCAAGCTAGGCCCTTCATTTGTAAGCAAAACAAATGTATCCAATTTAGGCAGCATCATATTCTCATGAACATTAGAATCATTACCAAGAAACGAAAGTACCTGGTAATTTAGTTGGCGTGCACGAGCTCTAGTAATTGGTCCAGTATGTATAGCAGCAGGGGCTGTGGGTGTAACAATTGTATTGATGTCCTCATCAAATGCCTTGTCAATTTGAATGCACCATCTGATGAGCTACCCACTACTTTGATCACACCACCTATTTTAGAGGACTACGTTGATAATTTGACTTTGCCATGTGATCAAACAACTGAAATACCAACAATTTTGAGTGCACCCATTGAATTAACTATTGATGCAAAAGAACCAATGTTTAATCATTTTGATATGACCTCTAATCTTGGTGATGATTCTGTGTTGAATGACTTATTGCATGTTTGCTTATTTAAGCATGTTGTAGCATGTAAATTTGATGCAAGTAAGGTTTATTCACCAATGTTGGGATGGTTTAATGATGAACATTGTCAATCTTTTGAAATGAATAAGAGCTTCACTTATATGTGCAAACTGAGTTGCAATATTTTCATGCCTTCTACTTCTTGTGCTAATTTTTTGGCTTTAGATTTTATGAACTATGCAAGTTACTCATCTATTCATGTGTCATATATGCAAAAATCAAGGGAAGTAAAAATGGATAACATATACATATACAACATGTACACCTTGTCTCTTTTGTTAGCCACATTTCAGATTAAGCAACGCCGAGGACGGCTTTATTTTCAAGAAGGGGAGGATGATGAGGACAGGACTACCTTGGATAGGACCAAAAATATTGCATATATGCATATTTGTCAGGTGATTTCTAGTGCAAACTATTCAATAATCTATTTATGTTATCCAGAACAAAAATACTTCACACACTTTTGTGTTTTGTCTAATTGCAGGTGTATGGGACATTTGTACAATCCACATATGAAGATAAGGAAGAAAGAGATGTTTATTTGCTGTCCAAAAAGTTCTCTCACGTCACTTTTGGCCCAAGAGAAGATAGAGTCCAAGTCTCTCACGTTCTGGATTCAGATTCGGACTGCACAGACACACCTGACTCAAAACGCACATAAGTTTTTCATACGGACTCCGAATTGGGTGATTCTTTTTTTGTTGGAAACTAGATTTCGTGCACTTTCCAACCCAATTGGAATCACCTTCAAATTCGTCCGGAGCGTTGAGTTGTGGACGAAACAATATGATGCTGCAGCAGAATCCGAGTCAAACTACAAGTCCAAAGGTGTTACATCACCTCCACTTGGGCCCATTGGCCTTGTACGACCTAGATTTAGTTTTAGGCTGCCTTGGGACGTCCTCCCAACTCCTTGGCCGCCACCCCTTGCTCCTATATAAGTAGATCCATCTAGTAGCTTTTCCTTGGGATTTGTTTAGTTAAAAGTTAGCCAACGCAACTTCGTGTACTTTGTTTGTGTCCAACGACCAGACCAAGACCGCTTTCGGATCCCCACCTTTATCAATACTTCATACATATTTGCAATATTCAGATTACTTTTATCATATTCTTGCTCGTTCTTCGATTGCTTGCAGGAATAGACCTTCGTGGTCAGGTTGATCGTGCACCGGCGTGGTCAATAACCTCTGGAGATTGGTTTAGCGATTGCTAAGGCGCAACGTCGTGCACGTTTGTTGTCGGATCGTCAAAGTCGTCTCCACCAAATCGATAGTTACCATCTCATCGAAAGATCGGGACACCCCCGCCTCTATCACAACGCTTTTCATATTGCAAGCGATTGGTACGGCGCTGGTTTTAGATGTTGTCGGAAGGCGAATACACAAAATTGAATAAAGCACGACAGCTGTTGGAATGAAATCGAATGTCAGTTCCTAACCAGCAATCAGAGTTGCAATTCTATCAATGATATACCATGTGATAAATAATACTATCGTACTACTTATACACACAGGACACTTGTTTCACCATGCCAGATTATTACATCAAAATCTCTCGGAGGATAGATCAGTTCGGCAGTTGCGTGCTGCTACTGAAGAATTTCAAAGTTGATTTGGACCAGCTCTCCTTGCCAAGAAAGTTCGATTTTGACATCATCCCCTACTGCAAGATATGATTTAGATTTGAACCTTGACCATCCTTTAGCATCAATCATCATGCGACCATCCTTTGTACTTACGGTATATTGAGCAGGTTCATTCACACCAAGGCTGCGCATGGTAAGAGAAACTTGGCCGCAGTGGCCCGGATTGTTAAACGACTCCCTCGTTGCTCTAGGAATTCTCTGTTTGCAAACAAGAAGACATACCCAAACAGTTAGATCAACACAGTGAATCATGTGAAACAACATGGAAAGAAAAAAGAACGAAGCACTTGGGCGGCCAATGCTTACCAAGAAGGTGGACATGTTGTTTTTTGTAAGGAATTTGGTTTATGAAGTGCGAACTGCAGCCCAGTCTGTTGCCGGTGCAACTGCACGGGCCGGACTAGATGCAAGTGCAAGTGTTGGTGCAGGTGCCGAAGCTGCTGTTGCTGCCGGAGATGGTGCTCCTTGTAGAGCTGGTGCTGGTGTCGAAGCAGGTGCCGGTGTCAATGCCCGATCTTCCGGTAGATCAGACTAATCCGCTGACACGGTCGGTGCCCAATCTTCAGCTGGATCAGACTGGGCTGATGCCGCTGTCATTGCTAGAGCAACTGCTAGTGCTCGACCTATGCGAGACAGCAGCGCTCGTGTCTGGTCTGCTATGATCAGCTTTCTAACTTGACTAGGATCCGTGACCGTGATCCAGTTTTTTTCTTCATTTCTTTTAAACACGAGAAGGACTAATTGTGGCGTTTTTGTTAAACCAAACTACAATTCATCATAGGGATTCAGCTTGTACACAGACAACAGACTGATCCAATTTTTTCCAGTAATATAAGTGATGGATAGTGCCTTCGTTACTGACACAACATAAGAAGTGAAACCTGAAAAAATAGCCATCGTAGAGTTAACCAAATGGTTTATTCTGTGATGAATGTCACATGGCAAAACCTGCATCGTAAAATTGCAGGAAAAGAAAGAAAACATGACATTAAATCAATAAGATTTAGACAGTAAGTCAATAAGATTTACTTGATGTGACATGAGTGAATCCTTACCAGGAAATCACTATGTTGAAGTACTAAACAGAAGATTGATCGTCCAACTACACGTGGCATGCAGGGGCCCCGCCTACTCCCACAAGCAGGACAGTCCAAAGGTCATGACAAATTGTATGGACCGAACATCCATGGGACTGGAAATCCTGGTGGGTGCGATAAACCCTGCAATGCATACAGATATTGGAGTGTAACCATAATTGATAAACCATCCTCACAAAAAATATGATCTGGATACTTCAAAATGTATAGACTGAATTGAGTGGACTAACATTAACATAGACCGTTCTCAAGAATGACCACACACTAAAAGCGGCAGTACTAATAAACAATACAGGGTTCACAAACACAAATCAAGTACTGAACAATAGTACTTACTACAGACAAGCAAAGTTGCACTAACTAAACTCTGCAGACTATTTCTTGCCACCGACCTACGGGATGAACCCCGCATAACTGACTAGGCCATGGACTTCGTGTGATATGTCTACATGCACCATCACCATCTTGTCAACCTTGGAGAACCTATCAGAGTGGTCTTTCCACTCATAAACATGATGATGAAGACATGCCACATCAGATTTGTTGGGAAGCTTTACAAGAACCACACCCTTCGTAATCGAAGGCACAGCCAGGAAATTGTTGTGGTCAAGTACAGCCTCGAGAACACGTCTGACAACAATGCTACAGGAAAACACTAGTTCGGGACACGTGGCGACAAGGACACAACAGCTGGATAGTTCAGCAGTAGAACTCATCATCAGGTCTTCCAGTTCACACGGCTTGACTTTGAGAACTACATCTCCACCGCGGACCTGGTTCTAATTCAAACAGAAACCATATTTTATTACTACCTCCGTTCAGAAATATAAGATGATTTTCGATATTATACTCCATATATGACTACATATATGCACAGAAATGAGTGAACAAAGACACTAGAACATGTCTTCAAAGGCATGAGAGCCGATGGATTACATGCAATATCCATAACATAAGTTAGTGAGGCAAATATACCCTCTTAAAAGGTAGCATTGATGTTCATAAAGTACTCCCTCCATCCCAAAATTCTTGTCTTAGATTTTTCTAGATACGGATGTATCTATGATACATCCGTATCTAGACAAATCTAAGACAAGAAATTTGGGAAAGAGGGAGTAGTTGAAAGTAATCTATAAGAAATCAGTGTCAACCTCTCGCATGTTTTGGTCAAAAGAGGAATTAAGAACCGTCATTTGGCACACTAAAATCACATGCAAGATCACCTAGAAAGTTGTACTACCAGTACTAGTACTGCGTGTTAGACGAAAAAACACGATCAAGATCGAGAAAAAGATCGTCAACAAGAGACATTACCTAGACTTGCTTAATGAGGGAACCGGAGAGGGGGGCTTGGACAGGGAGATGGCTTTGAGCGTGTCTATGGTAGTCTCAGCGGGGTGCTTGCGCTTCTTCGTACCATGAGCCTCGACGGTTTTGGCCAGAGCCATAGACATCACGTCGGCCGGTGCTCCGGCGTCCATCCAAGAGAGGAAGCTGAGAGAGAAGAGTGAAAGGAGGAACGAGATGAGGGAGAAGCGAAGCGAGTGGGGGTTTTCTTCAAGAGAGGAAGCTGAGAGAGAAGAGTGAAATGATGGATGCTTCGTCCGTCCAACTTACTGCTGGAAAGGAGGGGGTTTTGTGATTTGACGGCTCATTGGCCATTACTGCGGCGATTCGATCGGGGTAGTCTACCGTCACTCTACTACAGAGTAATTTAGTGCATGGCTAGTGGACCCAAGTGCTGGTTGTCCCACATGTCGGCGAAAGTGAGTAATTTAGTGCATGGCTGGAGGAGGATCCGCATGGTAGAGCGTGTCCACTGTTTTTCATTCTGAAGAAAAAAATGATTACAGCAAGCGTTTCCACTCTTACGACGGAGGAGTGCGAAACACGGCAGCCACTTGAACATACACAGTGCTCCTACTACTAGGCATGTGCAGTGGTTCATACGTCAGTACTACACAATCTTGTTGCTAGTGTAGTAAGATATGATGATAACAAATGATGTTGTGCGCATGTCAACTACCCCTATATGTAACATAGTACCGCTTTTTCGACTGTCCGGTCGAGAATGAATGGTGAGATCAATGTTAACAGAACTAGGTCCACAATGCATGGAGAGTACGGTGCTACGGTACTCCATGAAACATGAACCATATGAAGCACGAATAGTGTTAGACAGGGTGTATGAAGGGTGCACGGGATGGGAGCAAAAGTTCCCTTCTCGACCCACTTTTGGGTGTTTGGCAGAGTGCATGAAGGGTGCATGAGTCCACACTAGTAGGTTGACAAAAATACACGAAGAGGAAACAACTATATTGAGATTAGAATGCAACCAAACACACCCACACGCTTTGTGCTACAGTGACAAATCTGCACCGTCTGAGTTTGATCCAACAGTCATGTTGCACCGAGACATGGACATGCCCATGCAGAGGGCGCCTAAACACCACCGAAGTCCCTCTGTTTCTCGAGGCGCACGACGTTGGTGATGCAGGGTGCAACTTCTCGCAGAGCCCGCTCCCGGTCGACGGGAGCCAGCTCGTCAAAGACGGCGTCCAATGGCACGAATGGATTCCGGTGATGGAGCCCTGAAAATATTCGCCGGCAACGGCGACGGCAGCCCGCAACCCCTCTTTGTCCAGCTCAGCCCCCACCATCGCGCGGAGACGGCTCAGCTCCTCAGAGATATAGGTGAAGAAGGAGACCAGGTCAGGAAGCCGTAGCTCATTGAAGTCGACCGGGTGGTCGAACGAGTTTAGCCCGACAGCTGGCATCATCGCGCTGGCACAACGGTAGGCATCGCACAGCCGCAACACGTGTGTGGCAACTTGGTTCACCAAGTGGCTGAGGTGATCCTGGACCTCATCATGATCGGCCCGCTCACACTCCAGCCGGCTCCCCTGATGGCCTATCGTATCTTCCACTTTCTGCACCAATGCCGCCGATGCCTCGAGCATCTTTGTGGTGGACGCCTGCCACTTTTGAAGCTCCGTGAACTCCCGCACATAACGGAGGAGCATGGCACTCCTCTCCTCTTTGAGCTCACGGAGCTCCACGTCCTTGGCCCTGAGCTCCGCATCCTTGGCATGGAGCTTCTGTGTCAGGCGCCTCACCTCAGACTCCGTGATCTGCTGCGCCACCATGGAACCAGGTAGAAGCAATGGGGCGAGGAAGCAAAGGGGGTGAAACGGCTGAAAGGCAATGCAATCTACGGGAAGGCAGAGGGAGCCAGCCGAGGAGCGGGGAATCTTTTGGTTTTTACCACGGTAAAACACCAGTTGATGACTTCTCACATTAGGGAGCAGTGGGTTTTTATAGGCGGAGTCATCGTGACTAATTGCTGCCGCGCCTGCTCCCGTCAATCGAAACATTAAAAATCCTACCACGCCTGCTCCCGTCAATCAAAAAATTAAAAATCCTGCCGCACCCAAACACCAGAGCAACGCCGCGGTGGATATTTAAATTTATCTACTAGCAAGTAGATAAAAAAAGGGGTGAAAAAACAAATGTGGCGGCGGCCTAGCTAATCGGTCGAACTAGCACAACTAGCAAGCCACCGTGCTTCACTGATGTACTCGGCGGGAAAGGTGGTCTTTTGTGATTTGACGACTCATTTACTTGCTTCGGCGCTATGACCGAGGAGGACCCAGAAAACGCACGGTAGGGCGTCCCACGTCAAGAAGAATATATGCGTGCACCACCCGGGAGGACCCCGAAACCGCGCGATAGGGTGTGCCACGTCTCGGCACGGAGGCAAAATGTGCGTGTAAAAATATATTGTATCAGACGTAGTACCTATGGTTCGACCTCGAGACCCAGCCAGTCGGTCGAAAACACCCCACTAGCCACACAGCTTCATCATCCAAACGTGGCACGGAGGATAGATGTGGTTAGCTCCATCTCGACCAGCCACAACGTCTCTTGTTCTAGGCGATTCCTCTAGTTTCCAAGCTTCTTTTAGTTGTAATAACACCACGGCAAGCTAGCACCGCTCTTCGTGTGTGCCCGTGCAAAGGTTAGATGATGGAGAGAAGAGAGATTGAGATCACAGAACTGGGACCCACCAGTAAGTGAGACAACGGTCATGCACGTGTTGACGAGGCACTCCCTCTACTCTACTCAACACAAGTACTGTATAAAATCAAGTTATGGGACAAAGCCAACAATCGTTCGTTTTTTCAGGCTATCGACTTATGCTTTGTAGTCCAGGTTGCCAGTTCGAATCTCATCTTTCAGATTTGTTAGTTTTAGGTCCAAATTTGATTAATGACAAGTGGGACCCCCGTGTGTTGTTCCGATATTTCAGTGTCGGATGGTTTTTTGAACAAACACTTTGCGCGGTTAGGTAACAGCACGAGTTGCACGTATTTTGCAAGTTTACGAACAAAAATGACAGCGGCATAGAATATCACATCCACCCTGCAGCTTAGATACTATGGTGATACAAGTTTTTACACCGTTGGAAGTGAGGTCCAATGGCTTGGGAGTAGTCTTTATAATTATGTGCAATTTCCAAACTCTCCAAAGGTTTTTTTTGCAAATAAAACATTCAGGCCTCGTGTGTGCCGCTGCATCTTCGATCCAACGGCTCCCCGGTGCTCATATTAGGTGCTCCCCGTAGCTTAATTACCCGCTACGGTGATATGAGCATCTAGGTCGTATATCAGTGATCAGATGGCACATGCGTAGTACTTGTACTTTCTGTGCATTTCCCAAACTCTATCAGCCGTATATTGCAAAAACATTCAAACCTCCTTCTATGGGCCGTTAGATCTCAGTGAACTCGTATCACCATAGAATCTACGGTGCGGGAGCACCTCATACTCTCACGTGCGAGAAAACATAAGGTGCTATCGTAGCTTGGATGCCACGGTGATACAAGCTTGGAGGTCGTTTGATCTGAGATCCAATGGCATCTGAGCAGTCTTTGTGCTTGTAAGCAGTGGCCGAAGTCTTTTGGGGCTTTTCTGCAAAAAAAACATTCGAACCACCGAGGAGGTGTTGGGTCACAAATCCAACACCTCCAAAGAGCTTGTATCACCAAAGCATCTAAGGTGTGGTAGCACATGATATTCTTACATACAGGAGAATATGATGTCCTCCTTCATCTTAGATGCTACGGTGATACGAGCTTCGAGGTCGTTGGATATGGTATCAAAGGGCATCTAAGTAGTTTTTGTACAAATTGTGTGCAATTCTCAAACTCATCAAGGTTTCCTGCAAAAAAATTAAGACACATCATGTGAGCTGCTATATCTCAGATCTACAAGCTCCAAGCAACTCGTATCGGCATATAGCATCTAAGGTATGGGGGCACATGATATTCTCCCGGGGAGGAGGGGTGGGGGTGCACAACCAATCGGTGGTCGGGAGGGTGGGGAAAAAATATAATCTAAACAACCCTAAACAGAGCTCCACAATTTTATCTAAGGTCGAGGGATTGACCCCCGACAATCATAGCTCCGCCTAAACACAACATTTGCATGTACTGTAGTACTAGACTTAATATTCATGTTTCAGTTTCATGTTCATTTTAAATATTGAATTGAGGACCATGGATGTCTTACATTTTACTCCCTTCATTCCTAAATATTAGTCTTTTTAGAGGCTTCAAATAGACTGGCACATACGGATGTATATAGACATATTTTAGAGTCTAGATTCACTCATTTTGCTTCGTATGTAGTCACTTGTTGAACTCTCTAAAAGACTAATATTTAGGAATAGAAGGAGTATTTTTAAATTCGTGTCATACATGCATGGTTTGTAAAAATAGATGCACTATACTTATTGGATTTTTGTTGTGTTCGTGCGTGTGTGTCTCTGTGTGTGTGTGTGTGTGGCCATATGCTTGATACGTACAAAGTTTTCTCACCTCCATATTGTTCATCTTTTAAATTTAAATTTGCATTGGAAAACTTACTAGGGATACCATGAAATGTTAAATCCATGTTGAGATCACTATATCACAAACTCACTCTAATTCAACAACTTGTCATAAATCAACTACCACGTTGAGATTAGTATTTGCAAGGAAAATACGGGTATTGTAATACACATAGATTCGTTCGGCAATTTAAAATGTTCCTTTCGTATTCTCGAATGGTAGGACCCAATGGCGTACCAGGCAGATCTTGGCTTGTGTTGATCCTAAAAAACCGGGCTCGTGTCCTTCGGTGGCGCGCGTGGTACGCACATTAGGCAACCCCAACCAGTCGAGCCTCAGCATTTCAAGTCGAAATATCTGGCGGCCAGAATTCCAGCCCTAGGAAATTCCCCTCATATCCCCGATCCATAATGACTACCGATGAACAACGGAGGGATGCTTTAGTAACTAGACAACGTTACCTACCGTGCCGAGCACGGTTCAATTCCCTTGGTCGCCGCCAGTCAAGGTCACCCGTCAACTGCATTGCCTAGTACTACTACTACACCAGGATGAGCACAGAATTGAGCCCGTTTGTTTGTGCCTAGTACTTGAGTTAATATATCAGGCAATGCACTGGTACAGAGGGATTATCCTTTTACTCTGCATATATAACTTGTCTGAAGTCTAACTAAGCAAAATGCTTGACCAAATCCTTTCTTAAGAAATACAACAGGATAGATGTACGGCTTGAAAATTTATTGCATGATGCAGGTTATGATATTGTTTCGAATCCTAAATCTTAAATTTCAGAAAATCCAAAAGTGAGCTTAAATTCTTGAAACTGAGCATGGTCACGTGATATGGTACAAATATTACTTCATAAGTTTTTTCTTCAATTCAAGACAAGCTGCTTATGACAAGTTGCACAAATGAAGAGCCAATGTATTTTGGAACAAAGACCTGTCACGTTAAGGTGAACGCTTTCACTATTGAAACCGTGGGCGTTTACGTGCCGCCACGAGTCCCTGCTTCTCAACGGCAGGTGCCGTCCCAGCAAGCGTGTGAGTCGGTGGGAGGCGTGCGAGCAGCCGCTGCGCCGGCTGTCAGGGAGGCATGCGAGCAGACCGCTGTGCAGACTCACCGAGAGGCGAGCCGTTTGACCAGGCTCCGCCGCCCACCGTCGTCCCAACTGCTCCCACTTTTAATGTCACTGGCGCCGCAGTTTAAAATCAACCCCGCACTACCCGGTATCAGTACAATCCTCTCTCTTCCTCTCTGACTCTCCTGTCGTCTACCTCCAACTAGCCTGACCTAAACGTACGCCATGCCGCATCACGATGTTCTGCCCTTAGTGTTCCAGTCTCATCAGGAAGACACCCAGTCGGAGTCTCAAGAACATAAGGCGCTTTGGGACGAGCTTGAACTGGCCTTGCGGGAAGACGCCGCGCCTGTCCCCGCTCCCGTTCCGGCTCTCGTCGACCCGACTGCGCCAGCGCCCATCCCCGTGGCATTGATGGGCTGGGAGCCGCGCATTGTCGCCGAGCTTGATGCCACGGGGTTCCACGAGGTCCCGACCGACTTTCATGCGCCCGTGCATGTGCCAGTGGATGCGCCTGCGCGTGCACTAACGCACACGCCCGTGCCGGTGCCCGTGAACCAGCCAGCGCATGCGCCTGCGCGTGCACTGATGTGCGCGCCCATGCCGGTGCCCGTGCACACGAATGTCTCCGCCGCGCCGTTGACAGCACCTGTCCCCGCGCAGGTGCCAGTGCCCCCCTCAGCGGCATGGATTGTCAGAACCCCGACTCAATGCCACATCGATCTAGCATGTAACACCTCATATCACTTTGCGGCCTCACGCACGGTATCCCCACGGGTGTCGCCTTACCTTTGCCCGGGACCGTTTGCGCCTTTTGGCACACGTATATGATAGTGTCGCTAGCATCCATATGATAAGGAGCCCGGGCTGACATGGCTAGTCGTAAACCCAAAGTGGCACTAACTTACAGGGACAGGCATCCATGACCCAGCATCGAACGTGTCGGTCATCAGCGAGTGAATCCAGGCTGTAGCACTGGGCTAACAGGACTCCGGTGAACCGGGCTGCAGCGGGCTAACAGGACTCCGGTATTCATCGCGTGACATTTCCCCGGAGGGACAGACACAGGAACGAAGAAGGACACATGTCGGCCAGCCTAAGTGTTCCGGAGCAGTAGCAAGCTACCAGGGCTCAGTGGAAGCACTAGGGGCATTTCCTGGTAAGAAAGACTACTAAGGATAAACAACTAGATAGTCAGATCCCACACATAGCAATACACATTACACGTACGCATAACATGCAAGTATGTGCTGTACAACATGGCATCACATCATAACTCAACAACTCATATAGATAAAGGATCAGAAGAGCCATCATAGCACTTATTACAAACAGGGGTCACATGACCCAACATTCAGAGCAATCAAGCAACAAGCGGAAGCCTACATGTCTGAGTACAGACATCTATAAATGAAAAAGGCTGAAAGCCTGACTATCTACAACGTCCGATCAAGATCGTAGCTGAGGTACAAGCTACTTGTCGAAGTCCATGAGAACACTAGTAAGACCGAAGTCTCCGCTGCAAAAACATAAATAAAGCAACATGAGTACAAAGGTACTCAGCAAGACTTACATCAGATCCTATCATACATGCATGTGTATCAAGAGGGTAATGTGGGGTTTAGTTGCAGCAAGCCAGCTTTGACTCAGTGGCTATCCTGTTCTACGACTACCAGAACTTCTTTGAGGTGATATGGCGCACACGAGTCCACTAATCACCACACAATACACTACTATGGATTCATCCCCGTCTCCCTACGAGAAGGCCATCCATAGCACTCACACTTGTCTTGAGCATTTTATAGTATCCACTTCAAGTTGTCTATGTACCATGTAAGCATCCAAGAAGTCCATAACCACGGACCCGGCTATTCGAATAGATCATGTTAACCCTACAGGGGTGTACTTCTTCACACACGCTCTCGCCACTTACCGCCATGTACACGTCATGTATCTCGGCAACCTTCAAGCGGAAGCCTGGCGAGGGTGTCGGCCACGACCTGACTAACCACACAAGACTCTAGCCCAGGTTTATCGCCTATTCGGGTTCCATCCGCAAGGAGATCTGGCCGGGGTGTCACTCACGGCCCCAAACGATGTGTGCAGGGTTCCCGAGCCCACCATCCGGGTGCCACTCGGTACACCAGGCCACGTGTGCCTAGTCTGTCCCAAGCCCACCCTGCCGGGTGCCACTTGGTAGAAAAATAGCACTACCTACAAACACCAGAAACTAGTTGCGACTCCTGGACAGAGATCAAGTTGGTTAATAAGTCGAGAGGGGTCGAGTTACCGGAACCCAATGTGTGGTAGTATCGAGTCATTGGACAACATACATAGAACTCAGTGCTTAAGGACGGTTCCAGTGAGACAACCCACCATGTACTCCTACATGGCCTCTCACCGCTACCTTTACCAAATCGTGTTCACACACTTCACTCTCAACATCAGAACATATCGTAACACTCCAATTCATTCCCAATGAACCAGACCTGACACAACTCTAAGCAATAGCAGGCATAGCATGGTAGGAACACAACATGGCTCAATCAACTCCTACACATGCTAGTGGGTTTCAACTATTTACTGTGGCAATGACAGGTCATGCAGAGGAATGGGTTCAACTACCGCAGCACAAAGTAGCAGAAGAATCGTTGTTGTCCTAATGCAATAACTGAGAGCAGGAGCGAGAGAGTAGGATTGTATCGGAATGAACAAGGGGGTTTGCTTGCCTGGTAAATCAACAGAGGAGGCACTGCTTCACAGACAGGTACTCTGGAACGGCTCCGGAGCAAGACCTATCGAGAAGGAACGGTGCCGGCAATCAATACACAATCATATGCAACAATATGATGCATGAACATGGCATGCAGATGTGATGTTGTTTGAGCTAATGCAACTAGTAATCATTTGGTTTGAAGTCCATTTGAACCATAAGCTCAAATGCATCTCCAAAGTAAGCTCTTATATATGCCATAATGTGTTTTCTCATATTCAGCAAGTATAAGTTGGTTTGTCATGCATGAAACTAGTACAGGTGGAAAGATTGCATTTTTTTTGATAATTTTTCATATATAAAGTATTTCAATCTGAGCTACGGTTGAATTTCTATGAATTTTTGAAGTTTAAATCAATTTCTGGAATTTCCTGAATTATTTTAATTCCAGAAAATATATATTGCGCCAGCATGACGTCAGCACGACGTCAGCAGTCAACTGCGGCTGACTAGGGTCAAACCTGACGTGTGGGGTCCACACGTCAGTGTCAGGGGGTTAAACAGGGGGTTAGATTAACTTAATTAAAAGATTAGGGGCACCGGGGCCCACATGTCAGCCTCAGGGGGTTAATTAAGCGGTGATTAGCACTAAGCTAATCACCTGGCCGACGGGGCCCACCCGTCAGGCCGGTGAGGTCGTCCGCGGCGACCTCTGGACGCGGCGGCGTCCGTGAAACAGGCCACGGGGGTGGCGTCGGAGGGCACCGGGGCGTAGCCCGGGCTCTCGCGCATCTGGTGGGGCAGGTGGGAGGAGCTGGGGAGGCCGGGGCTCGCCGGAGCAAAGCTCGCGGCGGCGGCCGGAGCTCGGCGGCTTGTGGCCGCGGTGTTGTGGTGCACGGCAGTGGAAGCGGAGGGCTCCTACGGCCTCCTGGCGTCACCAGGAGCACGGTGACGCGCGCGGGAGTGGCTGGCTTGGGCTCATGCCACCGTGGCGCCATGGCCGGCGGCGAGGAACTTGCGGGCGCGGTGGTTGAGCTAGCTAGACGGGGCAAACGAGCATGGGGAGGAAGAGTGGGTAGGTGCTCTGTGTTCCTGGGAACGCGCCGAGGATGTCAGCGTGCTCGGACGCGACGTGTGGGGGCTCTAGCCGCGGTGACCTCGTGGCCGGCGGCGAGGAGCTCTCGGGCTCGACGGAGCCCGCGGTTGGAGGAAGAAATCGGCATCGGGGAGGGGGAGGTTCGGTGCCGGGGCTCACAGCGAGACCAGCGAGCGCGAGGGCGAGGTCGGGGATGCCCGGTAGCTCCCGAATCAACGGCGAGGATCCACGGCGGCCGGAGGCGAAGTTGGCGACGGCGACGGCTCCACGGGGTGCTCCGTCTTGCGTGGCTCGACGAGGAGGTAGAGGGGGTCGCGGCGGATCTGGGGAGCGTGTCGGGGAGGCGAGGGGGAGGCGGTGGCTACGGCTACGGTGGACGGCGGCGATGAGCTCCGCTCGGCTGCGCGCGAGAGAGAGAGCAGAGGAGGGGGGAAGGAACGAGAGAGAGTGAGAGGGTACAGGGGGGGGGGCGTGGCGTCTCCCGGGGCATCCAGACGAGGAGGGGAGAGGGCAGGCAGGCAGGGAGGCTGGTGGCGTGGCGCGGCGGCGTGCGCGCGCGTCGGGCACGCGCCTGGCCGACTGGCGCCAGGAGGACGACGGCGGTGGTCGGCTGGGCTGGCCTACTGGGCCAGAGGCGCCAGGTAAGAAGCCCAGGTAAGTTTCTCCTCTTTTTCTGTTTTCTAATTTTTCTGACATTTGTTCTGATTTAGTAATAATACTAAATCAATTTATTTACTTATGCCATTTTTTTATGGAAGCTAGTTATATTAATCCAGAGCTCCTTTATAAATGGCATAATTTTTGGACAATATTTTATATATATAACAATATATATCCAAAGCAAATATTTATGCCTTAATTCCAAATGCCCAAAATAAATACCTATGAGTTCTTAAAAATATTGGTTTGATTTTTATCTCTGTCCAATATTTTCAGAGAGCAACATGAGCATTTTCTTGGACCCTTTTGGAGAAATTTTTATTTGGGTCATTTTCAAAAATGATTCTGAGGGTTCCACCAATCCTCATTTCAAATTTAAATGGAATAAAAACATGATGCACAAATGACTAGCTAGTCTAGGTCATACCAGACTAGGGATGTGACATGGATGGCCACCGTCGACCGCTTCATTGCACCAACGCCAGTCGCCTCCTCCCACCAGTTGACTCGCTCCGAAGTCCACAAGATTTTGGCCTTCCTTGAAGCTAGGCCAACGTCTAGGAGTACGCCAACAACGGCGCAAGACGCCGCCGTTGCCGTCGGTCAGTGGCCCGACGACACACAGAGCACGGCAGAGGAGCCGCTTCCCACCGCGAGACGCCCCCGCCGCCGCCACGTAATCTAAATTTTCCATGAAAAATGTTCGGATTGCCATGCTTAAAATCCGAACGTTTATCATTTCCGTTTATTTTATATCGATCGTCATATAATTTAAAGTCGGAGTCAGACTGAACGAAATGTATGGTTTGATCGATTGTATGTTCTGCTAGAGCCGTATCAAATTAAATATAAAACGTCATCAAGCCACATGTATTCCTTGTCATCCAACGACCTTGACTGCTTCAATGTCGAGCGCTCAACACGTTTAGCGTGCAGTTAATTTCATGCCAAAAATAGTGCTAATCACATGACAACACACAAATAATATCCTAGTAGTTAATATCCGCATGCACTAAATATACTTCCAAATTAACGTGCATTGCACGTACACACTGACTAGTGCTGCTAGTACGTGAAACTGGTGCCGTGACTTGTGAACGCGTCCAGATATGGTCAACGGCAACATCGCCCGCGAGTTTTCCTGTTTGCCCGTGCGTCTAAACGTAGAAGGGGAGGAGAGAGAGAGAGAGCACACATGGAACCCACCAGTAAGTGAAGGCGAATAGTACTAAAAATAATATTACATGTTATCCATTAATTAGGATGTGGTAATATAAAAACATTATGTGAACAAAGGGGGTACAACAAACATTGCTATTCTACGTATGTTGCCTATTGACGTGCGGCTTGAAGGCCCGGTCGCATGTTCGATCCTCGTCCTTTATTTTTTAATTTGTATATGGGTCCAAATTTGTTTCATGACATGTGGGCCCCTCGGTGTGTAGTTTGTAGCACTTTAATTTGTGGGTCGAAATTTGTTCCATTCCAAGTGGACTATCGGTGTGTAGTTTTGTAGCTTATTTATAATAGTTAAAGAGAATAACATAGTTTTTTCAATAATACCATGGTGCGACGTTGAAGGCGAGAAAGGATGTGCGAGAGAGTGATGACCGAGCCAGAGGGAAATAAACTGGGGGAGTTGCATGGGTTGCAACGGTGTTTGGAGTAGTTGTGGGCTGAATGCTACGAAAATATAATCTAAACCGACCGGAATAAATGCCTACACAAATTAATCCAAGGTTGGAGTGCCCCTCGCGATGTAAATAGCTCCGGCTTTGCGAGGGATGGAGAGGTAGTAGCTTCAACGCGTGGAAGATACGGTGTGAGAAAGCGAGGTCAATCGAGAGACATATAGATAGAGAGACAAAGTGAGTGTGGTCCGACATTCATTGAACAAATATATATGCTCCGAAGAGATATTGTCTCATTGAGCTTTTGGCAAGGGTGAGGGCTGTAAGATAGAGCTTGAGAGATGATCCAGTCACAGACGTGTAGATATATTTTGTGCATGGGAGGAAGCAAGGTCAACCGATCACATAGGGTCCTCGTGCGATCGAAAGAGTGAGACGGGTTGGAGAGAGTGACCTAGATAGATGATGTGCGTGAGAGAGTATACAATGTGAATAGGTCGAATTGGGCTCAAACATGGTGATATATCATTTTTGTCCGAGAAAGAGCGAGGTCAATCGAGACATACGGAGAGAGAGAGAGAGAGAGAGAGAGAGAGAGAGAGAGAGAGAGAGAGTGAGCGTGGCCCACCATGAGGTCGAAAGAGTGGCGGCGGCTTGGATGGACTGACCTAGATAGACAATCTGTGTGAGAGAGTATAGAGTGTGTCGATCGAGGCCCGAACAGGGAGATATATCATTTGTGTGTGAAAGAAAACGAGGTTAAACGAGACTCAGATAAAGAGAGCGATATTGAGCGAGTGTGGCCCGCCGTGCGGAAGAAAGAGTGAGACAGTCTCGAGGGAGTGACCTAGATATACAGCGTGCGTGCGTGCGCACGAGAGGCTGAGTGGCATGGGGTGCAATGGCGGGTGTGTGAGGTAAATACATTTGGTAACAGAGTGGAAAAAGGGGTTGTGTAGTTGAGAAACTTAGAGATCGAAACATGGAGAGAAAGAATGAACGTGTGTTGGAAACCGATAGCTTCCTAAGGTGGTTAGGAGAGGAAGATT
>NC_041391.1:336404793-336437171 GCF_002162155.2 Triticum dicoccoides | reverse complement strand
AAACAACATTTGAATGTACATAGTACGAGACTTAATATCGATGTTTCAATTCGGTGTACATTGTAAGATTTGAACCGAGGACCAGGCATACGGGTAATTAATTCGAATTCGTGCCATACTAAGTTTCGAAAAGTTGACATTGACTCAATTTGTTGTGCTATTTTGTAGGTCATATGTTTGAATCCATCCAAAAGTTTTCTCACTACCATGGTGTTCGTCATATACATATGAATTTGTATTAAAAAAGTAGCATGGCTACAGTGAAATGTGAAATCCATGTTAGAATTGGAGATTGCTACGTGACACACACTCTAATTCAAATAACTAACTACGTGACACACACTCTAATTCAAATAACTAATTATGTGACACACACTCTAATCCACGTTAGCGTGGGTACCGTTTCGATTTTTTTTAAATAACGCCTCATTAATTAATTTATAGTACTCCCTCTGTTCACTTTTATAAGACCTTGAAGACATTTCAGACAATGTGCAAACCAGTTCATTTTAAGTTGTCTGAAATGACTTACAAAAGTGAAGGGATGGAGTATCTCGTTTCGAATGACTAATTATTGCAAGGAAAACACAGGCATGGTAATACATACAGATTCGTTTGCAAATGAAAGAAGATTCATTTTCATTCTCAAATGTAGGCGCACCAGGTAGACCAGGGTCGTGTCGGGATGGACGCTGCTTCGGTGCCTTAAAGGCAACTGCCCTTGGGTGACTGACATGTGGGCCAGCCACCTGTTGGGCCCACATGTCATGGACACAAAGGCACGTGCCTTAAGACACCGAAGCATAGTCCTGTCGGGGTGGTCGCGTGTGTCGGACGGACGCGTAGCACCCAGCCAACCACCCCCCCTCCCCCCAAAAAAGGACGACGACAATATAAGTTCGCGCTTCCATGTTTCAGATTGAAATATCTGGCGGCCCCAATTCCAGCCCTACAAAATCTCTCTTGTCCACCGTCCCCTTCCGCGCCCAGATTGCTCAAATCCCTAATTCAACACCATCCCTCGAATCGCCCCTCGTCTTGTCTCTTTCCCCACCGTTCCCCACCTCTGTGCCGGACGACAATGATGAAGACGACGGTCACGCTTCACCACCGCACCGGAGCTACCTCATCTACGCCCTCGTCCACCGCACCGGGTGGTCCATCGACAACATCGGCCGCCGCAACCGACGTGCCTCACAGACACCGAGTTCCACCACATCAGGTGCGCTTCACCGACGCTGTCTCCCAGCTCACCGGGCTACTTCACCAAGCACATCATCGCACCTCCGCCCCCCGAGGCCGTTGGGGCTTCACCAACGGTCTTGTCCACCGCATCGTAGTTCTCTGCTGCCAATCAAGATCTGCATCCGTGCGCAGCCAGCCAACGGCAGCGCATCACCCTCAACGGCTCTGAACTGACCCGCACTCTAGCTAGGCTAGTATGCCCAAACGTCGGCCCGAACTAGGTATCCACACATCACTCCCTTGTGCACTGTTTTGACGATGTTTGGATATCCTTTCACTGCTCTCTTAGCTTACACGCCTATGCAACTCTGACTTTAACTCTTATTTCTTCTGGAGATATCATATGAAACAAGCAAATCCATTTTTTAGTGAAGCATGACGGCACTACGGGATCTGCTACACATCCTGCACACCCGTATAACCTTGTAAGTATCTGTCATCCGGTACAACATCAAGGTCGATTCCTCTTATTTGATCAACCATTCGCCGTGTCAAAAATGCAGAGGGGGGGTGCAAGGAGCACAAGGCCTGCACATCCAAGCAAGTGGTAACATGGACTTGTACATGGAACATCCCAAGCGCAAGCAGAGCTGCAGTGAGCCTGTACAACGAGCTAGCATAAGTCCATGTATTTCATTTAATTCGTACTGGCATTCGTGTATGATTTGTGTGCAGTGGCTGATCCACGAATTCAAGTTACCAGGGGCGAAAATTTAACTTAAAAAATACGAAGGCACTTGCACTCCGGAAATCAACATAACTTGAGAAATGTGAAGCTACATGCACTTTGAAAACCAGCTAATGATCCAAAGTAGTTCAGATTATAAACACTAAATGATGCAAGCACCAAAAAACACAAAATGCAACGTGGTGTACAAGGACTAAAAACATGGTCTGTACCTGCTTGAATTATTCGTTCTCTGGCTGAAAATATCAAAGTGTAATTGCACGTATAACCAGTGCGCAAACTGCATATCAATATATCTATCCTGCACAAGTATGCCAATAGTTTCAAACAACAGATTAGAAAAGTATTTATGCTATGTTGTCATGATACGGGGACTTTCTGGTAGATGGCCTCGACGTTTCCTCAAGCTATGAAAATGCACTATAATTTGCTTGTCATCAATGCCTGCAAATCTCTGTCTCTCTCAACATAGTAGATCATCATTAGACACTAAATCCTTCAATGAGCTTGCAAAATGCTTGCATTAGATCCCCCATTAGACACTATATGTTCATCATCAGAAGCATGTAAAATGTTTGCATCAAATCCTTCATTAGCAGTCTGTTCATTAGACACTTCAGGCTCAAAAACAACATGAGCTTGTATGTTTGCACCGGAAACTTGATTAGATACATCAGATTCAGTCAGTTTAGTATTGATTGGGGGAGTTATAAAATAAGTAGAAATTGGTTTCATTTTCTCATAGATTCCCTACATACAAGCAGTTTTACAACACCGTCAGGTTTAACTATTGGCCAGAAATTGAAGAGTTGAATTAGATATAATCAGGGATGTGATGTACCTGCTCGTTACGCATGCTACTCTAGCAAGTTGCGACTGTCCATTTGCGTAAGCTCGATGCCATGCCCGTGCTGCCGCCGCTACCTCCCACGCAGGCTACACCCAAGGTTGGATCTTCATCTTCTTGTCCTTCCGTTCGCTTGAAGACTGGCGACCGCCCTCCAATGAGGGCGCGAGGAAGTGCTGTGTCGGTCTGTCCAGCAACGGCTAGGTTAGGAGCGAACCAGACTGGAGGCTGGAGCGAATGAATTGGGATTTTTCCTGCTGTCGATCAATATGGGAGGCGCTCGTTTGGGCCGCGAGACTTCTATAGGGCCTGCCTTGCACTTATGTTATTGGCCCATCCAAATTGAAACATTTTTCTTCATTTTTTACATTGCCTGCTCGTGCGTTGGGACGAACAAAACTAGCATGGGCCAACCTGGACGACTCAAACTAGGTGCACAGTTTCCAGCCACCTGAGGCGGCCGCCCATACCAGCCCCTATGGTGGCGTCGCCCCTTTTTGCGTGTATGATTGGATAGTGAAAAATATTCCAGTGGCGCTTTTGATTTACCCATAGAATGGTTTAATTGCTTGTTACTATGAACTGTGTTCACCAATAATGTGAAGGATGCAAGTATTTTCATCCTATTGTAGATTGCTTAGATCTCGATATGCCAAAAGTAATCGCATGAAATATATAGTAAAAGCCAGTGTGATGTGTTTGGCTACAACTAGTCTGACTACACGTCCTCATATAACATATCAAGGACGCACCATCTTACTACATTAACCATTCGACTTACCCATGCAGTGTGGGAAGAAAGAAGTATTGGGACTGCGTATCCAAGCAATTGATGCCATGGACTCCTTCGTACAACCTTGTAAGCGAAAAAGAAGTTGCAGTGTGCCTGTACAAAGAACTAGCATAAGTTCAGTTACCTGCTTCTCAGAATTTTAGTTAGCCACGTATTGCGAAATTGTTCAATTACGTTGCTTGGCTTAATTTAGTTTGCTACTGATTACATAATGGCACAGCCTGTTAATCATATTGTAGACTGTGCCTATATATGTATTTGATACTTACTGTTAAGAATTACCTATTTGCCTTAACTTAAATATCTACTTGTTTGTTTAACTGCTTTGCTGCTGCAACAGCGGGTTACAATGATGTTAAAACTACTTTTCAGCATCCAATTGAAACTCTTTAATTCCTTGTTTGTTTAACTGGTTTGTTGTTATAACTCCCAGTTGAGATGTTTTGCTAACTTCAACTTTTCTGAATCCAATTGAAACTTTAATGGCAAAACAGGTTAGCCCAGATCAAAGAGTGAGGTCCCCATGGACATTGCATCATCCCACAGTAGTGGCACCGGCCCAATCATGCATTGTGAATTGCCAACTGCTGATGCTCTAGAGGCTAAACTAGTGGTAGAAAGAGATTCTGCTTCTACACTTAGAGATGAAGTTGACATGTTGAGGAAGCAAACAGCACAATCACAAGCAGTACTCAAGACAACCATTAAATATTTGGTGGATTTCAAAACGAAGCAAGCTGAGACTGACCAGATTGTTAAGGTCCTGAAGGAAAAAAGGAAATTAAATTCCTACTTGGTAAATCATAGGTGAAATGTTCTTTCCATAGTTGAATAACCTTTGTGTTGTCTGTTCATGTAATCAATCAAACCATTTGTTTTAGAGATCATGTAATAATTCTTTTTTTTTGTTTTTTGGTTTGTAATTTTATTTGAGCACAAGTCTGTATTAATTGATAAGACTCGGAGACATTTCATTTGGATTGTTGTGCCAGACCTACAAATATGCCAATTGGGCTGAATGTGCATTCAGCAATAGTAGTAGTATAGATGGACCACAAGTGGCATGGATCGGAAAGGGCCAAGATGCTGGCTAAAAAAGGATGCTGTTGTAGCCAAAAAAAAAGTACAGCGGCCTGGCTTATGTATGTTAGTTGATATTATTGATCCATATACTCTATAAGTGTTTATATGTCTGTTAGTTCTGTACATTCTTGGTTGACTGACTCGGTATTTGAATCTTGATACATCGCTTGTGTACATATCTAAATGGGAGTACACATTATGTTGCATGTGACATTTGAGTTGGACATGAAGTGTTCCAAATATTCAAATTCATCTTAAACTGGATTCTAGTTTCTGAATTTGAGTATCGGCATTTGTAAACCATATTCATATATGACAGTGGAATACATCTTTGTTGTCCTTTTGAAGATATATAAAAACACATAGAATGATTCATAAAGATTCATATAGGAATACAAAATGGATTCGAATTTAGTTGCCAGGGTAAACGTGGATAGTTATTGTCCCAAAATTCGAAAGAAGCAGCAAAATGTCCACTCCCACGTCGGCTGCCCGAAGCCAAGTGTTTGGGAGATGGAAATTACTGTCTACCCATTACACGGACAACCCATCGTCCTGATTTCCACTGCTCTAAATAGAGGTAGGTTAGTAACTTCAATTAGACGTGACACGACCGCCTCTGAGCCCATTCCGACACGGTGGGCGTCAAACATGGGCGGCAAAACACATTTGATTCAAGCTCATCCAAAAGACCTTTGTTTCTCCCTCCATTCCCCATTCATACACGGTGGGCGGCAAAACAAACTCGACTCGGCTGAAATCAATGTAGGCAAATATTTTCAATAGGGGCAGGTTTGTAACTTCAATCAGACGTGACACAACCGCCCTACCAATCAACCCCGTTCATACACCGTGGGCGCCAACCATGGGTGCCAACCACCCTCTCCTCGCCCGAAATATGGGAAAATGTTGGCGAGACATCCAAATTTTAAACGGGGGCTAAGTTCGTAACTTTCCCATATTTCAGACAGGCGCGTCCCAAAAACATGGTACCCCGTGCCTCTCCCTCCATTTTCCCATTCATACACCGTCCGCGCTAGAACACCCCATCCCCACACCAACCTCCGTCTGGCACCCAATCCATCTCCGCCGTCCTCCACCACGTCCATCGCCATCGTCCTCCACCATGCCAGAGCGCCTACCAACACCGCGTCGTCCACTTCTAGAGATGGACGTTTCTCATCCACGATGACGGACCAATAGCCTTGCATCGCATCCTCTCGCTTCATCGGCGCCATCGTCCTCTTTGCCTGGGCCGCTCACACGACCTTCTCTTCCACCGCAACGGGACTTATCCCCCGATGCACCCGTCTACCATCGCAGATCTACTTCAACGCCACTAACAGCCATCGCACCCCCGATGCCTACAAGGCGTGGCAAGAGAGGTGGTACTTCATATCTCCTCAACTTTTTGATCTCAACCAGAAAATAGATCTTAACTTGGTTACTCTACTTTCTTTTAAGATCTTAGAATTTAGTTCTTAGTTCGAAGCAAACAATGGATGTTAAATATCATTTCTCTGGTTTGCAGCTTCAAATCTGCCATGGCACAGCCATAATACGGTTTAATTGATGATGCTTAGGGTTTAATTGATCATGTTGGTTCCGTGGTGGTTTCTTTAATAGAAATCGGAGGGGAAACCCTCTTTTGCTAAAAAAAATATGCTTCGAGTTTCCCCCTTTTATGATCACTATACGATCAGAATACGTGATTCGTGTCATAATAACACTGCTCCACCCATCAAGCTAAACAAGCTTAGATGTTCAAATACGAATATGATATTATTAAAACAGAGTTGTTTAATTGGTCAGCTAAATGTTCCTAAATTAGTTTCAAAAATGCATGTTCGCCGCTCGGGTGTGTATCTCTACAGGGTGCCCATAGTGGGCTGGCCCACCCTGGGATTTTGGGTCGTCCCAGGCCCCGATTCCCCTCAGTTATGCTGCGCGCTTCCGATCTCTACTCCCCCCCAGCAGCTTGCCTCGTCGGCGACTTGCCATCCCCGGACGGCATGACTCTAGGAGGAGACGCCGGACTAACAGGAGGCCAGGATCCGCTCGCCCAACAGCGTTACCGCTGCTCGGGCGCGCCGCCGTGCCTACCTTCCCAGTTCGTTCAGGGCTCAGGCGTGCAGCACCCACCAAGCCAACCTGATTTATCCTGAGATACGTCCTCAACACTCAGCAGCCACTCCTCATCACCCATTTTCTAATTGATTCATTACTCATTAGGCAGGACTGTCATTAGGGTTTGTTGTGTGCTCAGTGCTACCTGCACTTAATGGTTCAGATGTATTTCGGTACTCTTTAGTACCTCCAAAGTTCATAGGGTTTTCAAAATTCTGGCCCTCGGAACAGAAACTAATCATTTTGGATTGTTGGTCGTAGTGACATTGACCCAGATTACTACTGCAAGCCAGGTTTGTTGACAATTTTACTTGTCTTTCTTACTCATTCGATATAATATCCAATTATTCACGTCGATTAGTTGCAAACAATAAGTGCTAGACAAACTTCTTCATTCAGATTTTGGACGGTCTCTTACTGCAGTTACAATTCTGCATAGTTGTCCTAATAAGCTCACAAGTAAATGATTGATTCACTACATCTATGCTTGCCTTGTCATATTTGTTGTCAAAATTCTTTTAGGGTGGACCACCCTGTTTCTAAATACTGGAACTGTAGACATGAGTGAATAGTATTTCTCTATGTGATCTCTTCCATCATGTGTGGGTAATGAACACTGCATTGTATAGAAAGAAAGTGTCATTTCCAGCTTTTACATAGGTTTCGATCTTTTACATGGAATACAATCTACCTACTTGCTTTGTGTCGCACTACCAACAGTCCACCCTTGAAGCTAAACATTACGCCACTCATAATTGCTTAGTTTATTTGTTCAAATATGAATTTCATATGATTCTAATGTTCCTACTTCAGTTTTGAAATGTGTGCTTGCCTGTTATAGAGACATGAGGGGTTTGTACTTTTGTGTGTAGTCTGGTCAGCACGGTTGGGGAGGTGAACTTTGCATATGCAAGGGTTTATAGGGAGACACTCTCGAAGTTGAATCCGCAATGCATTCCATAGATAATCTGACTACTTTCTATGTTTTCATGAATCTCAGATTATGAACAGCATCATAATGATTATGAGCTTGCGCGCATGAAAAGAATAAAGCAGAACAATGCCATGGCTGTCAAACTTGGCATTAAGTGACTGAAATCAAGTCTAGATGCAATGCAATGCAAACACTCTCCACCTACAGATTCATGCTCAGAATATGATCCTAACAGTGATTCTGAGCTAGAAGGAGACCTAAGTCAATGTAGCTCCCTACTGGAGGAGTCAGAGGAAGATGCCCTATCTTATTCACCCATCAAGGTACTTGGTCTAACTTTCCAAGGTTACATTGCTCGCACATATCTTGCAACTGATGCTTTGCATTGCTTCTACTTTGTTGAACTGCCATTAGCTTAGTTTACACATCGTGTATGTGAATATGCCCTGCCTATCCATTTTTAGTACATATTCCATCTGTCATCATACCATATTTATCCATTCAAATGTTGTTCTTGTGTACCAGACGTTCAAAAGGAAGAGGGCGATTACTGATCGTGGAGGAGCACAAGCAAAGTATTTGGAAAAGGTAGTGGCACCTGATAAATCAAGTAGCCCATTAGGTGTAGTTGCAATATCACCTGACCCACAAAATTCCCCAACTCTAGCAGACTCTAGCCCTACTACATTGGTCATTTCTGATGCCCCAACTCAGCAGACCCCAACTGCAGCAAACAGTATGATTATGCCAGTTGACATAGCACCAGCTATACGAGCAAAGACCCCCATTCCAGCAAAGAGTACACCAAATCCAGTTGTCAAATCCCTTTTCAAACCAGAGAGAGCCCCAATTGCAGCAAATAGGACCCCTGTTCCATTTCTTCCTAGTTTAGAAGACGAAGCTTATGTTGTTGTCAGGAACTTTGTGCGCATCTTTCCTTCATGGAAAGATTATACCGCAGACACAGAACAATTTCCAGTCTTCCTCTGCAACTTACGCGTAAGTAATGTACTAATGTTATTCATGGTCATTACTGCATATGTTTCTGCTGACAAAAGACACAAGATTTCATTCTTTTAAGTGAGGAGCAAACTGGATTGTGATGACAAGCAAGGGTTGGTTGCGCTTTTCAAGCACTCGCTGATGAAGTATCGTTCCTACCTGAGGCAAGCGCACTTCGATGGCAAGCGTAAGGTACTGTCTGAATGAAATTTCTGTAAAGTCTCCGGTGCTACATTTATCCGACGTTGACTGGAATAATCTTGTTACACATTGGTCTCGGCTGCAGCGTAAGGTACTGTCTATGATATCACATCACAATTTGAACTACATTTCTGCATTTGCCTTAATGTCTCACTTGTATGAAAACTGTTAGCAGAAGAACATTCATTCTCAAGGGACCATAGAATCTCGCGACTATACTGCACACTGCATTGCTCTTGTGAGTACCTCTTGCCCTGTATGACCATACTTACTTTCATAGTTGTTTGATTATGTAGCATCACTGCACATGTTAGCCTCGTAATCGTCCTTTTGGTAGACATTATAAGATCCGTATGGACTCTTACACAAATTTAGAATCAACCCAATGCTTTTGAAGAGGTTTAGCTCTGCAGTCCTCTTGTAAGGACTGAACGTGGTCTATCACTGTACTTACATTAATAGCCACTCCCTCCGTCCCATAATATATGAACGTTTTGTACAGTACACCAGTGTTCAAAACACTCTTGTATTATGGGAAGAGGGATTGGTTCATTTTGTAGCATTCTGCATCTTATCTCCCTCGCCCACCATTTACTAAAAAAGATCAGATCTATATTTAATCTTACCAACAAGTAGAATACACAGACAATGCCAGTGCAGAAGTGTAGCCCATTGCTCTTTTTAGTACATTTTGTCCTGTAACGCTTGTACTTCCAGGGATTGGTAGTTTATTAGCATTAATATGCATCTTATCTTCATTATCCTCTATCCCTTCCAGTATTAAAATATCTATAATTACTCTCTACAAAATGTAGAGTAGAAGCAATGCTTATGAAGAAGATTTTGTGCTGAAATTCTTGAGTTATCCTTCCCTTCACATGGAGAAGGGCATTATAAAGCCGGTGTTAACTGTTAATGTAAGTCAGTCCTTCTAAAGCCTTTATCCTCAATTGCTGTTTAATTTGCTCATACTCCCTATCGTTTACTGCTGTTTAGTTTGTTGTTTCTACCAAAATGCATGTTCGTAAGAACCGCAAGTTCTAAGTTTTACTTGTAAAACCAAATTCCTTATTCATACCATGCACATTACTTAATACTCCCTATATGTATGCTTGGTTTTGTGGATCTATAATCCAGTGTGTGGTGAAGCAGCCCACGTTTGCACCTTGTCATCTCCTGTTTTATCTTACTGATGTGGCTGATGATATGAAAAACATGCCATGCACATTATCCAAAATAGATACAATGATTTTATTTCCCCTTCATCTATGCTTGTTATGTTGACATGGCAATATAGTAGTCTGGTGAAGCTCCCCGCATTATGAACAATGCCAAATTATGCTATTGATATTTCGAACTTACTCTTTATTTTCTAATATGAATCATGTCATCTCTCTGCTTTGTTTCAGGGTGATATGCCTGATGGCATGCACAAGTCTGCTGAAGGCTGTGAGACAAACCCAACATATATTGCAGCAAAGAAGGCAAAACATCTTGAAGATAGCGAGACAACCCCAAAGTCTTGTCTTGATGCAGTGTTCAAGTTACTTGAGACTAACAGTCAGACAAGCTCGCAGAATTCGTTGTCTGAATCAGTTCGACTTCTTCAGTCCCAAGTTCTAGCAGAAAGGCATTCTGCAACTCAACTTCGACTTGAAGTCCTATCTCTAAGAAAGATTGCGGAGAACACCAATGAGAACCTCATCGCTAAACAGCTACACCTGGAAGCTATTACCGACATGCTAGGCCGGTCTCACAGCCTTGCTCAGCAGCTTGTGCAGCAGTTCCCTCGCAAGGCTAACCTTTCTTGAACTATCTTGGAAGTGGTCTCGGTTCAGTATTATTTTGTTACGCTACAATGATGCCCAGTTTTTGTAATCTGCTTCTTCGTTACGCTTTATGATCACTGGTGGCGAACTTCATGCCTAGTGGATGTAATATACCTTAAATCCTTTATTATATAGTGTAGATTTATTCTTAGTTACTATGCCGTAATTTCTTTATTGTATAGAGTAGGTTTGTTCTTAATTCCCACTAGTTACTACCATCATTCGCTATCTGAAAAAAAAATCAGATGTAGTCGACCGGGCCAAAACATTCGACTCTAACGGGCCAGGTTTTTAGCGGGCCACAATTGGGCCGGCCTGCATCTTTCTTGGGCCCGAATGATTGGGGCCTTCACACATTGCGCCAGGCCCAAACTTACACCGGACTATATTTTAGTTGGGCCTTTTGTCGACCCAGCGCTTAGTTTGGCCCAGGTAGTGTTCCATTAACAGGATGAATATTGTACTGGCCTGTTACGGCCGAGATGAAACCACGGGCCTTTAGCAGGCCAAAATGCATGTTGGGCCTCAATTTTCACTAGTCGTCGACGGGCCTTCAGCAGGACAAAATGTAGACCGGGCCGTTTTGGGCCCAGTTAGCTCACGGGCCGTTACCAGGCCGAAACATATCTCGGGCCTTAGTTGGCCCACTGATATCATGGGCCTTTAAGTGGCCGAAAGCTTAGTACAGGCATCAACGGGCCGAATTACGCGACAGGCCTTTAACAGGCCCAAAGTCATGTTGGGCTTAACTGTTGCCACCTTTAGCATGGGCCGTTAGTGGGCCCGATGTCCCGTGGAACCATATATGGCCCATGGGCAGCATGAGCCATTCCCGGGCTGAAAGTCACACCGGGCTGAAATGGGCCCATGTCTACATCAGGCCTTTAACAGGCCGAAAGTCACTGGGTTGTAGTTGGGCCCAAATATTCGTGAACAATTAACAGGCCAGATCTGGCTTCGGTCCGCAAATGGGCCCAAATATTGGGCGAGCAATTAATGGGCCAGGTCTGGCTTCGGGTCGTAAATGGGCCCAAATATTGGGCAAACAATTAACGGGCCAGATCTGGCTTCAGGCCGTAAATGAGCCTTTATTAAGCAGGCCGTTATTGGGCTGGCCCACTAGTACCTGATTAAGTTCTATGGGCCTTTGACTGGGCCGGCCTTTTTAACCTATATGGGCTTCTGTTGGGCCCAGCCACATGTCGACGTATCATCGGCATGTCTCCTCCAATGGACGGGCGACATCTGGCCCACTAACGAGCTGACAGGTGTTCCCTTCGGCCAACCAGAATTTTACACGTGGAAATTTCCCATTGGTCAGGGCTGTTAACGGGTTATCGGATCCAAAATCCGACCCGATAGCTTAACAGCGTTCCGTTACGGTGGATGCCACGTGTCGGTCACCCTTGACGAAAGCACTTCTGTGACGCGCGATTTATTGTCATGGAAGTGGACACTTCCGTGATGATAATTTTGGTAATGTCATGGAACACTTCTACGACAACACAGGTATGACTATCTTGATTCTATCATAAAATCGCCATGGATGTACATGCATGACAACAAACGCGACCTGCTGTGACAAACACGTATCATCACGGAAGTGTATTTTTTGTAGTGCTTCAATTGTGTTTGCACACTGCAATCCCATCCCCTTACTTTCTTGCAAGTTGCATGCTTTACTTTCCGCTGCTCATATACTCTTTGCATGCTTGCTTGAACTGTATTGTGGATGCTTGAAATTGTGCTAATTTCCGAACTCAACTTGAAAAACATAAAAACTGCTATCTTGGCTTGCTGAGGGTCTAATCGCCCCCCTCTAGACACCACTTCTCGATTCTTTCAGTGGGTCCAACGAAATGGACTCCGGAAGCGGAGGTAGCACTGCAAGATTTGAAGAGGTACCTCTCCTCTATGCTAATACTAGTCGCGCCTAAACCGCAAGAGCCATTGCTGCTATATCTAGCGGCAATGAATCAAGTGGTAAGTGCTGCACTAGTGGCGCAGAGAGAAGTTGAGGAAGAATCATCGGCAGCGGTCAGGCCGTCAGATGACGAGCCGGAGCCTTCCTCGACAGGGTCTGGTGCCAGCAAGGCAAAACCCTCGGCAAAGTTTGGTGCCGACAAGGTAGGATCTGCGCAAGCGAACGAAGTGATACATAAGGAGAAGATGATGTAGCACCTAGTTTACTTTGTCACCTCCCTCTTGCAGGGGGCTAGATCAAGATATTCTGGTGTGCAAAAGTTGCTCTTCGGCCTTCTTATGGCCTCGAGGAAGCTGCATCAGTATTTTCAGGCACATGAGATCACCATTATCACTCGCTTCCCGTTGCAAAAGATCTTGCACAACCCAGATGCAACCGGAAGGATTGTGGAGTGGGCGTTGGAACTATCAAGCTGTGGTCTTAGGTTTGAAAGCACTTCAACAATTCAGAGTAGAGCCTTGGCGGAGTTCATTGTAGAATGGACCTCAATGCCTGACGAGAAAATTCAAGAGACCACTCTCCCCAGCAAGGAAATGAGCCATGATTGGATTATGTAATTTGATGGGGCTTTCTCGCTGCAAGGCGCCAGTGCTGGTGTGCTATTTGTCGTGCCCACCGGAGAGCGCCTCAAGTACGTAGTTCAGATGCACTTTCCCAGGGAGAGATCAACAAACAACACTGCAGAGTATGAGGGACTGCTTGCCGGTCTCAGGATCGCGGCAGACCTCGAAATTTGGAAGCTCGTCATCAGAGGTGATTCACAGCTTGTCGTCAAGCAAGTCAACAAATATTATTAGAGCCTATTGATGGAAGCCTATGTATATGAACTGAGGAAGTTGGAGGAGCGTTTTGACGGTCTGCAAGCAGAGCATGTTCCTCGATCAGAGAACAATATTGCGAACGACCTGTAAAAACGTGTTGCCCTCAAGTTACCTATGGAACCAGGGACCTTTGTGCTCCAATTAACTTAGCCATCCGTTGAACCATCGGCAGGACAGAATAAGCGAAGGAAGTCAAGTGATGTATACTACGCAACTTTATTCTTGTAGACACATGTTGGGCCTCCAAGCGTAGAGTTTTGTAGGACAGTCGCAATTTTCCCTCAAGTGGATGACCTAAGGTTTATCAATCTGTGAGAGGTGTAGGATGAATATGGTCTCTCTCAAATGATCATGCAACCAAATACAAGAAATCTCTTGTGTCCCCAACACACCCAATACAATTGCAAATTGTATATGTGCACTAGTTCAGCGAAGAGATGGCGATAAAAGTGTAATACGGATGGTAGAAATATATTTTTATAATATGAATAAATTAAAACAACAAGGTAGAAAATAGTAAACGGGCACAAAAACAGTATTGCAATGATGGAAAATGAGGCCTAGGGTGCATACTTTCACTAGTGCAATCTCTCAACAGTGCTAACATAGTTGGATCATATAGCCATCCCTCAAAGTGCGATGAAGAATCACTCCAAAGTTCCTATCTAGCGGAGAACATAAGAATAAATTATTTGTAGGGTACGAAACCACCTCAAAGCTATTCTTTTCGTTCGATCTATTCAAGAGTTCGTACTAAAATAACACAAAGTTGTTCTTTCCGTTCGATCTATCCTAGAGTTCGTACTAAAATAACACCAAAGCAAATTCATATTCATAATACTCAATCCAACACAAAGAAATTCGAAGAGTGCACCAAGATTTCTATCAGAGAAACAAAGACAAGAACGTGCATCAACCCCTATGCATAGATTACCCCAATGTCACCTCAGGAATCCGCGAGTTGAGTGCCAAAACATGTATCAAGTGAATCAATATGATACCCCATTGTCACCACGAGTATTCAATTGCAAGACATATATCAAGTGTTCTCAAATCCATAAAAGTATTCAATCTGATAACAAAGAAATCTCAAAGGTAAAAAGTCAATTCATCACAACAAGATAGAGAGGGGAAAACACCATATGATCCGACTATATTAACAAAGCCCACGATACATCAAGATCATGACATCTCAAGAACACGAAAGAGAGAGAGAGGTATTAAACACATAGCTACTGGTACAAACCCTCAGCCCCGAGGGTGGACTACTCCCTCCTCATCGTGGTGGCTGCCAGGATGATGAAGATGGCCACCGGTGATGATTCCCCCCTCCGGCAGGGTGCCGGAACAGGGTCTAGATTGGCTGGATACAGAGGCCTTGTGGCGGCAGAACTTCTGATCTAGGTTAACCCCGAAGGGTTTTGGAATATTTGTCAATTAATAGGGTGAAGAAGGGGTGCGGGAGGCCACCGAGGTGGGCCCAACCCACCTGGGTGTGCCTGGGGGGCCATGCGCGCCCAGGTGGGTTGTGCCCCCTAGCTCGGGGCACGCCCTTGGTGCTTCTTTGGCCCACTGGTGCTCTTCTGGTCCATAAAAAATCTCTAAAACGTTACGTGGTGTTTGGACTCCGTTTGATATTGATTTCCTGTGATATAAAAAAACAAGCAAAAAACAGCAACTGGCACTGGGTCAATAGGTTAGTCCCAAAAAATTATATAAAATGACTGTAAAACATCCAAGAATGATAATATAACAGCATGGAACAATCAAAAAATATAGATACATTGGAGACGTATCAACATCCCCAAGCTTAATTCCTGCTCGTCCTCGAGTAGGTAAACGATAAAAATAGAATTTTTGATGTGGAATGGTGCCTATCATGTTCATCACATTCTTTTCTTTATAGCATGGACATATGGACTTTTATATGATTCAAAGCAATAGTATAGTTTTGACATGAAGACTTTAATACTCAAGCGTACCAACAAGCAACCGTGTCTTCCAAAATATCAACACTAAAGAAAGTTATCCCTAGCCCATCATGCTCAATCATTGATACATTCATAAAACACACTCGAATATTAGCTACACCCAATTCTCAAATACGATCATAGTGCCCCTTAGTTGGTGCTTTATAAGATAAGATGGATACTCAAATTCAAAATAAAAATTGCATAAGTAAAAGAAAGGCCCTTCGCGGAGGGGCGTAGTGATTTGTAGAGGTGCAAGAGCTCGAAGCTTGAATTGAGAGATAAAATTATTTTTGAGAGGCATACTTTTCCTACCAATGAAAACGACTTGGAGCATCCCAACACTTTCCATGTTAGATACATCATAGGCGGTTCCCAAATAGAAAATAAAGTTTATTCATTTTTCCACCATAACTTTTACTTTCCATGGCTAGCCGTATCTATGGGTGCCCTCCATACCAACACTTTCCAAGGAATTTATTATTTGACAATATAAAGTAAATTCATGTATTCATTTCGGGACTGGGCATCCGTAGAACCTTTGTCGTACTCTCGTGCAATGACAAGTGAATAAACACTCATCGTCAGAATAACACATCTAGCATGGAAAATATTGGCTACCCTTTACCGCCTCGCGAGTAGTAGAGGACACAAAAGAGAAATTCATTTTGAACATTAGAGATGACACATGCAAATTTGCTTAGAACGGCATGGAAATACCGCATATAGGTAGGTGTAGTGGACTCATAAGGCAAAACTGGTTTAAAGGGTTTTGGATGCACAAGTAGTGATCATACGTAGTACAAAATGAAGGCTAGCAAAAAGATTGAGAAGCGACCAACCAAAAAGCAATAAATCTCGTACCCAAGCATTAAGCATAAGTAACACCGCATAATGCACCATAAGTAGGATATAAATTTCATTGCATAACTATTAACTTTCGTGCCTGCATGGGGAATCACAAACCTTAACATCAATATTCTTACTAAAGCACAATTACTCATCAACATGACTCACATATCATATCATCATATCTCAAAACCATTACTAATAGTCAAGTTTATTTTGTCCAATGATCTTCATGAAAGTTCTTATTATATCCTCCTTGGATATCTATCACTTTGGGACTATATTCATATGTTGCTTTTCATAAGCTCAAACAAATATAAGTGAAGATCATGAGCATAATTTTTTTCCATTATCTCAAAATAATCTAAGTGAATCAAGAGAGAATTTCTTTAAAATTCACAAAGCACACCATGCTCAAAAATATATAAGTGAAGTACTAGAGCAATTCCACAGAAAAGAGCTTCATTGACGGGATGTGAATTCTGCTTACCTAGCCTCCTATTTGAGGACTCTATTTTATTTAAAAACTTTAAGGTCTAATTATTGTATTAAAACAGCAAGCAAAATGAAAATAAAACGACATTTCAAGAGTAGCACAACTCATGTGAAGAAGCAAAAACTTAGGCTCAACCGATACTAACCGATAATTGTTGGAGAAGAAAGGTGGGATGCCTACTGGGGCATCCCCAAGCTTAGTTGCTTGGGACTTCTTAAAATATTATCTTGGGGTGCCTTGGGCATCCCCAAGCTTGAGCTTTTGTGTCTCCTTAATTCTTCTCATATCACGGTTTTCCTAAATCTCAGAAGCTTCATCCACACAAAACTCAACAAGAACTAAACTAATGCAAAAAACCTTATCATTCTATACTGTAGAAAATCACTAAAATTATTGTTCAACATTTAATACTAAATTCCTCTGCATATTTAATACTCCTATCCTCAAATAGAATCATTAAACAAGCAAACATATGCAAACAATGCAAACATAACAGCAATCTGCCAAACCAGTACAGTCTGTAAAGAATGAAAGAGTATCAATACTTATTCAAATCCAAAAATTATGAGAAAAATACCACACTGTAGGAAATTTACCAGATCTTATTTTTCAAAAAGTTTCAACATTTTATCACATTCTGACTTTTCTTGGGAATTTTTGCAACAGAGATAAACTTTCTGTTTTGAAACAGCAACATGTATACTTGCAAAATAAGCATGGCAAAGGCTATCATTGCCACTTTTATTGAAATAAAAGATGCAAACATTATTCTAAATAAAAGAGAGTAAATACTAACAAAATAAAATGACTCTCCAAGTAAAACTCATATCATGTGACGAATGGAAACATAGCTCCAAGTGAGGTTACCGATAATGTTGGAGACGAAAGAGGGGATGCCTTCCGGGGCATCCCCAAGCTTAGTTGCTTGGATCTTCCTTGAATATTACCTTTGGGTGCCTTGGGCATCCCCAAGATTAGGATCTTGTCACTCATTATTCTCCTCATATCTACATCTCATCCAAAACTTGAAAACTTCAATCACACAAAACTTAACGGAACTTCGTGAGATAGGTTAGTATGATAAAGAGCAAACCATTTCACTTTGGTACTGTCAAATACAAGATTCATAATTGTTTCCACACAATTCCTACTGTATCTTCTCAATTCCACAATTTATATTGAGCAATGTAATCCATAGAAACAAGCTAACAAGCAAACTATGCATTGAAAATAGAATCTATCAAAAACAGAACAGTCTGTAGTAATCTGTACTCAAACCATACTTCTGCAACTCCAAAAATTATGAAAAAAACTGTAACACGTGATAACTTTGTATATTAATCTTCTGCAAAAAGAATCAACTCAAAATCGCTCTTGTGTTAAAAATTAGAGCTATTTTCGTGAGTGCAAGAGTTTCGGTTTTTCAGCTAGATCAAATCAACTATCACCCAACATGATCCCAAAGGCTTTACTTGGCACTTTATTGAAACAAAGACAATAAAAAATGATTACTACAGTAGACTAATCATGTGAACATAAAAAACAGTAGGTAAAAGTGTTGGGTTGTCTCCCAACAAGCGCTTTTCTTTAATGCCTTTTAGCTAGGCATGATGAGTTCAATGATGCTCGCATAAATGATAAAGATTGAAACATAACAAGAGCATCATGAATCATAAGTTCCTCTCTCATAATAATTTTCAGTAGCATCATGAATAGATTAATCCATATAACCATCACATAAAGCATTCTTTTCATGATCCAAAAGCATAGATAATTTATTACTCTTTATGGCATACATGTCATCATAATAATCATCATAAGTAGCAACTTTGTTCTCATCATAGTCAGTTGAAACCTCTTCCAAAATAGTGGATGTATCACTAAATAAAGTCATGACCTCTCCAAATCCACTTTCATAAATATTGTAATAATATTCAACACCCTCCAAAATAGTGGGATCACTACTACCTAGAGTTGACACTCTTCCAAACCCACTTTCATCATCGTAATCAGCATAAATAGGAAATATGCTATCATCATAATAAATTTTCTTATCAATACTAGAAGGAATCAAAGATCATATTCATTATGCAAAGCATACCCAAGCTTAGGACAAGCATTATTTTCATCAGATAAATCTTCAAACATTTCATACTCATCAAACATAGCATCCCCAAGCTTGTGGTTTTGCATATTGTCATAATCATTCTTATCAATAGCATGAATGGCACCAATAGTATAGCAAAAATTATTATAATATTCTTCCAAGCAAGTGCCAAAAAGATTTTTAATATCATAAGATACATCATTGCCTTCCTAATCATAATCATCACAACAAGTAGTAGGCATCAAAAAATTATACTCAATATCATCATCCTCCATCAACATATTTGATTCACTTTCATGAGGCACAATGGTGATAGGAGCAATATTACTTGGGAGAGTTACCATTTTACCTCTACTTTTTCTTCTTTTCCTTTTCTTCTTCACCACCTCACGTGTGGGTTTAATCATTTTTTCCGAGCATCTTGTTGAAGAGATTGATTGGCTAGGAAGCTCCTCCTCGTTACCTGATTCATCATAAGAAACACTAGGAGGGTATTGGGAAATATTTTCCCTTTCATTAGTACTCTCTTCATATTCTATTTGTTTTCTTTTCTTTAGATAGTTGGCAATATAAGGATTCCCAAAAAAATTTACCGCACAAAACATATAAATTTCCTCTTGATCAAAATCAAGAACTCTCTCAAGGGCAAATTCTGGAATCTCCATAGTTATACGTTTCATTTATTCATAGCCCAGAAGTAAACTAAGTTCATTATGATGCGCCAGGGAAATCAAGTCATCACAATTTTTAGACATGATTCGATCATGAAACAATTTGCATTGGGTATTTAAATGACCACGTTCATTGCAAAGTTCACAAGGATGGTAAGAAAATTTAAATTTTGAACACAAAGATCTACCCTCTCTTGCAACCATTTAGTTTCTAAATACTTATGCCTCTTGCAAAATTTATCTTCCCTATTTGGTGTGTACTTGCAAACTCTATGCACTCCACAAAAGTTGACATGCTTATAAAAGACATTTTCATCATGACTAGTGCAATCATCATTAGTACTATGGATATTCAAAGAGTTCATACTAACAACATTGCAATCATGCTCATCATTCATGCCAATCATTTTATTAAATTATTCTTCTATCTATTTAGCACAATTTTCTGAACCATCATTTTCAAGAAAGATATTATAAAGATGATCAATAATATGATGCAACCTTAACTCCTTTTTTTGTAGTTTTCTTTTATAAACCAGACTGGTGATAAACATGGAACTAAAAGATTCGATTGCAAGATCTAAATATATACCTTCAAGCACTCACGTCCCCCGCAATGACGCCAGAAAAGAGCTTGATGTCTACTATGCAACTTTATTCTTGTAGACACATGTTGGGCCTCCAAGCGCAGAGTTTTGTAGGACAGTAGCAATTTCCCTCAAGTGGATGACCTAAGGTTTATCAATCCATGAGAGCTGTAGGATGAAGATGGTCTCTCCCAAACGACCCTGCAACCAAATACAAAAAATCTCTTGTGTCCCCAACAGACCCAATACAATGGCAAATTGTATAGGTGCACTAGTTCGGCGAAGAGATGGTGATAAAAGTGTAATATGGATGGTAGAAAAATATTTTTATAATCTGAATAAATAAAAACAACAAGGTAGCAAATAGTAAACGGGCACAAAAACGGTACTGAAATGATGGAAAATGAGGCCTAGGGTGCATACTTTCACTAGTGCAATCTCTCAACAATGCTAATATAGTTAGATCATATAGCCATCCCTCAAAGTGCGATGAAGAATCACTCCAAAGTTCCTATCTAGCGGAGGACATAAGAATAAATTGTTTGTAGGGTATGAAACCACCTCAAAGCTATTCCTTCCGTTCGATCTATTCAAGAGTTCGTACTAAAATAACCCAAAGCTATTCTTTCCGTTCGATCTATCCTAGAGTTCGTACTAAAATAACACCAAAGCAAATTCATATTCATAATACTCAATCCAACACAAAGAACTTCAAAGAGTGCCCCAAGATTTCTATTGGAGAAACAAAGACAAGAACGTGCATCAACCCCTATGCATAGATTACCCCAATGTCACCTCGGGAATCCGTGAGTTGAGTGCCAAAACATGTATCAAGTGAATCAATATGATACCCCATTTTCACCATGAGTATTCAATTGCAAGACATATATCAAGTGTTCTCAAATCCATAAAAGTATTCAATCTTATAACAACAAAATCTTAAAGGGAAAAACTCAATTCATCACAACAAGATAGAGAGGGGAAAACACCATATGATCCGACTATATTAACAAAGCTCACGATACATCAAGATCGTGACATCTCAAGAACACGAGAGAGAGAGAGAGAGATAGATTAAACACATAGCTACTGGTAGAAACCCTCAGCCGCAAGGGTGGACTACTCCCTCCTCATTGTGGTGGCCGCCGGGATGATGAAGATGGCCACCGGTGATGATTCCCCCTTCCGGTAGGGTGCCGGAATGGGGTCTAGATTGGATCTCGTGGATACATAGGCCTTGCGGCGGCGGAACTTCTGATCTAGGTTAACCCCGAAGGGTGTTGGAATATTTGTGAATTTATAGGGTGAAGAAAGGGTGTGGGAGGCCACCGAGGTGAGCACAACCCACCTGGGCTCGCTTGGAGGCCCAGGCGCGCCCTGGTGGGCTGTGCCCCCCTCAAGGCACCCCCAGGTGCGTATTTTGCCCACTGGTGCTCTTCTGGTTCATAAAAAATCTCCAAAAAGTTACGTGGTGTTTGGACTCCGTTTGATATTGATTTCCTGCGATGTAAAAAAGAAGCAAAAAACAGCAACTGGCAATGGGCACTAGGTCAATAGGTTAGTCCCAAAAATGATATAAAATGATTATAAAACATCCAAGAATGATAATATAACAGCATGGAACAATCAAAAATTATAGATACGTTGGAGACGTATCATCAAGCACTCACAAGTACTTTCCCGCTGAGCTCCTAGGAGCCACCGGCAAGGAAGTTTCCAGGGACCCCAAGCTTGCCGGGGAGCAGCAGGCTCTGGCGGGGCCTCAAGACTTTGCTGCTACGTCTCGAGCTTGCGTTGGTTTTCCCCGAAGAGGAGAGGATGATGCAGCACAGTAGCGTAAGTATTTCCCCTCAGTTTTTGAGAACCAAGGTATCAATCCAGTAGGAGGTCACATGCAAGTCCCTCGTACCTGCACAACACGATAGCAACTCGCAACCAACGCGTAGGGGTTGTCAATCCCTTCACGGTCACTTACGAGAGTGAGATCTGATAGAGATAATATTTTTGGTATTTTTGATAGATAGATGCAAAGTAAAAAGTAAAGGCAAAGTAAAAACAAAGCAAGTAAATAAAGTGATATAGATTGATATGATGAGAATAGACCCGGGGGCCATAGGTTTCACTAGTGGCTTCTCTCAAGAGCATAAGTATTCTACGGTGGGTGAACAAATTACTGTTGAGCAATTGACAGAATTGAGCATAGTTATGAGTATATCTAGGCAATGATCATGTATATAGGCATCACGTCCAGAACAAGTAGATCGAAATGATTCTGCATCTACTACTATTACTCCACTCATCGACCGCTATCCAGCATGCATCTAGAGTATTAAGTTAAAAACAGAGTAATGATTTAAGCAAGATGACATCATGTAGAGGGATAAATTCATGCAATATGAAAAAAAACCCATCTTGTTATCCTCGATGGCAAAAATACAATACGTACCTTGCAACTCTTTCTGTCACTAAGTAAGGACACCACAAGATTGAACCCAAAGCCATGCACTTCTCCCATTGCAAGAACTACCAATCTAGTTGGCCAAACCAAACGGATAATTCAAAGAGACTTGCAAAGATAACTCAATCATACATAAAAGAATTCAGAGAAGAATCAAATATTTTCCATAGATAATACTGGATCATAAACCACAATTCATCGGTCTCAACAAACACACCGCAAAAAGAAGATTACATCGAATAGATCTCCACGAGAGAGGGGGAGAACATTGTATTGAGATCCAAAAAGAGAGAAGAAGCCATCTAGCTACAAGGTATGGACCGGAAGGTCTGAAGTAAACTACTCACATTTCATCGGAGGGGCTATGGTGATGATGTAGAAGCCCTCCGTGGTGGATGCCCCCTCCGGCGGAGCTCCGGAACAGGCCCCAAGATGGGATCTCGTGGATATAGAAGGTTGCGGCGGTGGAATTAGGTTTTTTGCTCCACCTTTGATCATACGGGGATACGTAGGTATATATAGGAGGAAGGAGTACGTCGGTGGAGCTCCGAGGGGCCCACGAGGTAGGGGGGCATGCCCAGGGGGGCGCCCTCCACCCTCGTGACCTCCTCGGAAGCTTCTTGGAGTAGGGTCCAAGTCTCCTGGATCACGTTCGGTTGGAAAATCACGATCCCGAAGGTTTCATTCCATTTGGACTCCGTTTGATATTCTGTTTCTTCGAAATACTGAAAAAGGCAAAAAACAGCAATTCTAGGCTGGGCCTCCGGTTAATAGGTTAGTCCCAAAAGTAATATAAAAGTGAAAAATAAAGCCCAATATAGTTCAAAATAGTAGATAAAGTAGCATGGAGCAATCAAAAAATTATAGATACGTTGGAGACGTATCAAGCATCCCCAAGCTTAATTCCTGCTCGTCCTCGAGTAGGTAAATGATAAAAAAAGAATTTTTGATGCGGAGTGATACTTTGGCATAATTTCAATGTAAATATTCTTAATTGTGATATGAATATTCAGATCCGAAAGATTCAAGACAAAAGTTCATATTGACAAAAAAATAATAATACTTCAAGCGTACTAATCAAAGCAATCATGTCTTCTCAAAATAACATGGCAAAAGAAAGTTCATCCCTACAAAATCATATAGTTAGGCTATGCTTCATTTTCGTCATACAAAGATGTTCCCAACTTCTATACCCCCGATGACAAGCCAAGCAATTGTTTCATACTTAAATAATCTCAAACTTTTTCAACCTTCATGCAATACATGAGCGTGAGCCATGGATATAGCACTATTGGTGGAATAGAATATGATGATGGGGATTGTGTGGAGAAGACAAAAAGGAGAAAGTCTCACATCAACGAGGCTAATCAATGAGCTATGGAGATGCCCATCGATTGATGTTAATGCAAGGAGTAGGGATTGCCATGCAACGGATGCACTAGAGCTATGAATGCTCACCAAAAGAAAACTAGTGGGTGTGCATCCAACTTGCTTGCTCATGAAGACCTAGGGCATTTTGAGGAAGCCCATCATAGGAATATACAAGCCAAGTTCTACAATGAAAAATTCCCACTAGTATGAACAAGACAACTTAAGAGACTCACTATATGAAAAACATGATGCTACTTTGAAGCACAATATATGAGACTCACTACATGAATAACAAGGTGCTACTTTGAAGCACAAGTGTGGAAAAAGAGATAGTAGCATTGCCCCTTTTATATATATATATATATATTTTTTGGGCCTTTCTCTTTTTTTTGGCCTTTCTTTTTTTTGTTTGGGCAATGCTCTAATGATGATCATCACAATTTCATTACAACATATGAATTACAACTCGATACTAGAACAAGATATGACTCTATATGAATGCCTTCGGCGGTGTACCGGGATGGTGCAATGAATCAAGAGTGACATGTATGAAAAATAATGCAAGGTGGCTTTGCCACAAATACGATGTCAACTACAAGATCATGCAATGGCAATATGACAAAAGTAATGCATGTCACGATGATGATGGTGGAAGTTGCATGGCAATATATCTCGGAATGGCTATGGAAATGCCATGATAGGTAGGTATGGTGGCTGTTTTGAGGAAGATATAAAGGGGTTTATGTGTGATAGAGCGTATCGTATCACAAGGTTTGGATGCATCGGCGAAGTTTGCACCAACTCTCAAGGTGAGAAAGGGCAATGCACGGTACCAAAGAGGCTAGCAAAGGTGGAAGGATGAGAGTGCGTATAATCCATGGACTCAACATTAGTCAAAAGAACTCATGTACTTATTGCAAAAATTTAGAAGTCATCAAAAATCAAGTACTACATGCATGCTCCTAGGGGGATAGATTGGTAGGAAAATACCATCACTCATCCCCGACCGCCACTCATAAGGATGCACAAGCCAGGTACACTTCATGTTTCAAATTTTTACATAACTTTAACCATACGTGCATGCTACGGGACTTGCAAACTTCAACACAAGTATTTCTCAAATTCATAATCACTCAACTAGCACGACTTTGATATTATTACCTCCACATCTCAAAACAATTATCAAGCATCAAACTTATCTTAGTATTCAACACACTCAAAAGAAAGTTTCACATATCTTGAATACCAAGTATATTAACATTAAGCAAATTACCATGCTATTAACGACTCTCAAAATAATCTAAGTGAAGCATGAGAGATAAAGTTTCTTTAAAACAAATCCACCACCGTGCTCAAAAAGATCTAAGTGAAGCACTGGAGCAAAAATTATCACGCTCAAAAAGTTATAAGTGAAGCACTATGAGCAAACTATCAAGCTCAAAAGATATAAGTGAAGAACATAGAGTATTCTAACAAATTTCAATTCATGTACGGCTCTCTCAAAAGGTGTGTACAGCAAAGATGATTGTGGTAAACTAACAAGCAAAGACACAAATAATACAAGACGCTCCAAGAAAAACACATATCATGTTGGTGAATAAAAATATAGCTCCAAGTAAATTACCGATGGAAGTGGACGAAAGAGGGGATGCCTTCCGGGGCATCCCCAAGCTTTGACTTTTTGGTGTCCTTGTATTATCTTGGGGGTGCCATGGGAATCCCCAAGCTTAGGCTCTTGCCACTCCTTGTTCCATAATCCATCAAAAGAATTCCCAAAACTTGAAAACTTCACAACACAAAACTCAACAGAAATCTTGTGAGCTCTGTTAGAGAAAGAAAACAAAAGAGTACTTTAAGGTACTGTAATTAAATCATTCTTTATTTATATTGGTGTTAAACCTACTGTATTCCAACTTCTCTATGGTTTATAAACTAATTTACTAGCCATAGATTCATCAAAATAAGCAAACAACACACGAAAAACAGAATCTGTCAAAAACAGAACAGTCTGTAGTAATCTGTAACTAACGCAAACTCTGGAACTCTAAAAATTCTACCAAAATATTAAGTCCTGGACAATTTATTTATTGATCAGCATCAAAAAGAATCAACACAAAATCACTCTCCAGTAAAAAATGGCAGCTAATTTCGTGAGTGCTAAAGTTTCTGTTTTTCAGCAGAATCAAATCAACTATCATCGTAGGTTATCCTATAGGTCCTACTTGGCACAAACACTAATTAAAACATAAAAACACATCCAAACAGAAGGTAGATGGATTATTTATTCCTAAACAGAATCAAAAACAAAAAACACAAAATAAAATTGGGTTGCCTCCCAACAAGCGCTATCATTTAACGCCCCTAGCTAGGCATAAAAGCAAGGATAGATCTAGGTATTGCCATCTTTGGTAGGCAATTCTTCAATGAGGCATCTACCTCCCTTAGAATTTTCTTTCTTTCTAGAAATTATCAAACCTTTAGGCATAAGATCGAAAAATTCATTCGTAGCAAATGGTTCCTTAATGATAGTAAGAAGATCGGGATGAATACTTATAGATTTAAGATCCGCATTTTCCTTACTAGATGATTCACCCTTATTTTTAGGAACATACATAAGATTGGAAATTTTAGTAGGAGGAATAGGAGTATTCTTTACGGAGGAAAAAGCGGTTCCCAAATTGGTAATGATACCCTCAAGTTTATCGATACGAGTAGAGTCTAGATTTATTTTTTCATTAACCATGGATTCCTTTTCCTTAATATTTTTCAAAGTCATTCCTACCTTAGATCCATATTGAGTAATTTGATTATGAATCTTTTTATCTAGATTTTCAATGGATTCAAAGGTAGCAACTTTGTTTTCAATAATTTCAAGCCTTTGCATAACATGCTCCAAAGTTACCATAGTTCCATTAACCAAAAGAGGAGGTGAGCCAAATAAATCTATTAAAGCATTATAGGAATCAAAAGTATGGCTACCCAAGAAATTCCCTCTGGTAATGGTATCAAGGATATATCTATACCAAGGATTAGCACCTACATAAAAATTGCGAAGAAGAACTGAAGTAGATTGCTTCCTGGTAGATCTATTTTGAGCATTGCAAATTCTATACCAAGCATCTTTTAGATTTTCTCCCTTCCTTTGTTTAAAATTTAGCACTTCATTCTCGGGAGATAACGGAGAAGATATAAGACTAGTCATGATGACAAGCAAGCAAACTAACACACGAGCAAACAAAAGGGACGAGGAAAAGGCAACGGAAAGAGAGGAGGACATTGGGAAAGAGAGGGCGAATAAAACGGCAAGGGTGAAGTGGGGGAGAGGAAAACAAGAGGCAAATGGCAAATAATGTAATGCGAGAGATAGGGATTGTGATGGGTACTTGGTATGTTGACTTTTGTGTAAGCCTCCCCGGCAACGGCGCCAGAAATTCTTCTTGCTACGTCTCGAGCTTGCGTTGGTTTTCCCCGAAGAGGAGAGGATGATGCAGCACAGTAGCGTAAGTATTTCCCTCAGTTTTTGAGAACCAAGGTATCAATCCAGTAGGAGGTCCCGCGCAAGTCCCTCGTACCTGCACAACACGATAGCAACTCGCAACCAACGCTTAGGGGTTGTCAATCCCTTCACGGTCAGTTACGAGAGTGAGATCTGATAGAGATAATATTTTTGGTATTTTTGATAGATAGATGCAAAGTAAAAAGTAAAGGCAAAGTAAAAACAAAGCAAGTAAATAAAGTGATATAGATTGATATGATGAGAATAGACCCGGGGGCCATAGGTTTCACTAGTGGCTTCTCTCAAGAGCATAAGTATTCTACGATGGGTGAACAAATTACTGTTGAGCAATTGATAGAACTGAGCATAGTTATGAGTATATCTAGGCAATGATCATGTATATAGGCATCACGTCCGGAACAAGTAGATCGAAACGATTCTGCATCTACTACTATTACTCCAGTCATCGACCGCTATCCAGCATGCATCTAGAGTATTAAGTTAAAAACAGAGTAACGCTTTAAGCAAGATGACATGACGTAGAGGGATAAATTCATGCAATATGATAAAAAACCCATCTTGTTATCCTCGATGGCAACAATACAATACATGCCTTGCAACTCTTTCTGGCACTAAGTAAGGACACCGCAAGATTGAACCCAAAGCCATGCACTTATCTCATTGCAAGAACTACCAATCTAGTTGGCCAAACTAAATGGATAATTCGAAGAGACTTGCAAAGATAACTCAATCATACATAAAAGAATTCAGAGAAGAATCAAATATTTTCCATAGATAATACTGGATCATAAACCCACAATTCATCGGTCTCAACAAACACACCGCAAAAAGAAGATTACATCGAATAGATCTCCACGAGAGAGGGGGAGAACATTGTATTGAGATCCAAAAAGAGAGAAGAAGCCATCTAGCTACTAGCTATGGACCCGAAGGTCTGAAGTAAACTACTCACACTTCATCGGAGGGGCTATGGTGATGATGTAGAAGCCCTCCATGGTGGATGCCCCCTCCGACGGAGCCCCGGAACAGGCCCCAAGATGGGATCTCATGGATACAGAAGGTTGCGGCGGTGGAATTAGGTTTTTGGCTCCCCCTTTGATCATACGGGGATACGTAGGTATATATAGGAGGAAGGAGTACATCGGTGGAGCTCCGAGGGGCCCACGAGGTAGGGGGCGCGCCCAGGGGGGCGCCCTCCACCCTCGTGACCTCCTCGGAAGCTTCTTGGAGTAGGGTCCAAGTCTCCTGTATCACGTTCGGTTGGAAAATCACGATCCCGAAGGTTTCATTCCGTTTGGACTCTGTTTGGTATTCTGTTTCTTCAAAATACTGAAAAGGGCAAAAAACAGCAATTCTGGGCTGGGCCTCCGGTTAATAGGTTAGTCCCAAAAGTAATATAAAAGTGAAAAATAAAGCCCAATATAGTCCAAAATAGTAGATAAAGTAGCATGGAGCAATCAAAAATTATAGATATGTTGGAGATGTATCACTTGCCATAGAGACAACTGCTTCCATAGCAGAGGACATGCCTTTAGTCCTTCCCGTCGAGCCTCGGGCTCCGGCTTGGTCACAACACACCATTCGGTTCCTCCAAACAGGGGAACTTCCTGAGGAACAAGAAGAAGCAGAGAAAGTAGCCCGTCGGTCTAGCATGTACCAGTTTGTGGACGATGTCTTGTACATGAAAAGATCGAACGACATGAAATTCAAGTGCATTCCTCGAGAGGACGGACTGGAGCTGTTGGCAGAGATACACAGAGGCATATGTGGCTCCCACATAGGACCAAGAGCCCTTGCCGGCAAAGCGTTTCGAAAAGGTTTCTTTTGGCCCACTGCTCTCCAGGATGCAACTGCACTAGTAACCAAGTGTGAAGCATGCCAGTTCCATTCAAAGAAGATTCATTAGCCAGCTCAAGCTCTTTAGATGATCCCTCTTTCCTGGCCATTTTTGGTCTGGGGACTCAACACACTGGGCCCCTTTCCCCGTGCTATCGGGGGCTTTGAGTACTTGTACGTCGCAATCAACAAGTTCACAAAGTGGCCAGAAGTGGAAGCAGTGAGAAAGGTGACAGCACAATCAGCCGTCAAGTTCTTTAAAGGACTAGTTTGTCGTTTTGGTGTGCCAAATAGAGTCATCACCGACAACGGCACATAGTTCACAAGTCGCACCTTCATGCAGTATATCCAAGACCTCAGCAGCAAAGTCTGTTTTGCTTCTGTTGCTCATCTGAGAAGCAACAGCCAGGCAGAAAGGGCAAATGTTGAAGTGTTGCGGGACCTCAAAACAAGAACTTTTCATAGGCTGCACAAATGCGGAAGACGCTGGATTGATGAGTTGCCGGAGGTTCTTTGGTCAATCAGGACGACACCAAATCGAGCCACCAGCCAGACGCCCTTCTCCCAGGTGTACGAGGCAGAAGCAGTCCTCCCCACAGAACTCATATACAGGTCACCCTAAGTGCTCTCTTATGATGAGCTTCAGCAAGAGCAGTTGCACCAAGATGATGTTATGCTCCTTGAGGAAGATCGTCTTCAGGCTGCTGTGCGAGTCGCGCGTACCAGCAAGCCTTGCGCTGCTATCACAGCCGCAAGGTTCACGCCCGAAGCCTTGAGGAAGGCGACCTTGTTCTTCGGCGTGTTCAGTCCGCCAAGAATTCCAACAAGTTGATGCCAAAGTGGGAAGGCCCTTATCGGGTAATACGAGTCACCAGGCCCGGTGCAGTGCGCCTGGAGACCGAAGATGGCATTCCAGTGAGCAACTCCTGGAATATCGAACATCTTCGCAAGTTTTATCCATTACGCGCGGTTGCCGGGTCCCCCGGCAACCCCCTTTTATACTAGCCTTGCTGGAGAGGCATATAACCCTATGTAAAGAGTCAGGTGCAGACCCTGTGCGTTGAGTAACTTTGAGTATGTACAGTTCTCGTTGATTTCCATGTTTATGTGCGTGTGTGTGTGTGTGTCTATATATATAGTGTGGGTCTATTATGATAACACCCTTAAGAGTCTTATTCTAATAAAACTACGCCTTTATTCTGCTAACACCCCATCCCACCCCATGCCTTCAGAAACAAAAATGCACCACACACATGCACTGAATCCCCCACACACCCACCTTCTTCCCGATCGGGACCTCCCGCACCCGCCATCTTCCTCGCCGCCCCCACCCTACCTTCTTCCTCGCTGCCCCCACCCCACCTTCTTTGCCTTCGGGCTCCCACGCCCCCACGCGCCGGCCACCATGACCTCCACCACCACCTCCATATCCACCGCCGGCCGCCCAAAAGTGTTGTGCCGTCAGCCACCCCTTCCTACCCCAGCGTGAGATCTCCCCCTTCCCTGTTCCTCCGCCTCCCGCCAGATCAGCGCCGGCGCGCCCCCTCCAACGCACAGCCAGCACCGCCGGATCCGGCTGCCGCGAGGCACCTGCGCCGCACTCCCTCTGAGAACCCAGCACATCAGCCAAGCAAAGGCTGGATCCACCTCCACCGCGCGCTTGCCCCGACCGGATCGGGCTGGACTCCCCCGTGCTAGCCCCCCGACCTCCCCTCGGCGGAGATCCTCGGCCCCCCTTTGAGTGTGCCCACTCCATAGTGCAGGATTCGGTGAGTCGGTGCCGCCCCGCAAGGTTCTTCTCCACCCCCAACCGCCTCGAGGTGTGTGACCCCGACCACATCTTCATCGGCCATGGACCCATGTATCCCGTGTCGGATCCGAGTTCCTCCCTCCCCTGAGCAACACCGCGCCCACCTGAATCACCGAGGATGAGCTCTCTCCTCCTCGTGGCGGTCTCTGGCCAGGGCCTCATGTGCACCATCTGTGCAGCTCGGTGGCGGCCCCCGTGCAGCTCGGTGGCGGCCCCCGTGCAGCTCGGTGGCGGCCCCCGTGCAACTCGGCCGCGGCCCCCATCTTCATGCAGGTTCATCGTCCATCGCTTGCCTCTGCTGGCCTCCCTCGTCGTCAGCCACGACGCCGCAACCACCGGCCTCGAGCATCCTCTCCTCCCCATCGATTGTTTTTTGCTTTTTTAGATTTCACTTGGGCACACCGCTGCAGTTTTGTTGGGGCATCAGTTGGCGGGCGGCGGGAGAAGAGAGCAGCACGCTGGCCGGTTCTCTTCCTCTTCTTCAACTGCATTCACCTACAGGCCGCCCTATGCCCTTGTTCTCTTCCTCTTCTTCCACCGCTCGAGTTCGGTTCAGAAGTTGGAGGTCGTGTAGCTCGATTGGTGCTCCCCCAGTGCAGCTCATAACAATTATTCTATTTAGAAATGCAGTGTAGAGCATAGTTGACAGGGATGCTCAAGTGTAGTTTGTCTCTTTTTTCTTGAAGTATTGTGTAGTTTGTCACTTGTGTCATGCAGGTTCCCTTTGTCTATGTGGATCACTTTGTGAAAAAAAAATTGTACCAAGGAGTTCCCATTTTATTGTTTTTTGGAGGAGTTATTTTTGCAATATTGTATGGACTAGTTCATAATCTGTTAAAAAACAATACAGTTCACAGAGAAAACCTTGGCGGTGCACTTTGCAAAACAAAGGGGTTCACTATGTAAAAAAATGTATAGAGGAGTTCACTTTTTATTATTTTTGGAGGAATTTTTTTTTGGCAAATTTGTAAGGACATGGTGTATAATTTGTTAAAATCAATGCAGCACACTAAGAAAACCTTTGCGGTGCACTTTGCAAAACAAAGGAGTTCACTTTGTAAAAAAATTGTATAGAGGAGTTCACTTTTTATTATTTTTGGAGGAATTGTTTTTGCATATTTGTAAGGACATGGTGTACAATTTGTTAAAATC
>NC_041391.1:336403201-336404661 GCF_002162155.2 Triticum dicoccoides | reverse complement strand
TGAGGATTTTTCTTCTCAAATTTGTAAAGACATGGTGTATAATTTGTTAAAATCGATGCCGCTCATTAAGAAAACCTTTGCGGTGCACTTTGCAAAACAAAGGAGTTCACTTTGTAAAAATTGTACAGAGGAGTTCACTTATTATTATTTTTGGAGGATTTTTTTGGCAAATTTGTAAGGACATGGTGTATAATTTGTTAAAATCGATGCAGCTCATTAAGAAAACCTTTGCGGTGCACTTTGCAAAACAAAGGAGTTCACTTTGTAAAAAAAATGTATCGAGGAGTTCACTTTTTATTATTTTTGACGGAATTGTACACCATTTAGAACAAAAATGCATTAAAACATGCAAATGCAGTGCGCTTTGGTCTTGTAAAAAAGTCCACTACGAAGAAAAATGCATTTAAAACATGCAAATGCAATTCGCTTTAGTCTTGCAAAAAAGTCCACTACAAAAAACTTTTCGATACACTTCATTTTAAACAAAAATGAATTTTAAAAAATGCAAATGCGGTGCACTTTAGCCTAAAAAAATGCATTTAAAAAAATGCAAATGTGGTGCACTTTGATCTTGAAAGAAGTTCAATATGAAGGACTTTTCAGTACACTACATTTGAAACAAAAATGCATTTAAAAATGTAGTGCGCTTGACTGTCTGATGTAGTGCAGTTTTCAGTCCGAAGCAGTGCGGTTTTCTGTCTGATGCGATCTACTCATCGATTTTAGTGTCACGAAAAAACAGAGTGCCGCATTTTGATAGAATCAAAACTTCTCTCAAACCGTATGGAATTAGAGAGTGTGTTCTAAATGAAAAGGTTGCATCGCGTCGATATCTTTCCAATGGCGTATCATTTGAATCATTCCAGTCAGCGGTTTGTAAAAAATGCAAAAAAACGACTGCTGCCACTCATCGTCCGCCGCACAATTTTTAAAATTAACTTAAAAAGGTAAGGAATCTCAAAATAATTTCTACATATGAAAGTTGTGCGTCGTCCCTAGCTTTCCAATGGCATATCACACGCTTCGTTTCAACAAACGGTTAGAAAACTAGAGCGAAAATGGTACAAAAAATTTGCAAAAATTTGAAAAACAGAATTCCGCGAATCGATGATATCTTTCCAACGCTGTATCATTTGCTTCATTCCGAGAAGCGGTTTGTGAATAAATGCCAAAATACGCTCGCTGCCACTCGTTGGGCGCCCACCGTTTTTGAAGCTGCTCTTAAACCGTGAGGAATCTCGAAAAGTATTCAACATGGTGAAATTGCGCCTAATCAGTAGCTTTCCAACGGTATATTACATGCCTCGTTTCTACAAATGGTTAAAACACTAGAGCGAAAACAGTATCGAAAAAACGCCGTATGCAGTTTTTTCCAGTGTGAAGTTCACTAGTGTAATCATTGCAGTGCCTTTGCTACAGAAAGTGCAGTGCCCTCGTGTTGAGCTGCAGTTCGGAAGTGT
>NC_041391.1:336336872-336403191 GCF_002162155.2 Triticum dicoccoides | reverse complement strand
ATATATATATATATATATATATATATATATATATATATATATATATATATATATATATATATATATATATATTTGTTTCCACAAGTACTAATGAACCGCCAAGGTTCCATATTCCTATTTTCTCTTCTTTCTTTTTCTCAAAGGACAGAAGGTTTCCCTCGCGTCCAAGTTTGCCAGGGGGATAGAGAGTATGGGCACCAACGGGCGCCGTTCGAAGTGGCATCTTGCGGAAAACGGCACAGCAGCGAAAAGCTAAGTCGCGAAACCTTGAGAGATTTTATTTTAAATGTAAGGTTATTTTCCTTGAATGGTTTCAGTTCTTGTATGAAAAACCTGCACGCGAAGGAACCCTTTCACAATTGGTTGCGCCTTTGTTCTGTTTTGAGTCCACTCAGCAGTTCAAGTGGATGCACTAAGAGCGGCAAGGTCTTTTGCCGGTAGCGACACCCCTAGCAGGTTGCTAAGGGTCCGTTCGTCAATGCGCTCACGGCAAGGGTGCACGCACCGGCGAGCCTTTCCAAATAAGCATAGGGTGTATGCCATACAAAGAGGGATCAAACAAGGAAGATAGCATGCATTCAATCTGAAACACAGCAAGTTATATTACATCGATGGTTGTCATAGTCCTAACTTAAGATAAAACTATCTTGGGCACGAGTTCACAGCGGCAAGGAGAAGTGAAGCAACTAGTCCCGGCGCTGGCCTTCCACCCTTTTGACTCGGTCAACCCTACTGACAATGGGCGAGATGAGTTCTTCAAGCGCCTTGTTGTCCGCATCCTCCGGCAAGCTCTCAAGCACGTTGGCGAGGTTGAGTCCGGGGTTCCAGTACGCCACCTTGGTGAGCACTTTGAGAAGGACGCCCCGGCAAAGCTTCCGGGACTCGTTGGCCATATGGGTTGCTCGGTTGGAGTGGAGGAGCTTCAAGGCATTAAGGATGGCCTCGAAGAACATGGTCAACCTGGCGCTCTGAGTCACCCCCCCCCCCGGTCGTGGGAGAACTTGAAGCTCGGCATGCCCATGATGGACAATTACATGGTGAGCCTCTCCGCAACATTGATGAGGCGCTTAGTCCAGATCCCCACCCCGTGCGCATAATCGTTGTGGGTCGCAGCGGCACCCTCAAGTAGTAGTTTCTCATCCTGGAGGTCCTTGGCCAGGGTCTTCTCACGAGCCCTGCTGCCCTTAAGGGTCTCCTCCAGGGTGGTCAGCTTCAATTTCAAATCAGAGATGGAGTCATTGGATTTGGAGAGCAACTTGGTCTTGTCAGATATGGTGACCTACAACTCCGCCAAGGTAGTCTTGTCTCTGTCGCTCTTCAGCGTCGAGACCTCCTTGCTGTGCTTCTCCAGCTCCACCTCCAGTTTATCCACCTTGCCGGCCAGCTTGTTCTTGGTGGCCTCGGCGCCATCGACGGCCTCCTTCAACTTGCCGGCATGATGCAGGACCAGAGCGTTGTGTGTGTCCTTATGCTTCTGCTCCAGCTCCTGGGTCCACTGCGTGACAAGCTTCTCAATTTCTTCATCCTTTCCGCGGAGCTTCGAGGCAAGCACCTCTTCATGAGCGGCAAGGTCCTCTTCTTCGGCGTTGAGAAGAACACGGCGCTCCCTTAGTTGGGCGTCATCCTTGGCGGCCTGTGCAGCGGCCTCCTCCTGGGCCTTCTCAACATCAGACTAATTCAGGAGGAGCTCGTTCCAACGCTCACTCAGCTGCTCCTGGCTGGTCCAGCTCCTGCCGGGCCTCGGCAAACCATATATGCATCTGCCTGACACGCTCCTGGAAGTCCGCCTCTGCTAGATCGACAACTGCCACCCTAGAGTCCAGTTTCTCCTTGCGGGCACGGTGAAGCGCCTCGAGCTTCTAAAAGTTGCTGCTCATAGCTTGGAGGAGCTGGTCTTCCTTGGAACCGCTATAGCTGGCACTCGGCTCATCAACAACTAGAGCCCGGAGGCGGTGATGACTTATTCATCAAAAACCTCCCCCTCGGTTGGCACTCTGGTGCTTGCTGTCCCTGGGATGCTGACGAACAGATCGTCGCCTACCTTTAGATATCTGTGTCGGCGTTCTGGGAACGGGGGTCCCCAGACTTGCCGTCCTGCGGCCTGCGGCGTGGCTCGAGTGGTCACTGAGTACGACCCATCTTCATTAGCGCAACACTCAAGACCCTCGGAGGGGCCAAGCCTCGCGGGGCGGACGACACGAGTCTTCCTCAGGAGAGGCCTTGCCAGGCAGACTCGCGAGGAGGCGGAGAGATCAAGGCAGGGGTACCTCGCGAGGTACTCATGACGCAAGCCATGACGATCGAGACCAGGCGGGCGCCGGCCTGTGCAGTGTCCTTGTTTCCTCTTTCTTTGGTGCAAAGGGGGCAAGCACAGGCGTGGAGTACCGAAGCATCAGGCAAAGGTTGCCATTTCAGTGCAACGTGACCAAGACTAGCAGAGCGGCAAGATGGAGGTCACCGTGGAGCCCAAGACGGCGTCATCATCAGTGCCTTTGGCAGCCGAAGACCAACTTTAGTCAGGATAACTTGTAATAGATGTTCGCCTTCAAAATGGCCGTTGTTGGCGCCCTTCCCGCTCAATATTTCGGATGAGGACTAGGGCCTCTATAAATAGGGCTAGCCACTACAGTATAGGCAGATTTGATCGAGTCCTCATTAGACCCATAGGCGATCGAGCTCGCCCAAGCAGTTCATCGCACCAGCTCAAGAACACCTCTCACGAGGCTGTTCATCCTTTGTACTGTTCATCATCAGCCCCTGAGGCAATCCACCACACCACACACTGGAGTAGGGTATTACACCACAATGGTGGCCCGAACCAGTATAAATCTTGTGTCCCTCGTGTTGTTCATCGTTTTAGCTTAGATTCTCGCAAGGGGGGAGATCTTCATGCGCACCCCAGAGTTCAAACCTTAAGGGTCTGCCGGAACCCAACATCCGACATTTGGCGCGCCAGGTAGGTGTGCGCCGGAATCTTTCTTCCAGTGTTTCGTGTTCGATCTTCCGTCGTGTCCATGGCTGACGCTCGTCGGGCTCGCGCCGAGCGTCGGGCTGCTCTCGCCGCCCGCGTCGCCCAGACGGCTCCCGTCGGTGGGTGTCCCCGTCGTTCCCCGTGGCCTGCCGCCAACGCCGCCACCGGCCCGGCGGGGAATGAGCAGCAGGCCTCGTCGATGCATCCTTTGGTGCGGCGGGAAGGCCGAACCGCCACCCCGTCGCTGACTCCAGCCGGTTCGTCGTCCCACGCCCGTCGCACCCCCACGGACGCACACACCGCGTTGCTCCTGGCGCGTGAGCTCCTGCACTACCGTCCCGTCGACGACCTCTACGAGGAGTGGCTCGCTCGCATCACCGAGCTCGTCAGCGCCGCAGGGGGCTCCCCTGCACCGTCCCTCTCGCTGCCTCGCCCTCCGTCCTGCACAGGAGGCGCAGATCAGGAGGTGCCTCCGCCACCTCCTCCCCAAGAAGGCGCCCTGGCTCCAAGGTGCGCGGCCCCATGACAAGATCCACCGCATCCAGCGCCCGCACAACAAGAAAGGAGCTGCCAAGAAATCCCTCGTCTCCAAGAAGGTGCTCGTGTGCTCCCGGCACCGGTGCGCCATGACCGCATCCCTGCGCCACCACGTCAAGACCCCGCGCTGCTCCAGGCAGCGGCGTGCGGGAATCCCCAGGAGCAAGCCCCGCATCAGCAGAGAGCTCCGGTGGCCACCGTAGGCTTCCGCGCATTCACCACCGAGCTACGCAATGTCGCCTGGCTGGGCAAGTTCAAGCCTCACTGTAGGCTTCCAGCAGCCCGGAGAGACCTTGCAGAGGTACATCCAGCGCTTCAACAACGCCCGCCTCAAGATTCCCAAGGTGAACTAGGAGGCCATCATCTCGACGTTCTCTGATGGCGTCCGCGACATCAAGATGAAGAAGGAGTTGGCGATCCACGAAGATATGTGCATGTAATTGGAGTTGTTCAACCTGGCGACCAAGTGCGCCAGGGCTGAGGAGGGACGCCTCTCCCTTCTCGAGCTCCCAGCAGCAGACCCAGCAGGCCAAGGATGTGAAGCGCAAGGGAGCAGCTGTGCTTGGGGTGGAGCCGGACATGAAGTGTGGGAGGGACCAGCCAGAGTCATCCAAGGGCAACCGGTACTGTGTGTACCACGATCTCCACACCCACAACACCAACGAATGCCAAGAGCTCAGGGCCGTGCAAGAAGGCCGCGTCGGTTGACGCCCCGAGCGAAACGATCGGGGCTAGGGCTGAGGCGGAGGAAGAGGTGGAGGACGATGGGACGACAGTGGTCCTCGCCAAGGGTGGCGTGACCGGCCTCGCGAGGACCGCTGGCAGGACCAACCTCGCGAGGAGCGCTGGCAGGACCAGCCTCGCGAGGGGGCTTGGAGGGATCAGCCTCGTGATGATCGCCCGCAAGGCAATGTAGGACTTCATCCTCTGCCACCACCACCAAGAAGGAATGACGACCATCATCAGGACAAGGGGGCTGGGGGCTTCCAGGAGCCACGTGCAATCGCTTGCATCTTGGGTGGCGCTCAGGCCCCAGCTTCTTAGCGCATCTTCAAGCAGTTTGCTCATGAAGTGAATGCAGTCCTCCCCAAAATTGAGGCCACGCGCCCTCTCAGGTGGTCTGTGTGCGCCATCACGTTCAGCTCAGTGGATCAGCTCAAGTGCGCGGTAACGGCCGGTGTCCTCCCGATGCTCTGCTCCCCAGTCATCAGCAATGTGCAAGTTACCAGGACCCTCATCGACGGCAAAGCAGGGCTCAACGTCCTGTCCGTCCGGACGTTCAACAATCTTCAAGTGCCATATGATCAGCTTCAACCAACCAAGCCCTTCTCAGGAGTCACTGATGGTTCCACTATCCCGATAGGGCAGGTCCGCCTCCCTATCACCTTTGGACAGTGCAAGAACTACCGTACCGAGCTCATTGACTTCGACATTGCCCACCTTCGCCTACCATACAATGCCATCCTCGGGTACCCCGCTCTGGCCAAGTTCACGGCAGTGACTCACCATGGCTACAACGTCCTCAAGATGCCAGGAAGTGGCGGAGTCATCACGGTCCCCTGTGAAGGGAAGGATGTGGTGTGCTCTCTCGAGAGCGCCTTCCAAGCTGTGTCAATCGAGGACCCAGACAGCAAGAGTGGGAACCTTCCTGAAGCAGCTCCCAAGAAGAAGAAGATGTCACCTGGCTCAAGTCCTCAGGAGGCAGGCTCCTCTGGAGGCGCCACATCCGAACATGCGCCCATCCAAGGGGTGCCACCCTCCATCGCATAGGGAGGCGCGCCCTGCACCCTCCTCGAGCAAGGCTCGGGGGCTCTCTCTTGGGGAGCCACTGACTTTGCCAAGATCACAAGGGAGGCACTCGGGCACCACTTGGAGGCGTGCTTCACGGCACGTTTCCCTCAGGAAGGCGTAAGGCAAGGAGGGCCCAACCCTCTGGAGTTCATCACCAAGGTCGCTCAGGGATTGCAGGAATCGAGAGTCATGCGCGGCAACCGCCGCCTGCCCAGTGTAGCTCCCCATCCAGGCGAGGATGGCGGGCTGCACGCCTGCATCGACTACCTAGGGCTCAATCGAGTCGCGTCTCAGGAGTGCTTCTGGCCTTCGCACGTGGGGCGTTACGCGGGTCCACCACACAACCACGTTCGCATGCCCTTCGGCCTACCGAACGCGGCTGCTACCCACCAGCGCCTGATGAGGAGCATCCTGGAAGCTCAGGTGGCCAAGCATCGCGCGCTCCTAGAGGAAATGGAGATGGACCTCGCCGAGCCACCCGGACCTCCTGAGCCTTCCGAGACTCGGAGCCCCGAGGGCTTGTGAGGATTGGCTTCTTCACCAAGCATCGTCAGCTACTCTGACGCTCGCTCTGCAATGGTATCAGGATACTTCTCTCAAGTTTCGTTTCAGCTGGGAGCACCCTCAGGGTTGCATCATTCCCAGGTCGCGTGGGTCTGTCCCCGTGGCATGTATCCGTTTTTCTTATGTCTTCAGCTTACCTTGTTGGGGGCGCCCCTCGGGCTGCATCATCCCCAAGCCGCTTGGGCCTGACCCAGTGGCATGTGCCTTCCTCTGCATCTATCTATGTTGATTTGCTTCTTCATGCTTAACCTGCTTATGATTATCGTCCGCTACCTACCACGGGCCTCTCCTCTCTCATGCAAAGAGCTTGCACGTTAAAAGGGGGGAGCCTGAGCATTGCGACTCAGGAGCTCTTACTGGATCTCCAGCCCTCACCCCCTGGCCTTGTCCACGGCATTGCGGCCTGGCATACCAATGGCGACTGAGCTTGCTCGAGGGCCGGGACCTGAGCACGTAGAGAATTTGCATTTTAACCACCTTGCAGGAACGTACCACCGACAAAGGCCCAGAGCTAGGCGCAACCCGCCTTGAGGTAGGGCCCTGTGAGTCCCGCGCTGGCTCACGGGTGCCCAGATACACCTCTCATAGCCCTACCGTGCCGGCCACATGTCAGGGCGGGGCTGTACACGCCCCGGGGGCTCCTGCCGGAGGGGAGCCCCCCTCCCACGTACCAGTGGAAGCACCATGCTCCGTGCTAGCTGACGACACTGCCGAGGAGCGGCTATGCCCGTACACATACAGAAGCGCTATGCTTCGCGCTGGTGATAAACAACTGAGGGCAGCACATGGCTGTATCAACCTCAGGGAGCCCAGAGCTCAGTGTCTGGCCTCATCGCAATGCCTCCCCTCGGGAACGCCGTGCGAGGGGGCTAGGTACGGGGGCTGCACCCGGGCCATGCCCGAGCACACGCCACCCAGCCAGGTCCCTCGGACCTGGTCATCGCACGACCCTCCCTGAGCGGAGCCAAGGTATGAAGACCCGTTTGAGCGTCAAGGGGGACTCCTGAGCATCGCAACTCAGGAGACTAACTGGTCACATAGCCCCTCACTCCTTAGTTCAGAAAGGCTAACGGCGGTTGAGGTATGCGCGGGGCCGGGCCCTGCCGACATAGAACGACAGATCCTCTCTTCCACCCCTCTCCCTATTTGTTGTTTGCGTGTCAAGGGGGACTCCTGAGCATCGCGACTCGGGAGCCTAACTTGCCACATAGCCCCTCACTCCTTAGTCCCATCCTGGTGATCTGGTTGGGGCTAACGGCGGCTGAGGTATGCGCGGGGCCGGGCCCTGCCGACGTAGAAGACAAGCAAATAGGAAGGAAATCACAAAATCTAGCAAATCCAGAAGCAAATATTACAGACCATAGATTGTTCTCACAGTACCAGACACAAATTTAAACGCCTCCACGAGGCACGGTGCATGTTGTAGGAATCAAAGCGGGAAAGAGGCCGTGAGAAGATCACCCCTGGGCTGCACCCCCGCTCGTGGTGGAGTCGCGCTTGTCAGCTCCACCACCCGGGGCCGCAGAGTCGGCAGCGCCTCGCTTGGGCGCGGTGTTGAAGGCGCAGAACTTCCCCAACAAGGACTCCGATCGACCCTTGACGACTTCGGCAGTCGCGGCGGAGCGCATGGCGTCCACGCGCTCCAGCAGGTCGTCAAGGTTGGCGTCGGGGTTGCGGAGGTAGACGTGGCTGAGGATCCGCGTCAGCGCTGCGGAGGAAAGGACACGAGCCTCAACTTCGGCCATGGGGCCGATGCCAATCACGACTTCCTCAAGCGCCTCGACGAGGAAGGGAACCAGCTTAGCGGGGCCTTCCTTGGCTCCGGCCAGCGGTTTCTCCAGGCCCCCGTCATAGAGCGTTTTCAGCGCTATGCGAGCCCTCTCCTCATAGCGCGTGAAGGCCGCGCGGTCCTTGGCCAAGACCTTTGCCTGGGCATCCAGTTTGACCCTCTCCGTCTTTAGCGCCTGCTCTAGCGTCTTCAGTCGGTCGCGGTCGACTGAGAGTTTGGTGTCGCGGTCCTTGACAGCAGCCTCCCGATCCTTCATCTCCTCCTCCTTCACCTGGCGGTCGCGAATCTCCTTGGCGAGCTCATCACGCAGCCCCTGCAACTCACCCTCCAGCGTCTTGCAGCGGCCCTTGACAGTTGAGGCATCCTTCAACGCCGCGTCGTGAGCGGCTATGGCCTGGGAGGTGGCTTTTATTCTCCTCCTCGGAAGCCCTCACAGCCTGGCTCAGTGCCGCTCGGTGGAGGCGTCAGAGCGAACCCAACCAGAGACCAACTCCAGGCGCCCGGCCATCAGGCGGGGGTTCGCGCTCCGGAGATCCTCCCGCAGCCGACTCAGCTCGTCGGCGGCTTGGTCCAAGGCGACGGAGGAGGCAGAGGAGATGGGAGCCGGCAGAGTAGGAGGAGAAGACGGCAGTGTGATCACAGCTTGGGAGGAAGGGACCTCCAGAGCCTTGGCCATTTCAGCGATAGCATCAAGTGCAGGCGCCTCTAGAGTCAGCGGGGTCACGGGGGCTGACTCCTCGCTGGAGCGTCCCTGCCGGCCTCGCGAGGATGATCGGGCAGGGGACGTGCGGGCCCTCCTGCCTCCCTTCCCCATGAGTGAGGATGCGGCCACGGCTGATGAGCCCATTCCAGGTGGGGTCGCCGCGTCTCCCTTCAGCCTCTTCACCGCAGGTAGCAGCCAACCCAATGGAAGATGTCAGCCCTCGATGGCGAAAAGATAGGAGCAAGCCGAAGTTTGAGTACATACTGGTTGACTGCCGCGGGATCCCACGGACTTCGGCCGAGCTTGAAGCCCGAAAGCCTTTTTGTGGGGCTCAGCCTCGGGAGGCCCAGCCGTAGAGGAAGGCGCACTTGAAGGGATAGAGTTGGCTTCGGCCGACGCGAGGGCTCGGGTAGACCCTCGGGAGATTAGCCTAGACCTGTCCTTCTTCGGGACCAAGGGCGGGTCCTCCCCTCCTCGCCTGGCACCGGCCTCGTCGTCATCAGGCATGGAGCAGAGGGCGCTGGACCTACGCCAGCGGGAAGTCACCCCCGTCGCCTCAAAGGTCGCCTCCGAGTCACGCTCCTCATCCTCACCGTCATCATCCTCCTCTCCCCCGCTGGAGTCACCAGAGGACAAGTTCACCGTCGTCGTGGCCGCCTGGCCCTCAGGATCCTCCGTTGGCACCTGACCGACCCCGTCGAAGGTGGGCATGGTGTCCACCACCCGTTCCCAGTCATCACGAAGGAACAAAGGGACCGGAGCATCCACCGGGCCTGCCACGTCCTCTCCGACCAAGAAGCGGAGGGCCGCGGTCAGATCCTCGTCATTTATGGCATCCAAGCTCAGGCGTAGGACGACGTCTACATCCGCGAGCCTCCACAGCGGGCGCGAGTGCGCCTGAAGAGGGGTCACCCGATGCGACAGGAACTCCCTTAGGAGCGAGGCCCCGGTCAGCTTCGCCGCCCTCAGATTGCTCGGTCTCAGGTCGGCATTCATCTTCTCCAGCACCAGCTTCGCCCGCCGGTCATCAAGCTTCACGTGGGACCACGCCTCAACAGCCTCAGGCTGCTCTATGGGCAGCTCCAGCAGGGGGTTGTGGCACCTGGCGTCCACCATGACCCACTTGCTCTAGAAGCCTTCGGCCCTCTTCCCGGCCTTAGAGATGGCGTTGGACTTGGAGTATGCGACAAAGCTTGCTCACGCCTAGATATTGCCATGGTGACCCGGAGGGAGAAGAAGTGGCACAACAAGGCCACGGAGGGCATCACCCTGATGTGCGCCTCACAGTAGTAGGCGAAGATCGGCAGGTGAAGGATGGAGTTGGGATGGATATGGAGATCGTGCAACTGATACTGGCGAAGGACGGCAAGGAAGAACTCAAAGAAAGGAGGAATCAGACCAGTGATAACGACGCTCATGAAGAGGGGGTAGAAGGTGCTCCCCTTGTCCTCCGGCCGTGCGGAGCCAAGCCAAAGCGCAGTCACCACCATCTCGTTGATCTGCGATGCCGCCATCTGGCGTGTGAGGGCGAGATTCTTCTCCGTCACGTTGGGGGAGACCAGAGCCGGTGAGTACCAGGCCGATGCAGCCCTGGCCGGGGTCTTGCAGGGTGCCATTGCTCGCCGGAGGAGAAAGGGTGCGGCAAATCTGGAGATTTCGGATGCAGGAGGGCGAAGAGCAAGAAAGGGGATCTCAAGCAAGGAGAACGAGAGTAATGAAGGTAAGGCTAACCTCGGGCCAGCCTTTTGTCAGTCGAGAAGTTGTCGAGGCGGCGTGGGGAAGCAGAGACGCCCACGTCCAATCAACCGCCACGTGGCGCCTAAGGCCGCAGGCTGATGGGGCCCGCGGCTCTCCGCACTTGCCCCTTCGCTTCTCTGCTAAGCAAAGTCCGAGCGCGCCTTGTGCTTGGGGGCTACTGTCGGCGTTCTAGGAATGGGGGTCCCCAGACTTGCCTAACTGCGGCCTGCGGTGTGGCTCGAGTGGTGGCCCAGTACGGCCCATCTTCATCAGCGCAAGACTCAAGACCCTCGCGAGGGGCCAAGCCTCACGGGGCGGACGACACGAGGCTTCCTCAGGAGCGGCCTCGCCAGGCAGACTCATGAGGAGGCGGAGAGATCAAGGTAGGGGTACCTCGCGAGGTACTCGTGGCGCAAGCCATGACGATCCAGACCAGGCGGGCGCTGGCTTGCGCAGTGTCCTTGTTTCCTCTTTGGTGCAAAGGGGGCAAGCACAGGCGTGGAGTACCGAGGCATCAGGCAAAGGTTGCCATTTCAGTGAAACGAGACCAAGACCAGCAGAGCGGCAGGATGGAGGTCACCTGGAGCCTAAGACGGCGTCATCACCAGTGCCGGCAGCCGAAGACCAACTTTAGTCAGGATAACTTGTACTAGATGTTCCCCTTCAAAATGGCCGTTGTTGGCTCCCTTCCCGTTCAATATTTGGGATGAGGACCAGGGCCTCTATAAATAGGGCTAGCGACCACAGAATAGGCAGATCTGATCGAGTCCTCATTAGACCCATAGGCGATCGGGCTCACCCAAGCAGTTCATCGCACCAGCTCAAGAACACCTCTCGCGAGGCTGTTCATCCTTTGTACTATTCATCATCAGCCCCTGAGGCAATCCACCACACCACACACTGGAGTAGGGTATTACACCACAATGGTGGCCTGAACCAGTATAAATCTTGTGTCCCTCGTGTTTTTCATCGTTTTAGCTTAGATTCTCGCGAGGCGAGCGAACGTGGATCGGTAGGGGGAAGATCTTCGTGCGCACCCCAGAGTTCGAACCTTAAGGGTCTGCCGGAACCCAACATCCGACAATCTGCTCGGGGTGGGGGCTTCGGAAGTTGACGGTTGGTCTCCAACCACCGTCTCCTCGGCAGTTGAGGACTCCGGGACCAATGTAGCGACAGGCGCTCCTGCGGCAGGGCTGCCATCAATATGGTTGCCGGCCTCCTTGCCGGCCTCCCCGGCAGACCCCTTGGCGGCCTCTTCATGCGCACCCTTGGCGGCCTCGGCGGCAGCATCCTTGGCGGCCTCCTCGATGATGGCATCGACATTCGTTTGGTCCGTCGAAGGGAGATCTGAAAACCGAAAAGGGGAATAAGGCGAAACCAAAGCTGAAGCTCAAAACAGAAAGAGAAGGAAGGAAAGTCATATAGCAATAATGGAGAGTGCCAGGAAGCAGGCGGCTTACTTGTGACGAGCTGTAGAGGGGTGGTTCCCTCCCCGATAGCGCTCGTTGCCGGGATAAACTGTCAGCGCCTGTGCTCGCCGGCTCTTCCTCCACGCGCGTGGGCTCGTCGGTAGAAGCCCTTGCCGGGGACCCTTCCCTGGGTGGTGTGGTTGACGAGGGCGGCATGTCGGGGTGGCCCTCAGGGGCTCCTCCTGTTGTCGTTCTTCTCCTGCGAACCCGGCAAGGTTAGAAGTGAAGATGCACACCCCAACACTCGCCAACGGAAAATGAGTAATGGGCTCACGCTGGAGGCTGGGTTGGGGGCTGTGTCGTGAGCTGAGATCCGGGCTGATCATGATCGTCTCCGGTGCACCTGAGGTGCTTGTTGGGGGCTCGTCACCCATTGAGGTCTTGGCCTTCTTCGCCACCCTCTGTGCCAATGTTTCCGTGTCACTGCGGAGACAAGTCAAGGCAAGATCAAATGAGATAAGATAATCAAAATAGAGACTAAGGGGATAAAGAATGCGGCAGAATACTTACGCATCTACTTATTCTTATGGCCTCTTCTCGCTCCTCGGGCTAAAAGAGGAGAGGTCGAATTCGGCCTCTGGTATGGTGTCCATGCGAGAGGGGGGATGGAGGCCTGGTCCATTTGGCCATGGTGGAGGCAGCAGCCACTGCTTCCTTTGTTGCCGCAGCCGTGAACCTCGTATGGCGCACAGGTTGCAATTGGGCCTCTTGCCGTTGTGCGGCCTTGCCGGCCGCTCCCTTGCCGGGGCTCTCTTAATGCGAAGAGGCCTACTGGACTGGCTCGCCAGAGACGGCTCGCCGAAGGACACTTTTTTTCCTTTGGGCTGGGGGCTCCTCCTCTTCAGCTGTCTCTTTGCCATCTCCTCAGCCGCCTCTTCAGCAAGAGGACCCTCGGCGCCCCCGCTGCTGTGCTCTCCGGCGGGCTCCTCCCGCTCGGCAAAATCCTCCTCCGCACCGGCCTCCTCGGCAAGGGCTGCCTCTTCCGCTCTACTGGCGATATACGCCGCCTCTTTGTCGGTAGTGGGGCGGATGAGTTGAGTCTCTTCCCGGACGGCCCTCTCTAACAAGTTGTCGAAGAACTCCTGCACCCGCTCCGCATCTGGCTCGGCCAAGGTCTGATCCAGGCCATGGGCGTCGAACACCGGCATCATGGCGATGATTGAGGTTAGGGCGAAGATGTTGCACAAGGCGACCACCCCCGCCGACAACCTGAATGGCTTGTCAGTCTTGTCGGCCTTGAGCTGAAACAGCCTTTGGCAAAGAGTCGCGTGCTGCATCACTGTAAAGTTGTAGTTCATGCCGGGACGCAGCCTCATGATGTCTGCCACATTCCGTAACTCCCAAGATGGCCTCCCCTTGTTATGCAAAGGGGCGATGCAGCGGCGGAGCAAGTCGGCCCTAACCATCTCGAGCGTCAGCCCGGCAACTCAGAGACGATGAATTTTGGTGGTTGCGACTGTGAGCTTCCCGTCTTGAGGATCGAGGTTGCCCCAGTTGCCACCATGGACCAATCTCGTCTGCCGGGGCATACAGAATGGCTACGGGTCCTTCTCCACGATCTAGCACCACTTGCTCCGCCATTCTTCCCACTTCTCCTTGTGGGTCCCTGCTATGTCTTGAGCTTGCATTGGTTTTCCTTGAAGAGGAAAGGGTGATGCAGCAATAGTAGCGTAAGTATTTCCCTCAGTTTTTCAGAATCAAGGTATCAATCCAGTAGGAGGCTCCTCAAAAGTCCCACACACCTACACAAACAAACAAAGAACTCACAACCAACGCAATAAAGGGGTTGTCAATCCCTTCACGGCCACTTGCGAAAGTGAGATCTGATAGAGATAGTATGATAAGATAAATATATTTTTGGTATTTTATAATATAGATTGGAAAAGTAAAAATGCAAATAAAAGTAGATTGAAATCTTATATGATAAAAGATAGACCGGGGGGCCATAGGTTTCACTAGTGGCTTCTCTCAAGATAGCATAAGTATTACGGTGGGTGAACAAATTACTATCGAGCAATTGATAGAAAAGCGAATAATTATGAGATTATCTAGGCATGATCATGTATATAGGCATCACGTCCGCGACAAGTAGACCGACTCCTACCTGCATCTACTACTATTACTCCACACATCGACCGCTATCCAGCATGCATCTAGAGTATTAAGTTCATAAGAACAGAGTAACGCATTAAGAAAGATGACATGATGTAGAGGGATAAACTCATGCAATGTGATATAAACCCCATCCTTTTATCCTCGATGGCAACAATACAATATGTGCCTTGCTGCCCCTGCTGTCACTGGGAAAGGACACCGCAAGATTGAACCCAAAGCTAAGCACTTCTCCCATTGCAAGAAAGATCAATCTAGTAGGCCAAACCAAACTAATAATTCGAAGAGACTTGCAAAGATAACTCCATCATACATAAAAGAATTCAGAGGAGATTCAAATATTTCTCATAGATAAACTTGATCATAAACCCACAATTCATCGGATCTCGACAAACACACTGCAAAAAGAGTTACATTGAATAGATATCCAAGAAGATCGAGGAGAACATGGTATTGAGATCCAAAAAGAGAGAATAAGCCATCTAGCTAATAACTATGGACCCGAAGGTCTGTGGTAAACTACTCACAACTCATCGGAGGGGCTATGGTGTTGATGTAGAAGCCCTCCATGGTCAATTCCCCCTCCGCCGGAGCACCGGCGAAGGCTCCAAGATGGGATCTCGCGGATACAGAAGGTTGCGGCGGTGGAATTAGGTTTTCGTGGCTTATTCTGATGTTCTCGGGGTACGTGGGTATATATAGGAGGAAGAAGTAGTTCGGTGGCCGCCCGAGGGGCCCACGAGATAGGGGGCGCGCCCTGTAGCGGTGGGCGCGCCCTCCAACCTCGTGGCCGCCTCGGCTGCTTCTTGATTTGCACTCCAAGTCCTCTGGGTCATGTTCGTTCCAGAAATCACACTCCCGAAGGTTTCATTGCATTTGGACTCCGTTTGATATTCCTTTTCTTCGAAATACTGAAATAGGCAAAAAACAGCAGTACGGCCTGGGCCTCCGGTTAGTAGGTTAGTCCCAAAAATGATATAAATGTGTAAACTAAAGCCCATAAACATTCAAAATAGGTAATATAATAGCATGGAACAATCAAAAATTATAGATACATTGGAGACGTATCAAGCATCCCCAAGCTTAATTCTTGCTGGTCCTCGAGTAGGTAAATGATAAAAACAGAATTTTTGATGTGAAATGCTACCTAACATAATTCTCAATTTAATTTTCTTTAGTGTGGCATGAATGTTCAGATCCAAATGATTCAAAATAAAGGTTCATATTGACATAAGAAATAGTAATACTTCAAGCATACTAATCAAGGCAATCATGTCTTCTCAAAATAACATGGCTAAAGAAAGTTATTTCTACAAAATCATATAGTCTGGCTGTTGCTCTATCTTCATCACACAAAGAATTTAATCATGCACAACACCGATGACAAGCCAAGCAATTGTTTAATACTTTAGTAATCTCAAACTTTTTCAACTTTCATGCAATACATGAGCGTGAGCCATGGACATAGCACTATATGTGGAATAGAATGGTGGTTGTGGAGAAGACAAAAAAGGAGAAGATAGTCTCACATCAACTAGGCGTATCAACGGGCTATGGAGATGCCCATTACTAGATATCAATGTGAGTGAGTAGGGATTGCCATGCAACGGATGCATAGCTATAAATGTATGAAAGCTCACAAAAGAAACTAAGTGGGTGTGCATCCAACTCGCTTGCTCATGAAGACCTAGGGCATTTTGAGGAAGCCCATCATCGGAATATACAAGCCAAGTTCTATAATGAAAAATTCCCACTAGTATATGAAAGTGACAACATAGGAGACTCTCTATCATGAAGATCATGGTGCTACTTTGAAGCACAAGTGTGGTAAAAAGGATAGTAGCATTGTCCCTTCTCTCTTTTTCTCTCTTTATATATATATATATATATATATATATATATATATATATATATATATATATATTTCTTTTTGGCCTTTCTCTTTTTCTTCTTTTGGCCTTTCCTTTTTTTCCTTTTTTTAGTCTGAAGTCTCATCCCGACTTGTAGGGGGAATCATAGTCTCCATCATCCTTTTCTCACTGGGACAATGCTCTAATAATCAAGATCATCACACTTTTATTTACTTACAACTCAAGATTACAAGTCAATACTTAGAACAAGATATGACTCTATATGAATGCCTCCGGCGGTGTACCGGGATATGCAATGAATCAAGAGCGGCATGTATGAAAATTATGAAGGTGGCCTTGCCACAAATACGATGTCAACTACATGATCATGCAAAGAGCAATATGACAATGATGATGCATGTCATATAAACGGAACGGTGGAAAGTTGCATGGCAATATATCTCGTAATGGCAATGGAAATGCCATAATAGGTAGGTATGGTGGTTGTTTTGAGGAAGGTATATGGTGGGTGTATGGTACTGGCGAAGGTTGCGCGGTACAAGAGAGGCTAGCAATGGTGGAAGGTGAGAGTGTGTATAATCCATGGACTCAACATTAGTCAAAAGAACTCATATACTTATTGCAAAAATCTACAAGTCATCAAAAACAAAGTATTACGCGCATGCTCCTAGGGGGGTAGATTGGTAGGAAAAGACCATCGCTCGTCCCCGACCGCCACTCATAAGGAAGACAATCAATAAATAAAATTGTGCTCCAACTTCATCATAAAGAGGTTCACCATACGTGCATGCTATGGGAATCACAAACTTCAACGCAAGAATTCTTTAAATTCATAATCACCCAACTATCATGACTTTAATATCACTACCTCCATATCTCAAAACAATTATCAAGTATCAAATTGATCATAGCATCCAATTCACTTTCTATGATAGTTTTTATTATACCCAACTTGGATGCCTACCATTCTAGGACCAATTTTATAACCATAGCAAATAACATGCTCTTCTAAAAGACTCTCAAAATAATATAAGTGAAGCATGAGAGATCAACAATTTCTTCAAAATTAAGCCACCGCCGTGCTCTAAAAGATATAAGTGAAGCACTAGAGCAAAAACTATCTAGCTCAAAATATATAAGTGAAGCACATAGAGTATTCTAATAAATTCTAATTCAAGTGGGCTTTCTCCCAAAAGGTGTGTACAGAAGGGATGATTGTGGTAAACTAAAAAGCAAAAACTAATATCATACATGATGCTTCAAGCAAAACACATATCATGTGGTGAATAAAAATATAGCTCCAAGTAAAGTTACCAATGAACGAAGATGAAAGAGGGGATGCCTTCCGGGGGCATCCCCAAGCTTAGGCTTTTGGATATTCTTGAATATCTTGGGGTGCCATGGGCATCCCCAAGCTTAGGATCTTGCCACTCCTTATTCCGTAGTCCATCAAATCTTTACCCAAAACTTGAAAACTTCACAACAAAAAACTCAACAGGAAATCTCATAAGCTCCGTTAGTGAAAGAAAGCAAAACCACCACATAAGGTACTGCAATAAACTCATTATTTATTTATATTGGTGTGAAAACTACTGTATTCCAAGTTCTCTATGGTTCATAACACTTAATACTAGCCATAGATGCATCAAAATAAGCAAACAACACACGAAAAACAGAATCTGTCAAAAACAGAACAGTCTGTAGCAATCTGTAACCCACGAATACTTACAGAACTCTAAAAATCCTACCAAAATAGGAAGTCCTGGGAAATTTGTCTATTGATCTACATCAAAAAGAATCAATGCAAAAGCACATTTCTGTGATTTAACCAAACTAATTTTGTGTGTGCAAAGTTTATGTTTTTCAGCAGAATCAAATTAACTATCGCCATAGGTTACCCTATAGGTTCTACTTGGCACAAACACTAATTAAAACATAAAAACTCAACTAAACAGAAGGTAGATGCAAAATATATTACTAAACAGAAACAAAAACAAAAAACACAAATAAAATTGGGTTGCCTCCCAACTAGCGCTATCGTTTAACGCCCCTAGCTAGGCATAAAAGCGAGGATAGATCTAAGTAGTGCCATCTTTGGCACTCAATTCATAAGTAGCACGCATGATAGATTCATAAGGTAATTTAATTTTCTTTCTTGGAAAGTGTTCCATGCCTTTCCTTAATGGAAATTGGAATCTAATATTCCCTTCCTTCATATCAATAATCGCGCCAATTGTACTAAGGAATGGTCTACCAAGGTTTCATTGCATTTGGACTCCGTTTGATATTCCTTTTCTTCGAAATACTGAAATAGGCAAAAAAACAACAATACGGGTTGGGCCTCCGGTTAGTAGGTTAGTCCCAAAAATGATATAAATGTGTAAAGTAAAGCCCATAAACATCCAAAATAGGTAATATAATAGCATGGAATAATCAAAAATTATAGATGCGTTGGAGACGTATCAGTCCCCTTTGGGTACGTATTCTTGCACAAGGCCCTCGGGATCCAGGTGATGCAACCAGAAAGAGCCCCTCCACGCTGGATGTGAGGAACGAAGTAGTGGCAGGAGAGCGCCGTATTGGGGACCACCCCGGCGAAGTTCTCGCAGAGGTGGGCAAAGATGGACATACACGCCACGACGTTCGGCATGGAATCGAAATGATGGAAGCCGAAGGTGTACATGACGTCGATGAAGAAATCCAAAAATGGGGGGCAGAGCCCACAGTAGAAGTAAACAACGAAGAAAGGGAATTTATCTGGGGCGGGCACGGTGCAGAAGCAGGTATGATGTGGGTGGCAGGATGCCCCGTCGTCTCTCTCCTCCACATGCACTGATATCGGTCCCTGAGCGCGCGCGCGTCGAGCGTCGGGGTGAAGACGACGTGCTCCCTCCGCATCTTCACCAGCTCGCTCTCCATCATCTCTTCTCCCTCGCTCGCCTTGGACGCTCCCTTGCCCTTTCTTGTTTTCGGAGCCATACCAGCCTAGGGAGGGTGGGGTCGAGAGCGGTGAGGGCGCGGTAGTGGCGGACGAAGGAGGAAGCTCTGGTCTGGGCTCGAGGAAGAAGAAGAATACGGTAGTTCCTAGATTGGGAAAGGCAAAGGGGGTAAATGAGGAGCGCCCTGCAGATCCCTCTTTTTATGGGGAAGGCGCGGGGCTGCCTCTTTATTGTTTGATGTGAAGGTGTTCTCGCAGGCGTGCTGTGACCATTCCACACATGAACCCCACATCGCGCACTCAATGCGGACCATGGGGAAGCACAACAGACGAGATTATTACTGCAGTTAACCCCTGCCATGCGTGGTCGTGCACTGTTTGGGCCTGTCCCAACGACGCTTCACACTCGTGTATGGCCCAGGCACGGGGCTCCTGTCAGTTCACACAAGTTTGGGCCATTTTGTACCCCTTACTTGCGCACGGGCAGTTGCAGCCGCACCTGCGGCGAAGCTTGGCGGGGGCAGTTGGAGGCAAAATACAAGACGACCAAGGCGGAATCCAAGCTAGTAACCTGAGAGCAGAAGACAAGTTGGATCCCTGGCAAGATTCTTGCCGGGGCGGCTTGCGAAGCCCCGGCAAGATCCTTGCCGGGGCGGCTTGCGAAGCCCCGGCAAGATCCTTGCCGGGACGGCTTGTGAAGCGGTGACAAGGCCACTACCCTTGAGATTGAGAGCTCTACACCATCGACAACGTCAAGACTAAGACTCAGGGGAACATGCATAGTAGCATGTAGATCTTTGTGAAGACTAGTGGCTTGCAGATCTTCCTAAAGACCAAAAGGCGAAGTTCCCGGTAAGGTCCTTGCCGGGGACGACTGCGAGACCCCGGCAAGACTCTTGCCGGGGATGATTGCAAGGCCACGGCAAGGCTCGTGCATGACAAGGCTCCGCTGCCCTGCCACCGTTCCAGCATAGCGACTGGCCTGCCAACCAGGCAAGCACCTACGTGGTGGCATGCAGATCTTTGTGAAGATCCTGCCACCTCTCCAGCGCAGCGGCTAGCCAGTCAGCTTGGCGCTTCATGCCGCGTCATCTTGGATGTGTGTCAAGACGGAGTGAGGCGGCGATGGACGGGACGGGCTCTATTTCCGTCCCCAATAAAGTTAGGGGGGCACGTAAGCAGCGCATTTAATGCATTTGTCCTACGACATCAGTGATAAGCATGAACACTGTAGCAGCTTTACACCTCATGTATGCCTGCTCGCCACTGTGGTAGCCCCTTGGTATAAAAGGAGGCTCAAGGCGTACTAGAGAAGGATTCAGACTTTTTGGACTTTCCGGCCCAGTTTGCATGCATATCAACTAGCCGAAGCTCAAGAACACTCAATATACACTCAAAGCAGGACTAAGGTTTTACGCTTCTCAGCGGCCCGAACCTGGGTAAAAATTCATCGTGTTCATCATTAGACCCGCTCTTTGTGCACTCCTTTTTCCCTGCCAACCGTAGAAGGGATCCACGAGATCCCATAGGTGTCGTTTCCCCGACATTACGGTCATGTCATCGTTGATTGCCCCGGCTGGGAAGGAAAGACTAGCAGCAGATGGAAATACCTTCATTCCAGTGGTTTTAGTCGAATGGATTGCCATACTAAGCTCTCGAAGGAAATTGCATCTCCGTCATGTTCTTCAACAAGACCAGTCACTGACATGAAAGCCAGGGCTACCACTGAATCAAATATGAAGAGGATGTCATGGCTAAACAGAGCATGTGCTGATTTGACTTTGGACTCTAAAGAACAAGCTACTGACAATAAATCGGATGATGAAGAACTCTACAAAAGGATTGGGAGAAGCAATGCATATGTTGCCATCGAATCATCGATGTATATCAGCGAATCAGACACTGATGATGATGCTTCAAGTAATGATGATTCAAACGATGATGAATCAATCGCCTTTTGTCTCATGGCAAAATCATCAAAGGATCAGGTATCTGCTAAACAACAAAGGTCCATGAACAAATATTCACCTGAATATATATCCTATGCCAAGCTGGTCAAGATTGCTAAATCCCAACATGATGAACTTGAAATTCTTGAGAGAAATCTTAGCAAAACTAAAGGATTAATGGTTGAAGAGATGGAGAAGAATCAAAAGTTGATTGAAGAGTGAGATGCTTTTTCATCAACTATTGATGATCTCGCCATTCGGTGTGACTCACTCACAGTTGACTATGAGAGTTTATCAAACGAACTCCTTAACAGGAATCAAGAACTTGTGTCACGGATAGAGTCTCATAACGAGTTGGTTTCGAGCAATCTATTCGAATTCCTGATGGTTTTGTACCTCCTTGCTTAAAATGCCTAGAACGTAGCAATGTTGATCTCATGAAGAAACCTCTAATGCTATCATAAAGAATATTTCTACCAATGAAGTTGGTGCCACTAACCCCTCTTTCGAGGATTTTGCTGCTATCACTGAAGAAAATTGCAGGTTATAGGGCTTGCTTGAGATTGGAATGCTAAGGAGCCTAAAAGGGCATCAAATCTTATGTGATGTGCTCAAGAAGTCCATACTACACAAAAATCCTCAGAAGGAAGGATTAGGTTTTGAAAAGAAACATAATGTGGATGGATCCTATTGGACTCTCGAACAATATCCTCGTACGAATTGGATTCGTGCAAAGAGTAAAACCCTCGAACCTGAAACTCTAACTGGTTATCTTTCACCCATTCCTGTTGATACTGATGAGTCAAATGACTCAAATTACAAACTCTTCAAACAACAAAATGATAAGGTTTTCGCTCGATATGTTGTAACTAACTACAGGATAGGTTCGCCCAAAAAGCAAATTTGGGTAAAGAAGTGCACCATTGAAAATTTATCAGTCACTGCTAACCTGACAATGCAGGATAATTCTCGATGAGGAAATGGTCATCATTCCAAATCTACTCGAGTGTCTTTCTCGAATGATTATCACCCTAAACTGTGTCTGAAGGAATACATGTGTATATCTTCAAATCATTACATTCACATATCTAGAAATTACTTCAATGCCTACTGATATGATTATCATAGCAGTGCACAAGTGTCTCGCAGAACTCACCGAAGGAATATCCCTAGCCAGGCAAAGCAAATAAGATCTCACCTCCCACACAAGTGTGGGTTGTGAAGAAAATCAATTCTTGTAGGAAATTCTCTCAGGGATATCTCATGTTTATCATAAGCCCTAAGATCAATTATTGTTGGTGCTTACTCTCTCTAGGTTATTATTTGAATTGTTTGGCTTTTCCTTCATTTGGATTTGTGTTTCAAGTCAGTTCTTTTCTGGATGTCACTCGGTTCTTACGTGTCATAAACATGCAACTTGATCTGAAGAAGATTTCACTCTAATATCCTTGGTCGCGAATGAAATCAGTTTCGAAATCTCATTTGTTTTGGTGGTTGCGCTTCTTCAAACCATTCGGCATCCAGTTCAATTACCGAGATTTTTGTAGGAAACGGCTGACACGTGCCCACAATCTCACGTTCGTGATCCTATCTGTTAAATGTGGAACGTCCCGTGTTTTTCCGCTGTAGATTTTGGAGAGGGTGGTTTCTCCCTCGGGCTATATAAACCCCCTCTATAGGTCTCTTCTTCCTTAGTTCATTCTCTGTTCAGCCTCAAACCTCTTCTCTCGCTCTTCGTCCAAGACCGAGCTCGAAGCAGCATCAACATAAAGCCTCGTCGTGCAACTCCGGCGAAGCCCCGTCATCGTTGGTCACGCCAGTGCGGTAACTCTTCTCTCTCGTGCTGCTGTAGTTGATCTGTTCTGTCAAATTAGGGCGTTTAGATATAAACTAGATCTATCCCTTGTCTGTTCTACGGCAGTTCATCCCAATGCCATTTATCTCGTTTTATTTTCTTGCTATAGATCCTTAGGTTTCACTAGGTCTTGGCTTGTACGGTTTGTAGTAGTTCCTCATACTAGTCTCTTGGATCTAGGGTTCACTGTGTATACATTAAAAGATTAGAGGAATTGTTATTCTGTCTTAAGGCATATTGCAATTCTCTCGATGATATTGTTACGACCGAGAGTATATCGACCAGAGGGGGGTAATTGGGAGATTCAAATTTTCCTTTGAAAGCTTTGAAACCTAATCCAAACACCGTAGCGGAATAGATTATTGAGCGAAATGCATTGAATCGGATTTCTTCATCAGAGGCATATTCATCGAGAAAAGCATTTACAACAGAGCGAGCTTGATGAATAATGGGTTTAACAATGATGAGGGTTATGCAACAAACAAACAAATAAACAGGTGTAACAAAATGAAACAAAACATAACAGAAACTGAAGGAAGCACAATTGCAGGAATACACAGGATAACAAGGATACATACTAACAACTTAGGAATAAAGACGAGGATAAAGAAAGTATTTGACACGATTAAATAGGTGAAAGACACAAAACAAAACAATGATCAGAGCATCTAATGGCACACACCATGAATGAAAACTACTGAATGAAATGCAGTAGAATAGATATAACCAGTGGTGCTTGATGGTGACAAGATATTTGGTAGACCAGTTCACCCTTCTGCCAATGGGCTACGTCTGGTTTGAGGGTTTGTGACTTAACATGGAAGATAAACTCTCTTCATCCTATTCTCCTTCAACACAAATCTGATCAGACTCAGGTTGATTTCACTCGTGGTAGATCCTTGTCGGCGATCTCCAAACCTTCAGTCGACCTTCACGAACCACAATCACTCTTGGTTGTTGAAGATCAGGCTCAATGAAGACAAAAACTCTTCAACACTCGAAGCCAAACCTACCGTCTAGAGAGTGCGCAGCTCTCAAGAGTAATAGGTACAAGAACTATCACTCAGAACTGTTGTGATGCTAAACCATTGTCTAAGTTTGGGCTCTTGGTTTTATCTTGGTGGATCTTAAACTCAAATCACTCAAAGAGGGGTTGCTCAAATCAATGTTCTCAGAAAACTCAAGCGGAGCAGCCAACGGATAACCTTGGAGAGGGGTGGCTATTTATAGCCGCAGCCTTCCCACATGGGAAATGACCAAATTGGACATCGGCCTCAGCCAATGGCCGAACGACACGATTCCAACAGTCGGATTTGAGCACAGCGGTAACATTTCTTGTGGAGCAAGAAATTATAAGTCCTCGGTCCAAGGAAAATCTCTTGTAGCAAAGAAGATCGCCGTCTCTTGCTGGCAAGTATTTACTAAGAGCACAAAGAGATTTCTCTCGAAACTTTCATAGGTTGTAGCTAAGCATCACAGCTGGTCTAAGCATTGAGAACCTATACCCCTCTTAATAGCATGGAGGTCCAATGACTCAAAAGACTGAGAGAAGAAAAACGAAATGAATGCTATGTCTTCACTATGTCTTCGACTCCAAACCACTACAGTCAATTTCTTTTGATGACAGTATCAAAGCAACAGCTTTGCTTCAGCAGCAAAATTTCGAGGAGTCGATATCTTCACATTAATCTTCTCGACTCTATCACTTCAATAGATATAGCTTGTTCTTCTCTGTAGTGCGGATATGCTTCGGTGAAGTTCCTCGAACTCAGCACCGGAGACAATGTTCTCTTCGGTTGTGTATGGACTTTTCTCTCTGTGTGCACTAGCAAACAACTTAGCCCTTACCTCTTTCTGTCAACAATCTCCAAAACACAAGGTAGGCAGATATTGCACCAACAATCTCCCCCTTTTTGGACGACTGTTGAAAAAACAGATCACATCGAATGATAGGTAATGAATGGAATGTAATGCGAACAATAATGAAAGACGAGAGAAGATTACGAAGATAAGATATTCTCCCCCTTAAGATATGCTTTGGTTTGGGAAAATATATTTCTATTCATATGAGTGTCATTGATAAAGATTTCATAATAGAGTTCTTTCAATGCACTCTGTGGTGTCTGGGGTAGTTCCTGTCACAAAAACTTTGACAAGGGATAGAAGTGAAACATGGTGAGTTTTGTGACATGGATAAATCATGAAGGTTTTCTTAGAGCACAATTTGAACCCACACGAGATATAGTTTCCCTGCAAGTTAGATATTGATGGATAGTAAACAGGATTGAATAATAATTCGTTGCTTAGAGTGGATAAGCTTCGAAGGTGCTTTTCCTTCAATAGAGATGAAGTGTATGATATCTGAGAGGAAAAACACACTTTGTCAGTCATAGATAGCCTTCATGAGGCATGTGTGCATCGATTGACTATATCTTCCTGCAAGGTTAGATGATGATAGATGGCAAACATGGCTTATCCAACCATAATATGGTATCATCACTTTGATGGTTCTCTGTTCTTCTTCGAGGAAGATTTATGTGTCCCTATAAGATAGATGATTATCTGTGATAATCTTTCACAGCAACAACATATTTTAAAGGTACCTGCAGACAAATAGTGCAAAGCAAATAGCATTGCACGCAGGGGTTATTAACATTACATGACGACCAATTGTTTTAGCACCACATGCGGTGCGATAAAGTTCTCAAGCAAATTGTTCAAAGAGAAACCATATGAAAGTTTGAAGCAAAACACCCTGCAAATCCCGATAACTATCACTCAATGTTATTCTCCCCCTTTTGTCAACAAGTGTCAAAAATGAAAGAGAGAGCACATGAGGAATTACTCCATGGGAGAATCTTCGAAGTCAGAGTTGAAACCAATTGAAGAACCAGAGTCAGAGGTATGCAGAATGGTCGAGCCAGAAGTAGGAGTTGCAACCTTGGCTTTGAGTGGCTTCGAAGGATGTGCATCTGGTTTGTAGATACGAGTGCTAGAAGTGTCTTTAATCTCATGATCATGGTTGACAAACAACAGATCAGTTGAAGCAGAATGTTGTGGGAGCTCTAAAGTTTGTCTTTGGACACATGGTACTGCAAGCAAATCCAGATAGTCATAGTCTTTGAAGAGGCCCTTCTTGGCTAGATCCTTGCAAGAGTAATGCCTTCTCAGCAGGGTCCATGATCTCTTCCTCGAATCCTTCTCATGTAGAAGAATTTGCCGAGTGTGATTATGAAGCAGATTCAGTTCAGCCAGCAATTCCATCTTCTCCTTCCTATCCATTTTGATATGTGAGGGAGTCCTGGATTAAGGGGTCCTCGGACAGCCGGACTATACTTTGGTCGGACTGTTGGACTATGAAGATACAAGATTGAAGACTTCGTCCCATGTCCGGATGGGACTCTCCTTTGCGTGGAAGGCAAGCTTGGATATTCGGATATGTAGATTTCCTTCTCTGTAACTGCCTCTGTGTAACCCTAGCACCCTCCGGTGTCTATATAAACCAGAGGGTTTAGTCCGTAGGATAACAACAATCATAATCATAGGCTAGCTTCTAGGGTTTAGCCTCTACCATCTCGTGGTAGATCAACTCTTGTAATACTCATATCATCAAGATCAATCAAGCAGGAAGTAGGGTATTACCTCCATTAAGAGGGCCCGAACCTGGGTAAAACATCGTGTGCCCTGCCTCCTGTTACCATTGGCATTAGACGCACAGTTCGGGACCCCCTACCCGAGATCCGCCGGTTTTTACACCGACATTGGTGCTTTCATTGAGAGTTCCACTGTGTCGTCGTTGTAAGGCTTGATGTCCCCTTCAATCATCTTCAATGATGCGGTCCAAGGGGAGGTTTTCCTTCTCGGACAAATCTTCGTATTCGGCGGCTTCGTACTACGGGCCAACTCGCTTGGCCATCTGGAGCAGATCGATAGCTACGCACCTGGCCATCAGGTTAGGTTTGGAAGCTTAAACTATACTGTCGACATCCATGGGGACTTGATCTTCGACGGAATCGAGCCCATGACAGGTGCGCCGAACAGTCAAGACGGACATGACTTTGATCTGCCGTCGGACAGTATTCGGGAGATCGCACCCGTGTTGGCGCCGGGAATCAATCCGGAGTAGATCGTGCCTTTCGAGGACGGGTGGATGGACCCCACCACGGAGGCCGCACACTCATCAGCGAAGGAGCCGAACACTGATCCCACCTCCTATGAGAGTGGCGTCATCGGACTCCCGGACTCGTCCCCGGCTGCAGGATCCAAACCGCGTGCATCCGTGCCTATCGAATCAGATTGGGCACCCGTCATGGAGTTCAATGCCGCAGATATTTTTCACCACTCACCCTTGGGTCATGTGCTGAACTCATTAAGGTCTCTGTCCTTGTCAGGAGACTCTTGGACAAACTATGTCCGGCTCGAGTGGGAAGCGGACGACGAAGAAATTCGTCCCCCACCCACCACCCAATTTATAGACACTGTCGATGACTTAACCGACATGCTTGACTTCGACTCCGAAGACATCGACGGTATGGACGACGATACAGGAGAAGAACAGAAACCACCGCCTATAGGGCGCTGGACAGCCACCTCGTCATATGATATTTATATGGTGGACACCCCTAAAGAAAACAATGGCAACGAGGCAACGGAAGATGACCCCTTGGGGAAGCAATCTAGACAACGGCGTCATCGGCACCGCTCCAAGCCCCGCCATAGCAAAAATAGTGATACCGGCACAAGAGATAACAATCCGAATGGTACCAAAGATGAAGAAAATCCTGCCCAGCCAGGCTTCGAGCTGGCCGAGCAAGAGGATGGGCAAGCTAGCCCTAAAGAATAGGCAACTGATGGAGAATCAGAGGACGATAATTACATGCCTCTGTCCGAAGACGAAGTGAGCCTTGGCGACGAAGAATTCATCGTGCCGGAGGATCCCGTCGAGGAGGAGCGCTTCAAACGCTGGCTTATAGCCACTGCAAAAAGCCCGAAGAAAAAGCAACAACAGCTTCAAGCTGATCAAGATCTGGTAACTGACAGATGGACCGAGGTCCTGGCTGCCAAGGAATATGGACTCGAGCGCCCTAGCAAAAGCTACACAAAGCGCAGGCTGCTACCTCAACTCTAGGAGGAGGATTTAAAGCCCACGCTACCAACGCATGATGTGGCTGACCGACCACCCCGTGGCCGCGACAAAGTAGCGTACCAACCCGAAGTCCAAACTGCACCTCGTCGCCAATAAAACGATAATACCAAGGCCCGGGGCTACACGAAGGACCTGCGAGATGTATTGGAAAACAAAGCAGGACAGTCAAGATCGATCTACGGACCACGGGGGGGCGCCACAAGATGTGATGATGACCGTCATGCCGGATACAATAAACCAAAGTCTGGCCGGGCCGAATACAATTGACCGGATTCTTTCAAACTACGTCGGGACGTAGCCCGGCATAGAGGCGCCGCACACCCCCTATGCGTCACTGATGAAGTTTTGGATCACGAATTCCTAGAAGGGTTTAAACCCGTAAACATTGAATCATACGATGGCACAACAGACCCTGCGGTATGGATTGAAGATTTTCTTTTCCACATTCACATGGCCCGCGGCGATGACTTCCATGCCATAAAGTACCTAGCACTTAAGCTTAAAGGAACGGCTCGGCATTGGCTGAATAGCCTGCCAGCAAGCTCCATTGGCAGTTGGGAAGATCTGGAAGACGCATTCCTCGATAACTTCTAGGGCACTTACGTACGACCACCGAATGCTGATGACTTAAGTCACATAACCCAGCAGCCCGGTGAGTCGGCCAAGAAATTCTGGACTCAGTTCCTAACTAAAAAGAACCAAATTGTCGACTGTCCGGATGCCGAAGCCCTAGCGGCCTTCAAGCACAACATCCGCGATGAATGGCTTGACCGACACCTCGGCCAAGAGAAGCCAAAATCTATGGCAGCCCTCATGACACTCATGACCCGCTTCTGCGCGGGCGTGGACAGCTGGCTGACTCGCAGTAACATCACACCCAAAAACTCAGGTGATTCAGATGCCAGGGATAGCAATGGCAAGCCGCGACGGAATAGACACAAGTGTCGCAATAATGGTGATAATGCCGAAGACACGGCAGCCAATGCCGGATTCAGAGGCTTTAAATCGGACAGCGGAAAAAACCATTCAAAAGAAATAGTCCGGGCTCGTCCAGCTTGGACCGCATTCTCGATCACTCGTGTCAAATTCACGGCACCCCCGACAAACTAGCCAACCACACAAACAGGGAATGCTAGGTGTTTAAACAGGCTGGCAAGTTGAATGCCGAGAACAAGGAAAAGGGGCTGCATAGCAACAACGACGAGGAGCCCCGACCGCCGAACACAGGAGGACAGAAGAAATTCCCTCCCCAGGTGAAAATAGTGAATATGATATACGAAGCGGGAACGGAAGCGTGCACTAAGGGACGTTTATGTGATGGAGCCAGTCGCCCCAAAATTCAACCCATGGTCCTCTTGTCCGATCACTTTCGATCGCAGGGACCATCCTACCAGTATCCATCATGGTGATTCGGCCGCATTGTTCCTTGACCCCATCATCAACGGATTCCACCTAACACGAGTCCTCATGGACGGTGGCAGCAACCTTAACCTGCTCTATGAGGATACAGTGCGCAAAATGGGCATCGACCCCGCAAGGATCAAGCCCACAAAAACCACCTTCAAGGGTGTCATACCCGGTGTGGATGCTTGTTGTACAGGCTCAATCACATTGGAAGTGGTCTTCGGATCTCCGGACAATTTCCGAAGCGAGGAGTTAATCTACGACATCGTCCCCTTCCGCAGTGGCTATCATGCACTGCTCGGACGAACCCCATTTGCCAAATTCAATGTGGTACCGCATTATGCAAATCTCAACCTCAAAAAGTCGGGACCTCGTGGGGTTATGACAGTTAATGGAAACACAGAGCGCTCGCTCCGCATGGAGGAGCACACTGCGGCCCTCGCGGCGGAAGTACAAAACAGCCTTCTTAGGCAAACAGCCAACCCGGCGATAAAGAACCCGGATACCGTCAAGCGAGTCTGGAGTATTCCGCAACAAGATCATCTGGCACGTCCAGAGCTCGACTAGCAATCCGGCCTCCGCCCTAGTCACAGTCAAACAGCGAAATCTGTGCCGCGCGTACACAATTACGCACTTAAAATACCGTGGGCATAGGCGGAGGCATGGCCATAACACGGTCCACAATGTGGTTCGACCGCCCCAGGACACACGCATTTTTGCACCCCTTTTTTCTTTCAGGTCCCTGTCTTCAGGAGGCTCTTCTGAAAGACCAGCTATCGGACACATGGCGGGACGGACACACCAGGAGGACAAGAAGCTTTGGCGTATGAGGGTATCCTTAGGTGTTCTCTGATAACGATCGTTATACTTGTTTTACATACCCGCATACCGCCCGCTCCTGGACAGAATGTGTCAAACAGTCCTATTCTGCTTATCGCACTACTTGTATATGTATGCTTTGATGTATCATTTGAATAACAAGGGAAAAGAGTATACAACGTCAGCTTGCTATTAAGTTTATTTGCCCCTTTTTCTTTACTGCTTATTTATTATACCCGTGCATTTTGGCACAATCAGTTTGCCAGGGGCTTCAGTACCCCATAACCTAGCAAGACAAGTCCGAACACTTTCGACTGTGCGGCACCCCAAACTTATAGCACTATATGCATCAGCTCTGAATCATGTCTTGGGTCAATAGTTGGGTTTGCCCGGCTCCTATGTTTTGGTACCTTACGTTCAATTATATCGGCTAAGGTAGCGCGGGGAGAACTACTGCGATTGTGTCCCGGTTCTTCCGGACGAGCACCTCAGTAGAGAAAGCCAAAAACTGATTGTCATGATAAGGCGAGAGCTGGTCGCTGTTCGAGAGGTCTCAATTCCTTAAAGATTTTTTCCGCTTCAGGCGAGGAATCGGCCTCGTCCGATTTAGGCGTGTATAGCGCCCTGAGTCCGGCCTTCCAGATACTAGGGGCTTCGCCAAAATTTAATATTGTAGACTTCTATGGCTAAGTGAGGGCGATAAAGCCGCATAGTCCGATTGCCTCATTCGTGGCGCTAAACACCTCCTTAAAAGGACCAAAAAAACTTGGATAAAGAGTGTTTATATTTATCCCGAACACCCCAGTACTAGTTACATGGGGGCGGAATTCGACGACTGGCCGACTCTCAAGATTTATTAAACGGCCACACAGAAGGTAATATTTTAAATTAACAAGCGCTACATAGCGCACATGAACTGGTTTTCACAATACAGGATGACATGAGTACATTCATTCAAATATCACATCCTTCATACATTCATCCACCACAAGGCGCGCACCCTTAATGACATTGTCATAATACTGTTCGGGGTGGCGATGCTCCTTGCCCTTCAGCGGCCCCTCTGTTACCAGCTTCTCCGCGTCCATCTTCCCCCAGTGCACCTTTGCACGAGCCAAGGCCCTGCGCACACCCTCAATGCAGACGGACCGCTTGACGACTTCAAGCCGCGGACAGGCATTCACCATCCGCTTGACACAACCAAAGTAGCTGCTGGGCAGGGGCTCGCCAGGCCACAGCCGGACTATGAAGTCCTTCATGGCCAGTTCGGCCGCCTTGTGAAGTTCGACCAATTGCTTTAGCTGGTCGCTCAAGGGCATCAGATGTTCGGCCCCAATATACTGGGACCAAAACAGCTTCTCCGTCGAGCTCCCCTCCTTAGCCCGGTAGAACTAATGAAAGGCTGTTGGGCATCAGAGATGTTGCGCGGCAGATCTGCAAATGCTCCTGGAGAGCTCCGAACTCGGGTAAGTAAAAGGAAAGTATCCTTCACATGCTTGCTTTGCATAATGAAAGGCTTACCTACAGCTATCTTCTTGGCCGCCTCAATTTCCTGGAGGGCCTTCTGGGCTTCGGCCTTGGCGTCTAGTGCGCTCTGACGGGCCTTCGCAAGCTCCGACTCTTGCGTCATGGAGTCACGCTCCAAGGACTCGAATTTTTTGACGAAGTCCTGGAGCTCTTGCTGGACCTCATCAACTCGCGCTTCTTGTTTTTCGTGCTCGGTGCGCTCCTTGGGCGCTTTGTTTTCGGCCTCAGACAGCACCTTCTTAAGGGCCGCCACTTCGGACGTGGCCCCTAGCAAAATTTATCATGCTTCTATTAGCATCCATGATTTTTTCCTTTATATAACATTCAGACGGGGTATTGCTTACCTTTGTTCTCCTCAAGCTGCCTCTTCATGAGGCCGAGCTCTTCTTCGGCCCGCCCTAGGCTCTGCCTCAGTCCGGAGACCTCCACAGTGGCAGCAGCGGCGGCCAGCAGCGACGCCTGCTTATTCACAAAGACATAATATGGTTAGACTCCTGGGAATAATATTTGATCCTCTATTCGGCTTCTCTTCCCAAACACCAAACAGAGCATCAGGGTCTACTGTCTACACTGTGATACTTTCTCATAATTTAAAATACTTACCTCAAAGCCTGTCAGGAGGCTGGCGCAGGCTTCGATCAATCCGCTCTTGGCGGACTGAACCTTCGCAATCACCGTACTCATAAGAGTACGGTGTCCTTCATCAAGGGAAGCGCTCTGAAGCGCTCCCACCAAGTTATCCGATGCCTCTGGATGGGTAGAGGTCATCGGCACAGACGGCTCGCCCCCCTTGGCGGGTAGCTGCCTGCATGAATCCAGAACCACTGGAGGTTCCGGCGTAGTATTCGGCTGGGGGCCAAGCCTGTTGCGTCCCCCCTCATCCGAATCCATGGGGATCTTTCCCCCCATGACCCCGGCATCGGGAGTCTCGCCTTGAGGCGTATCCAGGACTACCTCCCCCTGGCCCGGTATCCTCTGAGATAACACCTTAGTGTCATCCGTGGGCCGGGGAGTGGAAGCCGTCGGGAGCGAATAGCTATTCATCTCCGAAGAGCTCAAGGACCCATCAGAGGAGGGCAAGTCGATATGGGCTTTGGGCGGACTGCACTAGCAAATCTTGACATAGTAAGTAAAGCTAAAAACATGCAAAAGGTGTTATGGCATCCGGATACTTATGACTTCGCCAGGGGCTTGGCCCTGGGTAGCCACTCCTCCTCGCTGTAGGCGGCGGTTGTGGAGTGGTCCGGAGGGAGGGTCCTTCCCCTCTTGGACCCTTCGGCCTCCCTGGAAGGGGCGGCCTTCCTTTTCTTCTCCCCCTTGTTTTGGGGGAGAGGGTTTTCCTCTTCCTCCTCCTTGTTGTCGTTGGAGGAGTGCGCCTGGGTGTCTTCGGACGATGAGTCCGGCACCACCTTGCGCCAGAGACTTTTCCTGGTCCCCGTGGCCTTCTTCTTGGCCTTCTTCTCTGGCACCTCATAGGGCGCCGGAACTAGCATCTCCGTCAGGAGAGCGGTTGATGGATCTTCAGGCAACGGAGCCGGACAGTCTATCCACTCCGTCGTCGCCATGTATTCCTGTTAGATCAGTACTGTGGCTTAAGTTCCTCCCACGAATATACTGAGGAAAGGCACATCTTGCGAAATGTAGAATGCTTACCGCGTTGGCGTGGCGCTTGGTGCTGACTCCGCGGTCCTCGGAAGTGGGAGGAGGAACTTCGCTGGACTTGAACAACACCTTCCAGACGTCTTTGTGCGTCGTGTCAAAGAGCTCTTGCAGTGTCTGGTGTTGGGCCGCGTCGAAGTCCCACAGGTTGAATGCACGTCTTTGACATGGGAGAATCCGGCAAAATAGCATGACCTGGACCACGTTGACAAGCTTGATATTCTTGGTTATCATGTTCTTGACGCAGTTCTGGAGTCCGGTCAGCTCCGTGGATGCGCCCCAGGCTAGGCCCTTCTTCTTCCAGGAAGTGAGCCGCACAGGGATGCCGGATCGGAATTCGCGGGCCACCACCCAGTTGGCGTCACATAGCTCGGTGATGTAGAACCACCCCGATTGCCACCCCTTCACGATCTCCGCAAAGGAGCCTTCGAGCCAGGTGACGCTGGGCATCTTGCCCACCATGGCTCCACCACAATCCGCCTACTGGCCGACCACTATCTTCGGCTTCACGTTGAAGATCTTTAGCCACAGACCGAAGTGGGGCCTGATGCGGAGAAAAGCCTCGCACATGATGATAAACGCCGAGATGTTGAGGATGAAGTTAGGGTCCGGATCATGAAAATCCAGCCCGTAATAGAACATGAGCCCGCGGACAAATGGGTGGAGGGGGAATCCCAGTCCGCAGACAAAGTGGGCGAGGAACACGACCCTCTCATGGGGCCCTGGAGTCGGAATGATCTGCCATGCGTCCGGGAGCCGGTGCGCAATATCTGCAGCCAAGTATCCGGCCGCCCGGGGCTTCGTAATGTCCTCCTCCTTGATGGAGGAGGCCATCCACTTGCCTCCCGCTCCGGACAAGACTGGCTGTGCAGAGAAGGTGAGAACTGGGGCGCTGGAGCTCGAGCGTGCGAGAATGGATGTGCGAAGAAGGAAGTAGGCGTGGGTGAAAGAAGAGAATCCTTATCTCTTTATAAAGGCGGTAGAAACTGTGCGCCTCCCCACTTGCCCGTTAAAATCACTTATTTCCCAAGCGTTACGATTGATGGCGCGGTTGGGTTACCCATACCCGTATTGATGAGAATCCAGTGATAAGGGGACACGATCTCTGCTTCAACAAGACGTGTCAAGGAAAATGCCTCGCATTACGTGCAATAGCTGGTTGTGAAAAATGGTTTGAATAATGACCGGACCGTGGCGTGATGTCATACTACAAAAATCTGTCAGCAGATTAGTCGGTGGAATATTATACTCTCTACGATGGAATGTGGAGTTTGTCTTGCAGAGACGGACATGATCCTTGTGTCCTAAATCTTCTATGGAGTATTCGGATAAGGAACCCGCCTTGCAATGCCAAAGACAATCTGCGCGCCGGACTCATCGTCATTGAAGCCTGGTTCAGGGGCTACTGAGGGAGTCCTGGATTAAGGGGTCCTCGGACAGCCGGACTATACTTTGGCCGGACTGTTGGACTATGAAGACACAAGATTGAAGACTTCGTCCCGTGTCCGGATGGGACTCTCCTTTGCCTGGAAGGCAAGCTTGGATATTCGGATATGTAGATTTCCTTCTCTGTAACCGACTCTGTGTAACCCTAGCACCCTCCGGTGTCTATATAAACCGGAGGGTTTAGTCCGTAGGACAACAACAATCATAATCATAGGCTAGCTTCTAGGGTTTAGCCTCTACGATCTCGTGGTAGATAACCTCTTGTAATACTAATATCATAAAGATCAATCAAGTAGGAAGTAGGGTATTACCTCCATCGAGAGGGCCCGAACCTGGGTAAAACATCGTGTCCCCTGCCTCCTGTTACCATTGACCTTAGTGAAAGTGCAACTATCCCTAGGTGGTTTTGGTAATTCATAACAACATATAGCTCATTGAGCTAATGCTATTCCAAGACTATTATTTCAGGAAAGCTCAACGAATGGCATGGCATGGATGATGAAAGTGGATCCCTCAAAATACTAAGGACAAAGGATTGGCTCAAGCTCAAAAGCTCAAGACTCTTCATTTTATATTTTAGTGATCCAAGATCACATTGAGTCTATAGGAAAAGCCAATACTATCAAGGAGGGATGAGGTGTTGCTTAATGAGCCTCTTGCTTCATGTGCTTAGTGATATGCTCCAAAACCCTCAGCTACTTACTCACATCCACAAATGACCTAAACCTAAAGCCAAAATCGGTCACACCGATTCTTCCTATCCGGCGCCACCGATTCCAAAAGTCATAGCCACTGCCACAAACCCTAAGCAAATCGGTCTTACCGATAGGGATCTCGGTCTCACCGAGATGGGATTGTAATCTCTCTGTTTCCCTTCGTAACGTTTTGGTCTAACCGAAGTGAGCGATCGGTCCCACTGAGATTGCAATGTAAACTCTCTGTTTCCCTTTTGTAACATTTCGGTCTCACCGAAAGAGCAAATCGGTCCCACCGAGTTTACCTGACCAACTCTCTGGAAAGCTTATTACCAAAATCGGTCTCACCGAGATTGTGTAATCGGTCTTACCGAGATTACGTTATGCCCTAAACCTAACCGAATCGGTCTCACCGAGATGCATGTCAGTCCCACCGAAAATCCTAACGGTCGCTAGGTTTGCTAAATCGGTCCCACCGAGTCTGTTGAATCGGTCCCACCGAGTTTGGTAAATTGTGTGTAACGGTTAGATTTTGTGTGGAGGCTATATATACCCCTCCACCTCCTCTTCATTCGTAGAGAGAGCCATCAGAACAAACCCACACTTCCAACTTACCATTTCTGAGAGAGAACCACCTACTCATGTGTTGAGGCCAAGATATTCCATTCCTACCATATGAATCTTGATCTCTAGCCTTGTCCAAGTTGCTTTCCACTCAAATATTCTATCCACCAGGTCCAAAACCTATGATAGAGAGTTGAGTGTTGGGGAGACTATCATTTGAAGCACAAGAGCAAGGAGTTCATCATCAACGCACCATTTGTTACTTCTTGGAGAGTGGTGTCTCCTAGATTGGCTAGGTGTCACTTGGGAGCCTGGGACAAGATTGTGGAGTTGAACCAAGGAGTTTGTAAGGGCAAGGAGATCGCCTACTTCGTGAAGATCTACCGCTAGTGAGGCAAGTCCATCATGGGCGACGGCCATGGTGGGATAGACAAGGTTGCTTCTTCGTGGACCCTTCATGGGTGGAGCCCTCCGTGGACTCGCGCAACCATTACCCTTCGTGGGTTGAAGTCTCCATCAACGTGGATGTACGATAGCACCACCTATCGGAACCACACCAAAAACATCCGTGTCTCCAATTGCGTATGAATCCTCCAAACCCTTCCCTTTACTTTCTTGCAAGTTGCATGCTTTAATTTCCGCTGCCTATATACTCTTTGCATGCTTGCTTGAATAGTGTGCTGATTGCTTGACTTGTCCTAAATAGCTAAAATCTGCCAAACTCTAAAATTGGGAAAAGGTTAAGTTTTTAATTGGTCAAGTAGTCTAATCACCCCCCCTCTAGACATACTTCAAGGTCCTACAAGTGGTATCAGAGCTTTGGTCTCCATTTGCTTTGATTTCCATAGCTTTTGGTGGTCATAGCCTTGGTTTCGCAACCTAGGAGAGTATGGCGTCTAGCGAGGGGAATTATCACCGTAGAGGTCCTTACTTTGATGGTACTAATTTTGCTAGTTGGAAGCATAAGATGAAAGTGCATATTCTTGGACATAACCTCGCCGTTTGTGCAATTATTTGTATTGGCTTGCAAGGTGAATTCTTCGATGGGAGAGAACTAAACCGTGAAGCTAATGCGGAAGAATTCAACAAAATCAGCCGTCTTGAGAATGCAAAGGAAATTTGGGATACTTTGATTGATATACATGAAGGTACCGAATCCGTCAAGGAATCCGAGTTGGATGTGCTCCAAAGTTAGCTTGACAAGTTCAAAATGAAGGATGGTGAAGGTGTCGCTGAAATGTACTCTAGGCTTGCACTTATCACAAATGAGATTGCCGGCTTAGGGAGTGAAGAGATGACTGACAAATTCATCATCAAGAAGATCCTAAGAGCATTGGATGGAAAGTATGATACCGTGTGCACATTGATCCAAATGATGCCAAACTACAAATATCTCAAGCCAACGGAAGTCATTGGAAGAATTGTTGCTCATGAGATGTCACTCAAGGATAAGGAGGAACTTCACAACAAGTCAAGTGGTGCTTACAAAGCCTCAAGTGAAGCCCCCACATCATCAAGTGAGAAACAAACCTTCAATGAAGAATTGAGCTTAATGGTGAAGAACTTCAACAAATTCTACAAGAGTAGAAGCAAAGAAAGAAGCTCCAAGTCAAGGTCTTACAATGACAAAAGATCTTCTAGTCGAGAGCGCAATTGCTACAATTTTGGGAGACCTGGACACTATTCCAATGAGTGTACGACACCCTACAAAAGAAGAGAAGATTCTCCAAGAAGAAGAAGCAAAAGAGAAGAATTACCGCCAAGAGAGAGGAGGAGTAGAGATGATCGTTATGAACGAAGACCCTCACGGAGAAGAAAGGATTCGGAAAGGAAGGACAAGTCATCAAGGAGCTACACAAAACAAAGACATCAAGCTCATGTTGGTGAATGGGTATCCGGCTCCGACTCCGACAATCACTCCGAGAGAAGCTATCACTCCGACTCCGAATATACTCAAGATGAAGGTGTTGCCGGTCTAGCACCTGTGTCAACCAACTCCTACGACATATTTGATTCACCAAATGAAGGAATTGGAAGATACTTCATGGCCAAAGGTCCAAAGGTAACACATCCTGAGTATGTTGATTTCAATAGTGATGAAGATGACTTGCTTGTGGATGATGATTTACTTGTTGACAACTCTAGTGATGAATACTATGATGAAACGTCAATTAATCATGCTAATCAAGATAAAACGAATGACAATGATAAGGAGAAGATTGAAGTTCTAACTAAAGAACTAAACACTCTTAAGTTGGCTCATGAAACTATCTTCGAAGATCATCGAGAACTTTTAAGGGCTCATGAGAAGTTACGCTTTGAAAAGCTCAATCTTGAGCAAGAGCATGAGTTCTTAAAAGTAATCAATGATGATCTCCGCAAGAAAAGTTCTTCTTACATTGCCAAGCGCTTACTCTTATCTACTTACATGCCTCAAGTCAAGTCTAGTAACAAGTACAAGAAAGATACTTCCTCTAGTAGTAACCATAATAATGTCAAATCCAATATTGTTGCTTCTAGTAGTTCTCTTGATTCCACTAATGATTCTCTTAGCCAAGTTACGCTTGAGCAAGAAAATAGCTTATTGAAGGGAATTATAGAGAAAGGTGTTTACAAGAGCCTTGCCGGGAGTAAGCAATTCGAGGAAATTGTACGCGAGCAAGTAAGGCACCGGAAGAATCAAGGTGTTGGTTTTGAACGAAAGTTCAATGCCAATGGAGTTGAGTGGGAAGAAGATCAATACCCCAAGACGAAGTTTGTTCTTCAACAAGAGAAGTATGATCCTACTTCCTTCAAGGGAACACAAGCACAAGATGATCTTCCAACACAAGACCACAAGAACAAAGGCAAGGATAAGCTTCAAGAAGAGATTGATGCATTTGAAGAAGCACCTAAGGCCTCATTCAAGTGGGTTCCCAAGACTACATCAAGTTCTACTTCATCAAGTACAACTACAACTCCAAGGATTCCCATCAAGATGATGTGGATCACGAAGAACAAGAACTAGAGAGTTCTTGAGGGTGACTCCGTCAACATTCTTCACTCATATCATTATGGCAAGAACAAGTGCAATCAACTTCCACATCTTGCACTAGTTCAAGGAGTCACAAACCCTCATGTTGGTAAGGCAAGGGACAAGGTAACCTAATGATTTCATGGACATCATCTTGTGTGTGCATCACTCTATGTCTATGGATATTCTTGTTTGTTCCTTGTGGGACTAACCCATGTAGGTAAGTTGAAAGTGCAACTCACTCCAAAGGATTGCTCCAAATGATCTACATCAACATTGAGCATCCACATCTTCAACACCTACATGAAGTCATCATCGACAAAACCCAAGGTTAGTTCATCCCTCTATGGGGGGATCTCACATCTAGGGGGAGCTTAACTCTAAGAATTGAGTCAAAGCAACTCTAAAGGTGTGAACACATCAATGAATTATGTAAAAGTGGTAACCCCACTTGAGCTTAAACAATGAGTATGACCTATGATCAAATGTTCTCATTTGACTCCTAAGTCAATATACTCATATATAGATGACCTAGTCATCGCCAATTGTTTAATAGATGCTAGAATTGGTTGTGCATGCTTTGCCACATATTTCATTTGCCATCTTATTGTGTGAGCATGTTGGTGCATATTTTACTCATTCAAGGACATCCACTTGTTGTTTTGATTGTTTGGATTCTTTTCTTTTTGCCAAGTGGATGGACAAGAATGCCTAAGAACTTTCTCTAGCTATCTATGCTTTTCTCATCTCAAACTCTATTCATGCTACATCACAAAATTTGATCAAGTCAGATTCGAAACACTCTGTGTGAGGAGCACTCGGAGTCCCCGATTCGTCAAAGACTTAAACTTCCAAAACCTCTTTGTGATTTTCGGTCTGACCGATTCCTCCATTTCAGTCCTACCGAGATCATTAAGTTGATCTGAGTTTTCAATCTCGGTGCAACCTATTTGAACTTTTCTGTCACACTGATTTGCTGTAACTGTATACAGTTATGCATCTCGGTGCCACCGAGTTGTTCCACTCGGTCACACCGACAGGGTCGGGCTATATATAGTCACGGGCAAAATTTTGGAAATTTCACTGAACCCTTTCGCCCGCGCAATAGCTCGCTCTGCTATCGAAGGTCAACGGATCGTCTCCTCGTCGCCAGCAGCCTCCAGTAGCTGGTCTCCGCCACCGTCAATGGATTTCGCCCCCGCCGTTGCCGCCGTAGCGAGTTCATCGCCAAGCTAGGTATGGACTCGATCATTGTGCTATCCTCGTCTGATTCCTAGCACATTGTGTTCTTATTGATTCTTGCACGATTGAAACAATCCTATCCACTCAATGTATTCCGTAGATTAGATGAGATTCAAAATTTTAGGGTTAGGTTTCCGCCGAAACCATCTCGGACCCACTGAGTTGAAAAACTCGGTCCCACCGATTTGGCTTATGCCATTGCACAAGTAACTCTCGCTCTGACCGAGAATTGCTAATCGGTGCGATCGATTTTAGGACTTTGTGAAACCCTAGCAGTCTCGGTGCCACCGAACTGTGACTCGGTCCAACCGAGTTCATCAGTTTAGGTTCCAAAACTGCTTCGGTATCACCGAGTTTGAAAATCAGTTGATCCGAAATGCTTTCTGTGGAAAACTAAAACTGAATTTTTGAATCATTCTTTTGCAAAACTCTCTGCATTTTGTGATGCTCATCTATTCTATCTCATCTACAACTCTTCACAAGGTCAGCAGTCAGTGTTGGCAGCATGTCAGACCAGAGTGATAGCCAGAACAGGTCAGAAGAGCAGATTGACATGAGCAAGGGCACTAGTCCCTCAAGCTCTATAGATGAAGGGAGCAGAAGCACTCCTAGCAACCTGCCTAAGGCTGCTACCAGGCAAAGGAGGAAGAGAACTTCAGACTCAGAGGATGAGGACTACAAAGCTGAAGAAGATGAGGCTACTTCCAAGAAAGTAGTGCTCAAGAAGGAATATGGCTCTGCACATAGCACAAAGCCTGGACTGAAAAAGAAAGTTCCTGCCAAGAGGACACTAATGCCCAAAGCCAGAAAGTCCACTCAAGTGCCAGAGCAGACTGAACCCAAGGAGGCACCTGAACAGAAAGTCACTTCTTCCAAATCCAAGAAAGTTCCCACTGGAGAGACGATGAAGTTTACAATTGAATCAGAGGATGAAGGTGCTCAGGACAAGAAGAAGAAGAGAGCAAGAACCACAACTGCCAAGGTCCTTGGAAAGCCCTCTATGAGAAGAGATGCTGAAGAGGAAGAAGAGGTTGCTGCACCAGCACCTAAGGCACCCAAGCTTATGGGTGATGCTATAAGATCAGGGGCTGCTACATCTAAGCCCAAGGAAGCACCCAAAGCTGCCTCCAAGGCCAAGATTGTACCAAAGAGGAATACTAGGAGTATTCTAGCTGCTGATAAGAACAAGGCCCCAGTGCCAAATGTTGCTGATGAAGAAGATGAAGAAGGACAGGTCCTAAGGAAGCTCAAGCCCAAGATACCAGACCACAATGATGCCCATCCTCTGGCTGAGGACATGAGGATCAGGAAGGACTCAGGGTTGAGGCTATGGAGGATGGAAGATCCATATGCCTCAAGGAGAAGAATTGCTGTTGATTACAGGTTCCATACAAAGGAACAGCAGGACTTCTATGAAACAATTCTGTTGGATAAGAAGCCCATAGTTTGTGACATGAGGTGGGTCGACTGGACCTACATCAAGGATAATGAAGAGCACTATCCTGGAGTGCAAGACAACTTTGTTGCTTGTGGAGTTGCTGATTTTGTTGGGCAAAAGCTCACCCACTGGAATGATGAACTTATCATGCAATTCTACTCCACAGCACACTTTTATCCAGATGGAAGAATTGTTTGGATGTCTGAAGGTACAAGGTACCAGTCAACTATTGAAGAATGGGCAAGTCTGATAAATGCCCCAAAGGAAAATGAGGATGACCTGGACATTTATGCAAAGAAGAAGATCGATCACAATTCCATGGCACACATGTACAAGGAGATCCTAGACAAGGCTGTTGAGACACACAAGTTTGGATCAGTCCACTTTCTGCTGTCAGGGCTGCCAACTATCAATTGGATTCTGAGGCACACTCTGTTGCCTAAGTCTGGTGACCATAACATGATCAGAGGGCATGCCATCAACATGTTGCATGTGTTTCATGTGCCGCAAAAGTTCAAAGTCATGAGCCTTATGATTGAAACCATTAAGAGGACTACAGCAGATCAAAAGAGGAGCTGTGGATATGCCCCTCAGATTCAGGAGTTGATAAACTCAAAGATGGGCACAGCGAAATATCAATTGGATAAGGAACATTTTCCACTTTATCCAGACTTTGAGGACAATGAGGTTGTCATGAATGAGAATGACCCATCATCAGTTCAAGCTCAAGAGAAGAAGGAGAAGGCAAAGAAGGAGACGGTTGCCAGGATGCCAACTCAAGAGGAGGCATCTGAGTATTTCTTGAAGAACAAGCAGGAGCAGCTTGGTTACCTAATAGCATCAACACTGAGGATTGAGAAAGGACTGGCCACCCTCACTCAGAATCAGGAGAGCCTAGAAAGAATCATGGAACTCAAATTCCATGACCTTGATGTCAAAGTAACTGAGATTCAGTCAGTGGTAGAGCAGCTTCAGGATGATATGCAGGAGAGGCAGGGCAAGACTACAACAAATGTGTTTGCGAGAGTGCCCAGAGCCCAGAGGTCAGTTGCAGTGCCTGTGACAGACACTAGAGCAACATCATCTGCACCAGCTACAGCCCCTTCAGCTCCAGTGCAACCAGCTCCAGCATCAACTCCAACACCCTCTACTTCAACTAAAGCCTTCATCCTTGGAGTTATCCGGACACCACCACCTGAAGATCAAGCCTGAGAGTCGATCTAGCACTATGCGTTTTCTATGAACTTTTTGGTAACTTGTTGCCAAAGGGGGAGAAAAATGTATAGATCATAGGCTTCGAGAGAGAGTGTGTTGCTTTTCCTCTCTTGCTTTATTTGGTGGTTAAACTTGTTTGCTTTTGATTGCTTGAGATACTATGCTTGTGAGGCATTGATGATCATGTGTTTGATCATAAGCTACACTTATGCATGTTTAATGATATTATCCTATCTATCCTATGTGATCATTCACTTTGCTTGGTGATGAGTGCATGTATTCAATATTTATTATTTTGAGCGCTCCACCAAGATGTATGTGACATGGAAGAGCAACCCATTAGCCTAATTCCTTGTGCATTTGCAGTCCAAAGCAAATCTTAAACTATGCACAAATTTAGGGGGAGCTCTTGCTTATCACATACTTCTCAAAGCGATGATGTTATTCAATCTTATTATCATTTGTCGAAGATTTGATCTATATGTTGTCATCAATTACCAAAAAGGGGGAGATTGAAAGTGCAACTATCCCTAGGTGGTTTTGGTAATTCATAACAACATATAGCTCATTGAGCTAATGCTATTCCAAGACTATTATTTCAGGAAAGCTCAATGAATGGCATGGCATGGATGATGAAAGTGGATCCCTCAAAATACTAAGGACAAAGGATTGGCTCAAGCTCAAAAGCTCAAGACCATTGAGTCTATAGGAAAAGCCAATACTATCAAGGAGGGATGAGGTGTTGCTTAATGAGCCTCTTGCTTCATGTGCTTAGTGATATGCTCCAAAACCCTCAGCTACTTACTCACATCCACAAATGACCTAAACCTAAATCCAAAATCGGTCACACCAATTCTTCCTATCCGGCGCCACCGATTCCAAAAGTCATAGCCACTGCCACAAACCCTAAGCAAATCGGTCTTACCGATAGGGATCTCGGTATCACCGAGATGGGATTGTAATCTCTTTGTTTCCCTTCGTAACGTTTCGGTCTAACCGAACTGAGCGATCGGTCCCACCGAGATTGCAATGTAAACTCTCTGTTTCGCTTTTGTAACATTTCGGTCTCACCGAAAAGAGCAAATCGGTCCTACCGAGTTTACCTGACCAACTCTCTGGAAAGCTTATTACCAAAATCGGTCTCACCAAGATTGTGTAATCGGTCTTACCGAGATTACGTCATGCCCTAACCCTAACCGGATCGGTCTCACCGAGATGCATGTCAGTCCCACCGAAAATCCTAACAGTCACTAGATTTGCTAAATCGGTCCCACCGAGTCTGTTGAATCGGTCCCACCGAGTTTGGTAAATTGTGTGTAACGGTTAGATTTTGTGTGGAGGCTATATATACTCCTCCACCTCCTCTTCATTTGTGCAGAGAGCCATCAGAACGAACCTACACTTCCAACTTACCATTTCTGAGAGAGAACCACCTACTCATGTGTTGAGGCCAAGATATTCCATTCCTACCATATGAATCTTGATCTCTAGCCTTCCCCAAGTTGCTTTCCACTCAAATCTTCTTTCCACCAGATCCAAAACCTATGAGAGAGAGTTGAGTGTTGGGGAGACTATCATTTGAAGCACAAGAGCGAGGAGTTCATCATCAACGCACCATTTGTTACTTCTTGGAGAGTGGTGTCTCCTAGATTGGCTAGGTGTCACTTGGGAGCCTCCGACAAGATTGTGGAGTTGAACCAAGGAGTTTGTAAGGGCAAGGAGATCGCCTACTTCGTGAAGATCTACCGCTAGTGAGGCAAGTCCTTCATGGGCGATGGCCATGGTGGGATAAACAAGGTTGCTTCTTCGTGGACCCTTCGTGGGTGGAGCCCTCCGTGGACTCGCGCAACCGTTACCCTTCGTGGGTTGAAGTCTCCATCAATGTGGATGTACGATAGCACCACCTATCGGAACCACGCCAAAAACATCTATGTCTCCAATTGCGTTTGAATCCTCCAAACCCTTCCCTTTAATTTCTTGCAAGTTGCATGCTTTAATTTCCGCTGCCTATATACTCTTTGCATGCTTGCTTGAATAGTGTGATGATTGCTTGACTTGTCCTACATAGCTAAAATCTGTCAAACTCTAAAATTGGGAAAAGGTTAAGTTTTTAATTGGTCAAGTAGTCTAATCACCCCCCTCTAGACATACTTCAAGGTCCTACACTTAGACGCACAGTTCGGTACCCCCTACCCGAGATCCGCCGGTTTTCACACCGACAATATGCCTTTCCAAAATTTGTTGTGTGCGAATGCAAATTTCATACAGTGATAGATTTTCCTCTCGACGAATTTCAACCTTGGCTTCTTCGATCTTTGGTGCATTCTCAGATGCTGAAGCATTTGCATCAGTATCAATAGGTTCCTTCCCCTTTCTATATTCATTCACAATGCGCAGAGTGTCACGGACAGGTGGCATGAATAGCTTCGACACAAAGGCCCAGAAGAATTTTTTTCATTTGTGAGCTGCTCAATGGCATACATAATCCAAGGAGCATAGGTGATGCGGAGCATCCCACAATCATCCCCATGGACGTATCTACATCTCCCATGACACCACTTGGACCAATGACAAGAGCTCGACCGAAGGCCATCGAAGATAAGGTGAACTCGCTCCTCTCCGAACTTCCACTTTCTACTTATGAGACATGGCTACTACCTCATGCGGAGAACCTATGTGTGATCAGGTATTTGGAGGGAAGCCACGTACAAGACGGCGAGAACACCAAGTTCAATGGACAACAAGAAGGACCACTCAAAACTCCCAGTCATCTGACGACTGACGTCTCTCGGACGTCTAAGGCCTGGAGGCTCCAACCGACCAGCCAAGTCGGGACCTTCGCACACTCCAGCGGCCGGATGACCGACGCCGACCGGACGTCCGACACCTCCCAGTGCCAGGATGACTGAGCCTCTCTGAAACACCAACACCACCACACCTGAGCCAAAACATTGGAAGAATGAAGACCTCCGGACGACCGGCCGACCGGACCAGAGTCGAAACATCGGACGTCCAGACCCTCGTGAGCCTTCGGACGACCGATGACCTTCGGACGTCTGACGCCTGTGTGACCGCCCGCGAGTTGGGCCGATGCCACTTACCCTTTCGTCCACTAAGACTATAAATAGACCTCCTCCGCCCTCTTTCTAGGGTTAGCAAAGGTTTACCTCATTTTTCTGTGAGAGCTTTGCTCATCCACTTGGATACTTCTCCATCGGAGTCCACGACCTCTTCGAAGAAGATCCCCCAAGCGGATTCAAGACCCCTTTCTGGGAAGACCCTTCAAGACATCCTCATGGACAAAACCCTTTGTATCGTCCTTTGTTGACCTTGAATCATGTATCACTCTTTGTGTTTCAAGGATCTAGCATATGTTTCCTCCGATCTTGTTGGTTGAGTGATTTATCTTGTGTTTCCCCTCGTTTTCCCCTCGTATTCTTCGTAGCATCCCCTACAATCGTGAGAGATCGGGTGAGGGAGTCCTGGATTAGGGGGTGTCCGGATAGCCGGACTACCATCATCAGCCGAACTATCATCGGCCGGACTATCATCATCGACCGGACTCCAAGACTATGAAGATACAAGATTGAAGACTTCGTCCCGTGTCCGGATGGGACTTTCCTTGGCGTGGAAGGCAAGCTTGGCGATACGGATATGTAGATCTCCTACCATTGTAACCGACTCTATGTAACCCTAGCCCTCTCCGGTGTCTATATAAACCGGATGGCTCTAGTCCGTAGGACAACAACAACAACCATTACAATCATACCATAGGCTAGCTTCTAGGGTTTAGCCTCCTTGATCTCGTGGTAGATCCACTCTTGTAAACATCCACAATATCAATATCAATCAAGCAGGACGTAGGGTTTTACCTCCATCAAGAGGGCCTGAACCTGGGTAAAACATCATGTCCCTTGTCTCCTGTTACCATCCGCCTAGACGCACAGTTCGGGACCCCCTACCCGAGATCCGCCGGTTTTGACACCGACATCGGGCATCTAGGGTTCTACCCTACATCATCTTTGGTATCATGAGCCACGTTGATCACGTATTTGGAGCCCCTAACCTTTGTTTTCTAGCTTTATTTTGTTGTGTTCTTCCCCAATTTCTAAAATCCCCACCAAAAATAGCCCCAAATTTTTTTTGTGGTTTGTTGGTGTGATGAAGTTTTGTTGGATTTGATCCATGGATTTTCTTTGCCACGAGTGGATCTAGCTTCCCCCGTCATCTCCACCATTTCCATCCACGAAATAGCTCAATTTGGCCTAATTTTCGCCCCCACCTCTCGAAATCCCGAGTTCATCCCCTGCCCGAAATCGCCCAGGCACCGGACGTCCGACCACCATCGGCCGTCCGACCATCCCTGACGAAACTGAATATTTTCAGTTCGGTTTACCCCACCGTCCCACCACCACTTCTGCATATGCACTTGCATGCCACCACCGCTTTCCGCGACCACCATAGCTCACCCGTTTTGCACTCCGAATTTTTTTACACGTGTTGGTCTTTGAGTTTTGAGTTGCGGTTTCCGTTTCCTAATGTGTTTTGGCTACTTAGGGAGGGTTCAACAATGACAACACCACCGCTCATATTCATCATCGACATCGACCGCTACACAATTTTGTCACCTCGGCCGTAAGCAAGAATAGTAACCTCTACTCTTATCTTGGTATAGTGATATCCTTTCATGGTACATTCCTTGCCATTGCATTGCTAACAACCATAGCCCAAATTTCGTTGCTTTCCCATCGAGACTAGCCTTTGAGTATTGCCGACAATGTGGTTTGTGCACATTAGTGATCATACTCTCTATAGCATACATACCATATCATCGTGGTGCATATCTTGGTATCATCTCTTGTGTCACAAGGTTGTCATGGCATATACACAATTGCTATCTTGGTTCATGAAGTTTTGCATGAGAAAAGAGCTCAAAAGAGAAAGATCCAAACAAGCTTTTAAGATAAAGGGAAAGATAAGCAAAGAGCTTATACGCAAGAACCATAGCATCATACTACATTAAGATTATCATAATCCGTCATCTTGGATCATATCACCGAAATACCATACATATAGCATACTTGGGATAGAAGTCATTGCGTTTTTGTCTAGTAGGTTCTGCACAAGTTCCGTATCCGCCTATTGTGCAATCGTGCTAGCGTCTCTCTAGTGTTATGCAACAAGAGCATTTTCGTGTATTCCACATTTTGGCTCATTCCTTGGTTGCACGACCCCACTTATATATTTGTGTGTGTGTTTCCGTGTACCATATCTTGCTATTGGTCTACTTGTTGCATTTGCAAATTTGTGAATCTTTTCCAACATTATTGAGGCTCACTAACAATAGCATCAAATTTTGTGCCAGCATCCTAACCGAGCTCCACCATAAGCTTTTACTTGTGTAGGTATGAGAACCGACAAGAATTGGTACCAATTGTGCTATTTCCTTGTTCCACATTTGAGTGATCATTGATCCATCTTCAACATCGGTCAAGGTACATTTGGTATAAGTTCTTCCCTTTCTCCCACTCACATATTTGCTTGGAATGATGGATAGGCCAAGTTCTTCTACCAACCCACTCTTCATCGAGGAAGACGACGACATGTCATCCTATGTCACTGCTACGTCTTGAGCTTGCGTTGGTTTTCCTTGAAGAGGAAAGGGTGATGTAGCAATAGTAGCGTAAGTATTTCCCTCGGTTTTTGAGAACCAAGGTATCAATCCAGTAGGAGGCTCCTCAAAAGTCCCACGCACCTACACAAACAAACAAGAACTCGCAACCAACACAATAAAGGTGTTGTCAATCCCTTCAAGGCCACTTGCGAAAGTGAGATCTGATAGAGATAAGATGATAATATAAATATTTTTGGTATATGATATACATTGGAAAAGTAAAAGATGCAAATAAAAGTAGATTGAAAGCTTATATGATAAGAGATAGACCCGGGGGCCATAGGTTTCACTAGTGGCTTCTCTCAAGATAGCATAAGTATTACGGTGGGTGAACAAATTACTGTCGAGCAATTGGTAGAAAAGCGAATAATTATGAGATTATCTAGGAATGATCATGTATATAGGCATCACGTCCGTGACAAGTAGACCGACTCCTGCCTGCACCTACTACTATTACTCCACACATTGATCGCTATCCAGCATGCATCTAGAGTATTAAGTTCATAAAGAACAGAGTAACGCATTCAGAAAGATGACATGATGTAGAGGGATAAACTCATGCAATATGATATAAACCCCATCTTTCTATCCTCGATGGCAACAATACAATACGTGCCTTGCTGCCCCTGCTAAGATTGAACCCAAAGCTAAGCACTTCTCCCATTGCAAGAAAGATCAATCTAGTAGGCCAAACCGATAATTCGAAGAGACTTGCAAAGATAACTTAATCACACATAAAAGAATTCAGAGGAGATTCAAATATTTCTCATAGATAAACTTGATCATAAACCCACAATTCATCGGATCATCACAAACACACCACAAAAAGAGTTACATCGAATGGATCTCCAAGAAGATCGAGGAGAACTTTGTACTGAGATTCAAAGAGAGAGAAGAAGTCATCTAGCTGATAACTACGGACCCGAAGGTCTGTGGTAAACTACTCACAACTCATCGGAGAGGCCTTGGAGTTGATGTAGAGGCCATCCATGATCGATTCCCCCTCCGGCGGAGCGCCGGCGAAGGCTCCGAGATGGGATCTCGCGGATACAAAAGGTTATGATGGTGGAAATAGTTTTTTGTGGTCGCTTCTGATGTTTTCGGGGTACATGGGTATATATAGGAGGAAGAAGTAGGTCGGTGGACGCTCGAGGGGCCCACGAGGGTGGGGGCACGCCCAGCCCTAGGGGCGCACCGGGCACCCTTGTGGCCGCCTCCCTTGTTTCTTGACTTCCACTCCAAGTCCTCTGGATCACGTTTCTTCCAAAAAGATCGCTCCCGAAGGTTTCATTCCGTTTGGACTCCGTTTGATATTCCTTTTCTTTGAAACACTGAAATAGGCAAAAAAAACAGCAATTCGGGCTGGGCCTCCGGTTAGTAGGTTAGTCCCAAAAATGATATAAATGTGTAAATTAAAGCCCATAAACATCCCAAATGGGTAATATAATAGCATGTAACAATCAAAAATTATAGATACGTTGGAGACGTATCAAGCATCCCCAAGCTTAATTCCTGCTCGTCCTTGAATAGGTAAATGATAAAAACAAAAAATTTGATGTGGAATGCTACCTAGCATAATTCTCAATGTAATTTTCTTTATTGTGGCATGAACGTTTAGATCCAAATGATTCAAAATAAAAGTTCATATTGACATAAGAAATAGTAATACTTCAAGCATACTAATCAAAGCAATCATGTCTTCTCAAAATAACATGGCTAAAGAAAGTTCATCCCTACAAAAGCATATAGTTAGGCTATGCTTCATTTTTGTCACACAAAAATGCTCCCATCTTGCACACCCCCGGTGACAAGCCAAGCAATTGTTTGATACTTTAGCAATCTCAAACTATTTTCAACTTTCACGCAATACATGAGCGTGAGCCATGGATATAGGACTATGGGTGTAATAGAATATGATGATGGAGGTTGTGTGGAGAAGACAAAAAAGGAGAAAGTCTCACATTGACGAGGATAATCAACGGGCTATGGAGATGCCCATAAATTGATGTAAACATGAGGAGTAGGGATTGCCATGCAATGGATGCACTAGAGCTATAAATGTATGAAAGCTCAACAAAAGAAACTAGTGGGTGTGCATCCAACTTGCTTGCTCACGAAGACCTGGGGCATTTTGAGGAAGCCCATCGTAGGAATATACAAGCCAAGTTCTATAATGAAAAATTCCCACTAGTATATGAAAGTGATAACATGAAAGACTTTCTATATGAAGAACATGGTGCTACTTTGAAGCACAAGTGTGGAAAAGAATAGTAACATTGCCCCCTTTTTTATTTTTATTTCCTTTTTCTTTTTTTTTCTTCTTTTTTCTTTTGGCCTTTCTTTTTTTTAGCCTTTCCCTTTTTTCCTTTTCTTTATTTGGCCTTTCTTTTTTTTTCTTTGGCCTTCCTTTTTTTATTTGGGGACAATGCTCTAATAATGATGATCATCACACTTCTATTTATTTACAACTCATGAATTACAACCCAAAACTAGAACAAGATATGACTCTATATGAATGCCTCCGGTGGTGTACCGGGATGGGCAATGAATCAAGAGTGACATGTATGAAAAATTATGCATGGTGGCTTTGCCACAAATACGATGCCAACTACATGATCATGCAAGGCAATATGACAATGATAATGTGTGTCATGATGATGAACGGAATGGTGGAAAGTTGCATGGCAATATTTCTCGGAATGGCTATGGAAATGCCATAATAGGTAGGTATGGTGGCTGTTTTGAGGAAGATATAAGGAGGTTTATGTGTGATAGAGTCTACCATATCATGGGGTTTGGATGCACCGGTGAAGTTTGCACCAACTCTCAAGGTGAGAAAGGGCAATGCACGGTACCGAAGAGGCTAGCAATGATGGAAGGGTGAGAGTGCGTATAAAATGGACTCAACATTAGTCATAAAGAACTCATATACTTATTGCAAAAATCTACAAGTCATCAAAAACCAAGCACTACGCACATGCTCCTAGGGGGATAGATTGGTAGGAAAAGACCATCGCTTGTCCCCGACCGCCACTCATAAGGATGCACAATCTAAGAACACCTCATGTTTCAAATTTGTTACACAACTTTTACCATACGTGTATGCTACGGGACTTGCTAACTTCAACACAAGAATTCTTTAAATTCATAATCACCCAACTAGCATGACTCTAATATCACTACCTCCATATCTCAAAACAATTATCAAGTATCAAATTGATCATAGCATCCAATTCACTTCCTATAATAGTTTTTATTATACCCAACTTGGATGCCCATCATTCTAGGACCAATTTTATAACCATAGCAAATACCATGCTATTCTAAGAGACTCTCAAAATAATATAAGTGAAGTGTGAGAGATTAACAATTTCTACAAAATTAAGCCACCGCCGTGCTCTAAAAGATATAAGTGAAGCACTAGAGCAAAAACTATCTAGCTCAAAATATATAAGTGAAGCACATAGAGTATTCTAATAAATTCCAATCAAGTGGGTTTCTCCCAAAAGGTGTGTACAGCAAGGATTATTGTGGTAAACTAAAAAGCAAAGACTAATATCATACAAGACGTTCCAAGCAAAACACATATCATGTGGCGAATAAAAATATAGCTCCAAGTAAAGTTACCGATGAACGAAGACGAAAGAGGGGATGCCTTCTGGGGCATCCCCAAGCTTAGGCTTTTGGCCATTCTTGAATATCTTGGGGTGCCTTGGGCATCCCCAAGCTTAGGCTCTTGCCACTCCTTATTTCATAGTCCATCAAATATTTACCCAAAACTTGAAAACTTCACAACACAAAACTCAACAGGAAATCTCATAAGCTCCGTTAGTGCAAGAAAGAAAAACCACCACATAAGGTATTGTAATGAACTCAGTATTTAATTATATTGGTGTTGAACCTACTGTATTCCAACTTATCTATGGTTCATACCCTACATACTAGCCATAGATGCATCAAAATAAGCAAACAACACATGAAAAATAGAATCTGTCAAAAACAGAACAGTCTGAAGCAATCTTGTAACTCCCGAATACTTCTGGAACTCTAAAAATCTTACCAAAATAGTAAGTCCTGGGCAATTTGTCTGTTGATCTACAGAAAAAATAATCAACGCAAAATCACGTTTCTGTGAATTACTAAAATTATTTTTGTGCATGCAAAGTTTTTGTTTTTCAGCAGAATCAAATTAACTATCACCATAGGTTATCATATAGGTTCTACTTGGCACAAACACTAATTAAAACATCAAAACACATCTAAACAGAAGGTAGATGCAAAATTTATTACTAAACAGAAGCAAAAACAAAAAAACTAAAATAAAATTGGGTTGCCTCCCAACTAGCACTATCGTTTAACGCCCTAGCTAGGCATAAAAGCGACGATAGATCTAAGTAGTGCCATCTTTGGCACTCAATTCATAAGTAGCTCGCACGATAGATTCATAAGGTAATTTGACATTATTTCTTGGAAAGTGCTCCATGCCTTTCCTTAATGGAAATTGGAATCTAATATTCCCTTCCTTCATATCAATAATCACACCAATCATTCTAAGGAAAGGTCTACCAAGAATAATAGGACATGAAAGATTGCAATCTATGTCAAGAACGATAAAATCTACGGGCACAAAATTCCTATTTGCAATAATGAGAACATCATTGATCCTTCCCATTGGCTTTTTAATGGTGGAATCCACAAGGTGCAAATTTAAAGAGCAATCATCAAGATCATGGAAACCTAGAATATCGCATAAAGTTTTCGGAATCGTGGAAACACTAGCACCCAAATCACACAAAGCATAACACTCATGATCTTTAATTTTAATATTTATAGTAGGTTCCCACTCATCGTTAAGTTTTCTAGGTATAGAAACTTCCAAATTAAGTTTTTCATCAAAAGATTGCATCAAGGCATCAACAATGTGTTTGGTAAAAGCTTTATTTTGACTATAAGCATGAGGAGAACTCAAAACAGATTGCAACAAGGAAATACAACCTTCTAAAGAACAATTATAATAATTAAATTCCTTGAAATCCAAGATAGTGGGTTCAATACTATTTAAAGTCTTGACCTCTTCAATCCCACTTTTACCAAATTTAGCATCAAGATCTAAGAACTCCGAATCATTGGGACGCCTTTTAACTAAAGTTGACTCATATCCAGTCCCATCATTATTAAGATTCATATTGCAAAACAAAGATTTAATATGCGACACATCAATAACTTTTAGATCTTCATCATTATTTTCATGGAAACTAGAAGAACACGCCTTTCCAAAGCAATCTTTCTTAGCACGCAATCTAGCGGTTCTTTCCTCGCACTCATCAATGGAAATTATCATAGCCTTGAGAGACTCATTGATATCATGCTTAGGAGGAGTAGATCTAAGTTTCAAAGATCAACATCAAGAGAAAGTCTATCAACGTTCCTAGCCAAATCATCAACTTTAAGTAATTTTTCTTCAAGCAAGGAATTAAAATTCTTTTGAGAGATCATAAATTCTTTCACACTATTCTCAAAATCAGAGGGCATCTTATTATAATTACCATAAGAATTATTGTAGGAATTTACAAAATTATTAGAGGAATTACTAGGGAACGGTCTAGGATTAAAGTTTCCTCTATAAGCATTGTTACCAAAATTATAACTACCAACAAAATTCACATCCATAGATTCATTATTATTCTCAATCACAGTAGACAAGGGCATATCATTGGGATCAATAGAAGCACTCTTAGTAGCAAACAATTTCATAAGTTCATCCATCTTTCCACTCAAAACATTAATTTCTTCTATAGCATGCAGTTTCTTACTAGTAGATCTTTCGGTGTGCCATTGAGAATAATTAGCCATAATATTATCAAGGAGTTTAGTAGCTTCTCCTAAGGTGATTTCCATAAACGTGCCTCCCGCGGCCGAATATAAAAGATTTCTAGAAGCAAAATTCAATCCGGCATAAAAATTTTGTATGATCATCCATAAATTCAAACCATGAGTAGGGCAATTGCGAATCATCAATTTCATTCTTTCCCAAGATTGGGCAACATGCTCATGATCAAGTTGTTTAAAATTCATAATATCATTCCTAAGAGAGATGATCTTAGAGGGAGGAAAATACTTAGAGATAAAAGCATCTTTGCACTTATTCCATGAATCAATACTATTCTTAGGCAAAGACGAAAACCAAACTTTAGCACGATCTCTAAGTGAAAACGGAAATAACTTCAATTTAACAATATCATTATCCATGTCTTTCTTCTTTTGCATCTCACACAAATCAACAAAGTTGTTTAGATGGGTAGCGGCATCTTCACTAGGAAGGCCGGAGAATTGATCTTTCATAAGAAGATTCAGCAAAGCAGCATTGATTTCACAAGACTCAACATCATTAAGAGGAGCAATCGGAGTACTAAGGAAATCATTGTTATTGGTATTGGAAGAATCACACAATTTGGTATTATCTTGCGCCATCGCGACAAGCAATCCAACACACAAGCAAACAAAAAGGCAAGCGAAAGAGAGAGGAGATTGGGAAAGAGAGGGCAAATAAAATGGCAAGGGTGAAGTGGGGGAGAGGAAAACGAGAGGAAAATGAGAGGAAAATGGCAAATAATGTAAGTGCGAGGGAGATGAGTTTGTGATGGGTACTTGGTATGTATTGACTTGAGCGAAGACCTCCCCGGCAACGGCGCCAGAAATCCTTCTTGCTACGTCTTGAGCTTGCGTTGGTTTTCCTTGAAGAGGAAAGGGTGATGCAGCAATAGTAGCATAAGTATTTCCCTCAGTTTTTGAGAACCAAGGTATCAATCCAGTAGGAGGCTCCTCAAAAGTCCCACGCACCTACACAAACAAACAATAACTTGCAACCAACGCAATAAAGGGGTTGTCAATCCCTTCAAGGCCACTTGCGAAAGTGAGATCTGATAGAGATAATATGGTAAGATAAATATTTTTGGTATTTTATGATATAGATTGGAAAAGTAAAAGACGGGAATAAAAGTAGATTGAAAGCTTATATGATAAGAGATAGACCCGGGGGGCAGAGGTTTCACTAGTGGCTTCTCTCAAGATAGCATAAGTATTACGGTGGGTGAACAAATTACTGTAGAGCAATTGATAGAAAAGCAAATAATTATGAGATTATCTAGGCATGATCATGTATATAGGCATCACGTCCGTGACAAGTAGACCGACTCCTGCCTGCATCTACTACTATTACTCCACACATCGACCGCTATCCAGCATGCATCTAGAGTATTAAGTTCATAAAGAATAGAGTAACGCATTAAGAAAGATGACATGATGTAGAGGGATAAACTCATGCAATATGATATAAACCCCATATTTTTATCCTCGATGGCAACAATACAATACGTGCCTTGCTACCCCTGCTGTCACTGGGAAAGGACACCGCAAGATTGAACCCAAAGCTAAGCACTTCTCCCATTGCAAGAAAGATCAATCTAGTAGGCCAAACTAAATTGATAATTCGAAGAGACTTGCAAAGATAACTTAATCACACATAAAAGAATTCAAGGAGATAAAAATATTTCCCATAGATAACTTGATCATAAACCCACAATTCATCGGATCTCAACAAACACACCGCAAAAAGAGTTACATCGAATAGATCTCCAAGAAGATCGAGGAGAACTTTGTATTGAGATTCAAAGAGAGAGAAGAATCCATCTAAATAATAACTATGGACCCGAAGGTCTGTTGTAAACTACTCACAACTCATCAGAGAGGCCTTGGAGTTGATGTAGAGGCACTCCATGATCGATTCCCCCTCCGGCGGAGCACCAGCAAAGGCTCCAAGATGGGATCTCGCGGATACAGAAGGTTACGGCGGTGGAAATAGTTTTTTGTGGTCGCTTATGATATTTTCGGGGTACATGGGTATATATAGGAGGAAGAAGTAGGTCGGTGGACGCTCGAGGGGCCCATGAGGGGTGGGGGGCACGCCCTGCCCCAGGGGGCAAGCCGGGCACCCTCGTGGCCGCCTCCCTTGTTTCTTGACTTCCACTCCAAGTCCTCTGGATCACGTTTGTTCCAAAAAGATCGATCCCGAAGGTTTCATTCCGTTTGGACGCCGTTTGATATTCCTTTTCTTCGAAACACTGAAATAGGTAAAAAACAGCAATTCGGGCTGGGCCTCCGGTTAGTAGGTTAGTCCCAAAATGATATAAATGTGTAAAGTAAAGCCCATAAACATCCAAAATGGGTAATATAATTGCATGGAATAATAAAAAATTATAGATACATTGGAGACGTATCAGTCACCAAGAGCCACCTCTTTGGTGCACAACGATCATTGCATCAAGAACAATAAGCAATGAGCGATCGTATCGACAATCTCACCACCTACTTGTGACTCTCCAAGCACCGAACAAGAGACTACTTCGACAACAAGCTCGACGCTCACAAACAAGAGAACGATGCAAGAATGGACGAGATTCGTGCCTTGTTGGTGAACCACCATTCTACCACTCCGTCCTACTCAAGACGGAGCCGCTCGAATCGACACTCCGATGACACCTTCTCCGGCTCAAGTACACCGACATCAAACACTCTACGTCCAGCCGCGCATCAAGACCATCAAGCAAATTGCAATCCTCGACATGGCGATCATCCACAAGAGCAATTCTACGATCAAGAACATCGTCATCCACAAAACCAAGTCCCTCTTGCACAAGCACAAGAAAGACAATGTAAACGTCACCAAGAGGAAGAGCGAGCGCGACAACATCAAGACGAACAAGACACTGAGGCTTAACGTCTTCAACAACAACAACGTGAAGCACAAGCTCTTGGGGTGCAACATGCCCTTCAATAATCTAGTCGAGCCGTTGCCAACCGCAACCGAGATAGGCGCAATCAAGAGGAAGCACTTTGCGAAGAAATTCAAGAGCGACACTACCAAGGAAGAGTGCACCGTCAAGTTCCTTAAGCTCCTCCACAAGATCGACAAGCTCCTCCACAACCTCAAGTTCATCAAGAGCAAGATGACTATGGACATCCTCCACGCCAAGAGCAACATGAGGTTGATAATCCTCCACATCAAGGGTGTCATCATCACCCTCGACCCCAACACAATGGAGAGCAACGCTATGGCAAGCTCAAGTTCACCATGCCCAAGTTCAATGGAGGCAATTATCCCGAAGAGTACCTTTCATGGGCATTGAAGGTCGACAAGATCTTCCATTTGCACAACTATGAAGAAGAGAGGAAGATCGCTATGGCATCACTTGAGTTCCAAGACTATGTGCTCATATGGTGGGAACAAGTCCTTGAGCGCCAAGAAGCAAGAGGTGAACCACCAATCACCACATGGGAGGAAATGAAAGATGTCATGCGCGCACGCTTTGTGCCAACCTACTACAACCGCGACCTCTTCAAGAAACTCCAACTCCTAAAGCAAGGAACAAAGAGCGTTGAAGAATACTACAAGGAAATGGAGATAGCCTTGATAAGAGCCAATGTCACGGAAGATGATGAGCAAACTATGGCCCGTTTCTTGAATGGCCTCAATCATCCCATCAAGAAGATTGTCGACTTTCAACCCTACTCCAACCTCACTGAGCTCATGCACCAAGCTACTAAAGCGGAATGTCAAGTGTAAGATGACTTCAAGTACGCCAAGTACTCGTCCAAGAGCTACGGCTTCTCCAACACCCAAGCTTCAATGACTCCAACACCTTGTACCTCAACCAAGCCATCTACAAACAACAGCGACAAGTCGAGTTACAAGAAAAATTCGACAACCTCAAGTCGTCCTCCTACTACAAGAGACTTCAAGCCGCGAGCTTCATCATCTACTCCAACTGATGAGACCGTCAAGACAAGTTCCATCAAATGTTTCACATGCGGAGGCCGAGGCCACGAGTCCTTTGAGTGTACCAACAAGCGCACCATGATCCACAATGACGACGGAACCTATGACCCCATGAGTGAAGAGGAAATGGAAGCCCTTGAGCAACTGGACATGCACCGGCGCGTGAACGAAGATGAAGATGATCAAGTCTTTTGTGATGAGGATTCGAGCCCCGCTCTTGTTGTCTCCAAAGTCTTAACTCTACAACATCAACAAGACAAAGACCAACGATGCCAAATCTTCCATAGCAAGGTCGGCATCAATGGAAGGTTCGTCGAGGTCATCACCGATGGAGGGAGTTGTCACAACTTGGCAAGTGAAGAACTATGCTCTAAGCTCCAATTGGTAAAGATGAAGCACACGCACCCCTACAAGGTTCAATGGCTAAGCAATTGCTGCACTATCCAAGTCGAGCATATGGTAAAAGTTTCCTTCAAGATCGGAGCATATGAAGACACTTTGGAGTGTGATGTCATCCCTATGTCCGTTTGCCACCTCCTTCTTGGTAGACCATGGCAATTTGACCGCGGTGTCATCCACAACAGGCGTACCAATCACTATAGCTTCAAGATGAAAGGGAAGGAGTACATGCTACAACCTATGTCTCCAAGTCAAGTGATAGCCGACAAGCAAGCAACCCATCGTGGAGAAAAGAGTGAGAGAGTGACCCACAAGCCAAAATCGAGTGCCTCCACAATGAGCGATAAGAAAAACTTAGTCCTATTTGCCACCAAAAGTGAGATGAGAGAATTGTGTGAGAACCCATCAAGTGTTATGCACTATGTCCTTGTATTCAAGGACGAGGCACCAAAAGCTAACACCTCCCATGCTCTACCTTTAGTGTTGTATTCTCTTTTATAGGAATTCCAAGATGTTTCCTGACGAGCTACCTCCGGGTCTACCTCCACTACAAGGCATTGAACACCAAATCGACCTCATCCCAGAAGCACATCTACCTAACAAGGCTCCCTACCGCGTCAACCCCGAGGAAACTAAGGAGATCCAATGGCAAGTACAAAAACTCATCGACAGCGGTCAAGTAAGTGAAATCTTGAGCCCTTGTGCCGTCCCGGTCATTCTTGCTCCAAAGAAAGACGGTACTTATCGCATGGTTTCCGATTGCCATCCCATTAATGCTATCACCGTTAGATATTGTTACCCTATTCCACACCTAGATGATATGCTTGATGAGCTTAGCGGAGCCACCATTTTCTCTAAGATTGATCTTAAGAGTGGCTACTATCAAATACGCATCCAAGAAGGTGATGAATGGAAAACTGCATTTAAGACCAAGTTTGGCTTATATGAATGGCTAGTTATGCCAATGGGTTTATCCGAAGCACCCAGTACTTTCATGCGAGTCATGCACTTTGTTCTTCGTCCCTATATTGGTGTATTTGTTGTGGTCTATTTTGATGATATTCTTGTCTTTAGCAAATCCCTCAAAGATCATCTCACCCATCTTAGAACCGTGTTGCAAACCCTTCGGAAAGAGCGCCGTTATGCTAATATGGACAAATGCCTTTTTGGTGTCGATAAGCTTGTTTTCTTGGGTTTTGTTGTGTCTTCTAAGGGTGTTCATGTAGATGAATCTAAGATCAATGCTATCAAAACTTGGCCCCAACCAAACAACTTGCTACAAGTGCGTAGTTTTCTTGGTTTAGCCGATTTCTATCATCGCTTTGTGAAGGATTTTAGCACCATTGCTTCACCTTTACATTCCTTGAGTAAGAAAAATGCACCATTTGTTTGGGGACCATCCCAAGATACCACATTTAATGAGCTTAAGAATTTACTTACTCATGCTCCCGTTCTTGCCTTACCCAACTTTGACAAACCTTTTGAGATTCATTGTGATGCTAGTGTTAATGGCATAGGAGGTGTATTAACGCAAGAGAAGCGCCCCATAGCATATCTTAGTGAGTAAGTTTCCGGAGCGCAACTCAATTATCCCATCTATGACAAAGAGCTATATGCTTTAGTGCGAGTTTTGTGTGAATGGGAACATTATCTTCACCCTTATGATTTTATCATTCATACTGATCATGAAATGCTTAAGTACTTAAAGGGTCAAACTAAGTTGAACAAGCGTCATGCTAAATGGAGTGAATTCATTGAGTCTTTTCCTTATGTCATCAAGTGCATCAAAGGTAAGGAAAATGTAGTGGCGGATGCTCTTTCCCGCATATGCATGCTTGTCACTAAACTTGAATTAAATGTCATTGGCTTTGAGCACATAAAACACTTGTATGCGCATGATCCTACCTTTACTATTCCTTATGCTAAGTGTTTGACGCATACATCTTGGGAACGCTATTACATCAAGGATGATTATCTTATGAGAGCTAACAAACTTTGCATTCCCGAGTCTTCTCTTCGTTTGCTCCTTTTGCAAGAGGCTCATGGAGGCGGACTAATGAGACACTTTGGACGCGACAAGACATTCGCTACGCTCTCCAAGAACTATCTTTGGCCCAAGATGTTCTGCGACGTCTCACGCTTCACCAACCGATGCTCTACATGTTGCAAAGCTAAGTCAAAAGATCAATCCCATGGTCTTTACATGCCTCTTACTATTCCTTATCAACCTTGGGAAGACATTAGCATGGACTTTGTACTTGGTTTGCCAAGAACTCAAAATGGAAATGATTCTGTGTTTGTTGTTGTGGACCGATTCTCTAAGATGGCTCATTTTATCCCATGCAACAAGATAGACGATGCTTCACATATTGCCAATCTCTTTTGTAGGGAAATCTTGCGCCTCCATGGAGTGCCAAAGACGATCGTCTCAGACCTCGACATCAGGTTCTTAAGTTACTTTTGGAAGACTCTATGCGCCAAGCTCGGAATCAAGCTCTTGTTCTCTTCGGCATACCATCCTCAAACTGACGGCCAAACAGAGGTGACGAACCGAACACTCTCCACTCTACTATGCGTGTTGATCAAGAGGAACATCAAGGAGTGGGAGGAGTGTCTACACATCGCCGAGTACGCCTACAACCGCGCAAGACATTCGACTACCGGCAAGTCCCCCTTCGAGGTCGTCTATGGCTTCAACCCTTTTTCCCCATTGGACATTCTATCTCTTCCACTACAAGAACGCACCAACATGGACACGAGTGCATAAGCAAGCTACCTCAAGAATATGCATGAATATACAAGGCACACCATCGAGCGCCAAGTACAACGACTCGCGTCCAAGCTCAACATCTACAAGCAACCCATGATATTCAACATAGGAGATCTTGTGTGGCTACACCTTCGCAAAGAATGCTTCCCCAATGAACGCAAGTCCAAACTTCTACCACGAGCCGATGGACCCTTCAAGGTGCTAGCACGCTACAACAACAACACTTACAAGATCGACCTCCCAAGCGACAAGTACAATGTGAGAGACATCTTGAATGTCAAAGACCTCTCGCCATACCATGGTGATGAAGCTTTCGATCTGAGGTCGGATCTTTCCCAAGGGGGGAAGATGATGTGAAGCATCCCACGATCATCCCCATGGATGTATCTACATTTACCACAACACCACTTGGACCAATGACAAGAGCTCGAGCAAAGGCTATCGAAGATAAGGTGAACTCGCTCCTCTCCGAACTTCCGCTTTCTACTTATGAGACATGGCTACTACCTCATGCGGAGACCCTATGTGTGATCAGCTATTTGGAGGGAAGCCGCATACAAGATGGCGAGGACACCAAGTTCAATGGACAAGAAGAAGGGCTGCTCGAAACTCTCAGTCATCGGACGACCGACGTCTCTCGGACGTGCGACGCCTGGAGGCTCCAACCGATCAGCCAAGTCGCAGCCTTCGCACGCTCCAGCGGCCGGACGACCGACGCTGACCGGACGTCCGACATCTCCCAGCGCTCGGACGACCGAGCCTCTCCGGACGACCGACACCACCATACCCGAGCCAAAACATTAGAAGAGTGGAGACCTCCGGACGACCGACCGACCGGACGACCGACCCCGACCAGACGACTTACAAGTCCTGACCAGAGCCGAAACATCAGACGCCCGACCGGCACAGGACGTCCGGACCCTCGCGAGCCTTCGGACGACCGGTGAGCTTCAGACGCTTACGATTGTGTGACCGCCCGTGTGTTGGGCTAAAGACACTTACCCTTTTGTCCACTAAGACTATAAATAGACCTCCTCCGCCCTCTTCCTAGGGTTAGAAAAGGTTTAGCTCATTTTTGTGTGAGAGCTTTGTTCATCCACTTGGATACTTCTCCATCGGGGTCCACGACCTCTTCGGAGAAGATCCCCCAAGCGGATTCAATACCCCTTTACAGGAAGATCCTTCAAGACCTCCTCACGAAGAAGACCCTTTGTATCATCCTTTGTTGACCTTGAATCGTGTATCACTCTTTGTGTTTCGAGGATCTAGCATATGTGTAACCGGATCTTGTTGGTTGAGTGATTTCTCTTGTGTTTCCCCTCGTTTTTTCACTCATGTTCTTCATAGGATCCCCTCCAATCGTGAAAGATCGGGCATCTATGGTTCTACCCTAGATCAATAGGGCTTGAGCGACTGAGGGCTATCCGCACCACATGCCAGATTCTGAATAAAAATGTCAGGAATGTCAAATTGATTCCTTGAGATATTGACACCAGAGCATTTCTCACGATGCCTTTGATGGAGTTGGGCCAGTTAGTTGGCGTAATGGTATTGCACATAATGTGGAATAATACTTTCTTGTCGTAGGCCAACTTCTTCGGGTCAACATTGATGCATTCATCACCCACCAAAGTGGGATCCATCAGGATGTGGAGTTGTTCATCAGACACTTCCCAGAAAATGCAGTTTGTGTTCTCTGAATCGCACTGAGGCAAACTGATCAGGGCCAGAAAGTGATCTGCTGAGCATTTGATTCTCTCTCTGCCAGTCATCCACTCAAGCAACACCATCCAAGGTAGACCTGAGCCATATCACTTGTTATAAGTGCCGTAAGACTGGGCATTATGCAAATGAATGTCAAGAAGCCCAAAATGGTAATGGCAATGGAAGCTCAGGAAAGAAGCCGAACCCTTTCAACAGGGGGCAAGTGAACCACGTTACTGTGGAGGAGGTTGAAGCTCAGCCAGACGCAGTAATAGGTAAGTTTTTGGTTAAGACATTTACTGCAGTTGTTCTTTTTGATACTGGTGCTTCGCGTTCATACATATCAAGGGGATTTGTGGATAAATATAAACTACCAACCCAAGCCCTTAGGTCACCCATGCTAGTAACCTCACCCGGAGCAGAGTATATGGCTAGTATATGGTGTGATCGACTGCCATTAAGGATTGGACACCATGTATTTCCCTCGGACCTAATAGTTCTGGAATCGCAAGGTTTGGATGTGATATTAGGCATGGATTGGTTATCGAAGTATGGAGGGAATATAGATTGCGCCAGTAAGTCGATTTTTCTTACCACCCCTGAAGGAAGAAGAATCAAGTATGTATCACGGCATGAGCCGAGAAGAGCACATGTAAATTCCTTATCAGGAGTTGTGCAGGAGGAAGTACTAGTGGTAAGGGATTTCCCCGATGTATTTCCAGAAGAGTTGCCAGGCATGCCACCGGATAGATACATTGAGTTCCTAATTGAACTACTGCCAGGCACTGGGACGATATCCAAGAGACCGTACAGGATGCCAGCCCAAGATTTGGAGGAAATTAAGAAGCAGATTAAGGAGTTGTTGGACAAAGGTTTTATTCGCCCAAGTTCTTCGCCTTGGGGATCGCCAGTACTTCTAGTGGAGAAGAAGGATGGATCGTTAAGGATGGTTGTGGATTATCGCGGATTGAATGAAGTAACAATCAAGAACAAGTACCCACTACCAATGATCAATGATCTGTTTGATCGGTTGCAAGGAGCCAAGGTGTTTTCCAAGATCGATTTGCGATCAGGGTACCATCAGTTGAAGATTCGGGAGCAAGATATACCGAGGACGGCTTTTACCACCAGGTACGGGCTGTATGAGTACACCATTATGTCATTTGGTCTGACTAACGCCCCAGCCTATTTTATGAACATGATGAACAAGGTGTTTATGGAGTTTCTGGATAAGTTCGTCATGGTGTTCATTGATGATATTTTGGTTTACTGGAAGAATGAAGAGGAACATAAGGAGCACTTGCGTTTGGTACTCGAGAAGCTCAGAGAACATCAGCTGTACGCAACGTTCAGCAAGTGTGAGTTTTGGCTGAAGGAAGTTGGATTTCTCGGACATGTTATATCCAGAGAAGGTATAGCAGTAGACCCCACTAAAGTTGCCACTGTGACAAACTGGGAAGCACCAACAACAGTTGGAGAGATCAGGAGTTTCCTTGGGCTCGCAGGATACTACCGGAGATTCATTGAAAATTTCTCGAAGATTGCGAAGCCTATGACAGAATTGTTGAAAAAGGATACCAAGTTCATTTGGACTGAGGAGTGTGAGGCTAGTTTCCAAGAGTTTAAGAAACGTTTGGTTACCTCACCAGTATTAATTATGCCAGATCAGACCAAGGATTATGAAGTGTATTGCGACGCTTCACGTCGAGGACTTGGAGCAGTGCTTATGCAGGAGGGAAGAGTTGTTTCGTATGCTTCACGACAGCTTAAGCCTCATGAGATGAATTATGCTACTCATGATTTGGAGTTAGTAGCTGTAGTGCATGCGCTGAAAACTTGGAGACACTTCCTCATTGGAAATCATTGTGAGGTGTACACGGATCACAAGAGTTTGAAGTACATCTTCACGCAGAAGGAGTTAAATCTCAGGCAGAGGAGATGGTTGGAGCTTATTAAAGATCACACCATGGGCTTTTAGATCGTGGTTCTATACTCAGTGATGCCGTTGGAGTTGATGGACTCGCTTATTCTTCCAAGTCTTCCGTTGTTATCGTATTTTAGATGGCCTTAAGCCATATTTATTTCAATAAGTTCTCTCTTGAGACATTCGATGTAATAAGTGTGTGATTGTTACTCTGTTATAAATCCTCCAAGTACTGTGTGGTGTCAGCATTACTGATCCAGGGATGACACTGAGCACAGAGATCATACTGTTTGAGGTCTGGTCGCTACAACTACTTATAACAAGACTTCTCCCATGTCCCCAGGAAGTAACTACTCACAAATCATATTCATGTTCATAATCAGAGGGGTATTAATATGCATAAAGGATCTAAACATATGATCTTCCACCGAATAAACAAACTAGCATCAACTACAAGGAGTAATCAACACTACTAGCAACCCACATGTACCAATCTGAGGTTTTGAGACAAAGATCAGATACAAGAGATGAACTAGGATTTGAGAGGAGATGATGCTGGTGAAGATGTTGATGGAGATTGACCCCCTCCCGATGAGAGGATCGATGGTGATGACAGTGGTGATGATTTCCCCCTCCCGGAGGGATGTTTCCCGGCAGAACAGCTCCGCCAGAGCCCTAGATTGGTTCCGGCAAGGTTCCGCCTTGAGACGGTGGCGCTTCGTCCCGAAAGCTTCCTTCTGATTTTTTGCCCGGGCAAAAGACACCTTATACCAGAAGATGGGCATCGGGGGGCTTCCAGGTGGCCCACGTGGGAGGGGGGCGCGCCCCCACCCTCGTGGACAGAGGGTGGCCCCTCTCTGGTGCTTTCTTTGCCCAATATTTTTCATATATTCCAAAACTGACTTCCGTGGAGTTTCAGGACTTTTAGAGTTGTGCAGAATAGGTCTCTAATATTTTGCTCCTTTTCCAGCCCAGAATCCAGCTGTCGGCATTCTCCCTCTTCATGTAAACCTTGTAAAATAAGAGAGAAAAGGCATAAGTATTGTGACATAATGTGTAGTAACAGCCCATATTGCAATAAATATCGATATAAAAGCATGATGCAAAATGGACGTATCAACTCCCCCAAGCTTAGACCTCGCTTGTCCTCAAGCAGAAGCCGATATCGAAAAATATGTCCACATGTTTAGAGATAGAGGTGTCAATAAGATAAAATGCGGACATGAGGCATCATGATCATTCTTAGAACAGCAACATATATACATATTGTCATATGAATTCTTATGCTTAAAGTAATAAACTATTCACAATGTCAAGTATGAATCAGAAACTTCATTGAAAACTAGCAAACTATAATCTCAGTCATTGAAGCAATTGCAATTTATGATAACATCGGAAGGAGTCAATATAAGAGCTCTTCAGCAAGTCCACATACTCAACACTCACACAATACTTATGGGTATGAAGTTTTAATTGAACAAAGAGAAAGATAGGGGCTTATAGTTTTGCCTCCCAACCTTTTACCTCAAGGGTAATGTCAACAATAATTCTTTATGAAA
>NC_041391.1:336290926-336336547 GCF_002162155.2 Triticum dicoccoides | reverse complement strand
ATATCAGGATCTTTCCAACACATAGTGCTTGCCAAAGGATAAAGTGTAAAAAGGAAAGGTGAAGATCACCATGACTCTTGTAAGGTAGAAGACAAAAATAAAAGATAGGCCCTTCACAGAGGGAAGCAGAGGTTGTCATATGATTTTAGGGTTGGATGCACAAAATCTTAATGCAAAAGAACGTCACTATATTGCCACTTGTGATGGAGACCTTTATTATGCAGTCAGTCGCTTTTATTTCTTCCATATCACAAGCTCGTATAAAGCTTATTTTCTCCACACTAATAGATCATACATATTTAGAGAGCAATTTTTATTTCTTGAAACAATGGCAACTTACTTGAAGGATCTTACTCAATCCATAGGTAGGTATGGTGGACTCTCATGGCAAAACTGGGTTTAAGGATGTTTGGAAGCACAAGTAGTATCTCTACTTGGTGCAAAGAGTTTGTCTAGCATGAGGGGGAAAGGCAATCTTAACATGTTAGATGATCCATGACAATATAATTTATTTCAGATATAAGAAAACATAACCCATTATGTTCTTCCTTGTCCAACATCAACGTTTTAGCATGTCATATTTTAATGAGTGCTCACAATCATAGAAGATGTCCAAGATAGTATATTTATATGTGAAAACCTCTCTTTCTTTATTACTTCCTATTAATTGCAACGATGACCAAAACTACGTTTGTCAACTCTCAACAACTTTTATTCATCATACTCTTTATCTGTGAAGTCATTACTCTCCATAAGATCAATATGATATTTTTGTTTATTTTTGTTCTTTCTTTTTCTTTTATTCCCTCAAGATCATAGCAAGATAGCAAAGCCCTCGACTCAAAACTAATCTTTATTATATATAGCTCAAGGACTCGATTACATAGATAGGGATCAACACAAAAACTCAAAGCTAGATCATACTAAACTTTATTCTACTAGATAAAGATATAACCAAAAAGGATCGAACTAAGAAAAAGGGTAAAGATAGAAGTGTGATGGTGATACGATACTGGGGCACCTCCCACAAGCTTGGCAGTTGCCAAGGGGAGTGCCCGTACCCATGTGTTTATGTCTCTTTCTTCGGAGGTGGTGATGTAATATTCTTGGCGATGATGCCCCTTAGAATACGGTTCTCTTCCTCGAGCTTATTGACCTGTTGTTTAAGATCCATTGTTTCCTTACGGAGTTTATCCGCGATAGTTAAAGCTTCTTTCACCCACAGATGTTGCATAGCTGCGGGAGAACAAGTAACACTCTTTTTCATATTTTCATAACAAAGAAATCTAGCATTGGGAGGTATAACCGAATTTGGAATTGCTGAGCTCTGGAGTTCCTCCATCATAAATCAGGCTTGGAGACGAGAAGTAACTTCTTGATCCTCCTCCATAGAATTTATCCTTTTTAAGTTGGCCTCCATCTCTTCCTCCGTTGATGGCCCAAAGCGGTTAGCATCGCTATTTGCTCTTGGCCCCGGTGTCGGATTAGATACCCGACTCTCTCCGACTGACTCTTTGCTATGTCTTGAGCTTGCATTGGTTTTCCTCAAAGAGGAGAGGGTGATGCAGCAATAGTAGCATAAGTATTTCCCTCAGTTTTTGAGAACCAAGGTATCAATCCAGTAGGAGGTTCCTCAAAAGTCCCACGCACCTACACAAACAAACAAAGAACTCACAACCAACGCAATAAAGGGGTTATCAATCCCTTCACGGCCACTTGCGAAAGTGAGATCTAATAAAGATAGTATGATAAGATAAATATATTTTTGGTATTTTATTATACAGATGCAAAAAGTAAAGATGCAAATAAAAGTAGATTGGAAGCAAATATGATAAGAGATCGACCTGGGGGCCATAGGTTTCACTAGTTACTTCTCTCAAGATAGCATAAGTATTACGGTGGGTGAACAAATTACTGTCGAGCAATTGATAGAAAAGCGAATAATTATGAGATTATCTAGGCATGATCATGTATATAGGCATCACGTCCGCAAAAAGTAGACCGACTCCTTCCTACATCTACTACTATTACTCCACGCATCGACCGACTCCTGCCTGCATCTAGAGTATTAAGTTCATAAGAACAGAGTAACGCATTAAGCAAGATGACATGATGTAGAGGGATAAACTCAAGCAATATGATATAAACCCCATCTTGTTATCCTCGATGGCAACAATACAATACGTGCCTTGCAACCCTTTCTGTCACTGGGTAAGGACACCGCAAGATTGAACCCAAAGCTAAGCACTTCTCCCATGGCAAGAAAGATCAATCTAGTAGGCCAAACCAAACTGATAATTCGAAGAGACTTGCAAAGATAACTCAATCATACATAAAAGAATTCAGAGAAGATTAAAATATTATTCATAGATAAACTTGATCATAAACCCACAATTCATCGGATCTCGACAAACACACCGCAAAAAGAGTTTACATCGAATAGATCTCCACAAGAGAGGGGGAGAACATTGTATTGAGATCCAAAAAGAGAGAAGAAGCCATCTAGCTAAAAACTATGGACACGTGGGTCTATGGTAAACTACTCACAACTCATCGGAGGGGCAAGGATGTTGATGTAGAAGCCCTCCATGGTCGATTCCCCCTCCGGCAGAGTGCCGGCGAAGGCTCCAAGATGAGATCTCGCAGATACAGAAGGTTACGGTGGTGGAAATTGTGTTTCGTCCTTCTCCTGGATGTTTTCGGGGTACGTAGGTATATATAGGAGGAAGAAGTACGTCGGTGGCCTTCCGAGGGGCCCACGAGACAGGGGGCGCGCCCTCCTATCTTGTGGGAGCCTCTGCTGCTTCTTGACTTGCACTCCAAGTCCTCTGGATCACGTTCGTTCCAAAAATCACGCTCCCGAAGGATTCATTCCGTTTGGACTCCATTTGATATTCATTTTCTTCGAAATACTGAAATAGGCAAAAAACAACAATATGGGATGGGCCTCTGGTTGGTAGGTTAGTCCCAATAATGATATAAATGTGTAAAATAAAGCCCATAAACATCCAAAAGGGGTAATATAATAGCATGGAACAATCAAAAATTATAGATACGTTGGAGACGTATCACTCTTGAGAAGACATCTTTCTCTAAATTTGCTGCAGAGATAGCTCAAAACAAAAACAGAGGATTTCATCGTGGTACGGTGGTCAAAACCTTCGGGAGATTATATAATGAATTTTTACCGACCAAAAGAAGTATCGTCCAAGAAAACAGAGTCTGGATGGCACACGAGGTGCCCACGAGGCAGGGGCGCGCCCTCCACCCTCGTGGATGCCTTGTGTCCTTTTTGGACTACTTCTTATTTTCCTGTTTTCTTAAATATTCCAGAACGGAGAAAATTGCTATTAGAACTGTTTTGGAGTCAGATTACTTACCGTATCACATACCTATTCCTTTTCGGAGTATGAAACATTCTGGAAAGTGTCCTTATGTATTCCTTTGGGGTTATGGTATCAATAACATTGGTTTCAACATTTATGGGATTACCTGAGATATAATGTTCGATTCTTTGATCGTTCACCACCTTCGGATTTGTGCCTTCGAAGTTGTTGATTTTTATGGCACCAGAATGATAGACCTCCCCGATAACGTAAGGACCTTCCCATTTAGAGAGAAGTTTTCCTGCAAAAAATCTTAAACGAGAGTTGTATAGCAAAACATAATCACCTACATTAAACTCAGGCTTTTGTATCCTTTTGTCATGCCATCATTTCACTTCTTCTTTAAACAGTTTGGCATTCTCATAGGCCCGGGTCCTCGATTCATCAAGTGAGCTAATGCCAAATAACCTCTTTTCACCGGCAAGTTTGAAATCATAATTGAGCTCTTTAATAGCCCAATATGCCTTATGTTCTAGTTCGAGAGGTAAGTGACATGCTTTTCCGTAAACCATTTTATACGGAGACATACCCATAGGATTTTTGTATGCGGTTCTATAGGCCCATAATGCATCATCGAGTTTCTTGGACCAATTCTTTCTAGATCTATTAACAGTCTTTTGCAAAATTAATTTAAGCTCTCTATTACTCAATTCTACTTGACCGCTAGACTGTGGATGGTATGGAGATGCAATTCTATGATTAACATCATACTTAGCAAGCATCTTACGAAAAGCACCATGAATAAAATGTGAACCACCATCAGTCATTAAATATCTAGGGACTCCAAACCTCAGAAAAATAACTTCTTTAAGCATCTTAATAGAAGTGTTATGATCAGCACTATTAGTTGGAATAGCTTCTACCCACTTAGTAACGTAATCAACAGCAACTAAAATATGCGTATACCCATTAGAGGAAGGAAAAGGTCCCATGTAATCAAAGCCCCAAACATCAAATGGTTCAATAACAAGTGAATAGTTCATAGGCATTTCTTGACGTCTACTAATATTACCAATTCTTTGACATTCATCACGAGACAAGACAAACTTACGGGCATCTTTGAAGAGAGTCGGCCAATAAAAACTAGATTGCAATACCTTATGTGGAGTTCTATCTCCAGCACGGTGTCCTCCATATGCCTCGGAGTGACACTTGTGTAGGATCTATTCCTGTTCATGCTCAGGTACACAACGTCTAATAACACCATCTACTCCTTCTTTATAAAGGTGTGGGTCATCCCAGAAGTAATGTCTTAAATCATAGAAAAACTTTTTCTTTTGTTGGTATGTGAAACTAGGTGGTATAAATTTAGCAACAATGTAAGTAGCATAATCAGCATACCATGGAGCAGTACGAGAAGCATTTATGACAGCTAATTGTTCATCAGGAAAGCTATCATCGATAGGTAGTGGGTCATCAAGAACATTCTCTAACCTAGACAAGTTGTCTGCAACGGGGTTCTCAGCTCCCTTTCTATCAATAATATGCAAATCAAATTCTTGTAGTAAGAGAACACATCTAATAAGTCTAGGTTTAGCATCTTTCTTTTCCATAAGGTATTTAATAGCAGCATGATCAGTGTGAACAATTACTTTGGAATCAACAATATAAGGTCTGAACTTGCTGCTAAAAATTCTTTTTCAGTAGTAGCATAATTTTTCTGGGCACAATCTAGAGTTTTACTAGCATATTGAATAACATTTAATTTCTTATCAACTCTTTGTCCTAGAACAACACCTACAACATAATCACTAGCATCGCACATGATTTCAAAGGGTAAATTCCAATCAGGTGGCTGAACAATAGGTGCAGAAATCAAGGCTTTCTTAAGTATTTCAAATGCTTCTAAACAATCATCATCAAAGACAAAAGGAACATCTTTCTGTAATAGATTAATCAGAGGCCTAGAAATTTTTTAGAAGTCTTTAATGAACCTCCTATAAAAACCGGTATGACCAAGAAAACTTCTTATACCTTCGATGTCCTTGGGACACGGCATTTTTTCAATAGCATCGACTTTAGCCTTGTCAACTTCAATACCTCCTTCAGAAATTTTGTGCGCCAAGACAATACCTTTATTAACCATAAAGTGGCACTTCTCCCAATTCAAGACAAGACTAGTTTCTTCACATCTCTGCAAAACTCGATCAAGGTTTCTTAAGCAATCATCAAAAGAAGTTCCATACACGGAGAAATCATCCATGAAAACCTCAACAATCTTTTCACAAAAGTCAGATAATATAGCTGTCATACATCTTTGAAAGGTAGCAGGTGCATTACATATACCAAAAGGCACATGTCTATAAGCAAAGGTACCAAAAGGGTAAGTAAAAGTGGTCTTATCCTGGTCCTCTTTTGACACAGGTATTTGAGTGAAACCAGAATAACCATCTAGGAAGCAAAAAATGTGTATGTTTTTAGATAATATTTCTAGCATTTGATCAATAAAAGGCAGAGGGTAATGATCTTTTCTAGTAGCTTTATTTAATTTGCGGAAAGCAATTACCATTCTATAACCTATAATAATTCTTTGAGGGATCAATTCGTCTTTATCATTAGGAACTACAGTAATACCTCCCTTCTTAGGGATAGAATGGACGAGACTTACCCACTGACTATCAGCAACAGGATAAATTATACCTACCTCCAGAAGCTTTAGTATTTCATTTCTTACCACTTCCTTCATCTTAGGATTTAACCGTCGTTGGTGATCAGCAACTGGTTTAGCGTCTTTCTCCAATTTTATTTTGTGCTAGCATGAGTGGGGCTAACGCCCTTAAGATCATCAAGAGTATATCCAATAGCAGCATGGTGCTTCTTTAGAGTTTTCAATAATTTCTCTTCTTCTTGCTCTGAAAGGTTATTACTAATAATAACAGGATATATCTTCTTTTCATCAAGATAAGCATATTTAAGAGTATCAGGTAATGGTTTAAGCTCAACACGGGATCACCCTTGGGTGGAGGAGGATCCCCTAGGATTTCAACAGGCAAGTTGTGTTTCAAAATAGGTCCCTGTTTAAAGAATACTTTATCTATTTCCCTTCTTTCATTCATAAACATATCATTTTCATGGTCTAGCAAATATTGTTCTAAAGGGTCATTAGGAGGCATGGTAATAGAAGCAAGACCAATGATTCCATCTTTACTAGGTAATTCTTTATCATGGGGTTGTCTATGAAATTTAGCAAAATTAAAATCATGAGACATATCCCCTAAACCAACAGTAACAATATCCTTTTCACAGTCTAAGCATTAACAGTATTCAAGAAGGGTCTACCAAATATAATGGGACAAAAGTCATCTTGTGGGGAACCAAGAACAAGAAAATCAGTAGGATATTTAACTTTCCCACACAATACTTCAACATCTCTAACAATCCCAATTGGTGAAATAGTATCACTATTGGCAAGCTTAATTGTAACATCAATATCTTCTATCTCAGCAGGTGCAATATCATGCATAATTTCTTTGTATAAGGAATGAGGTATTACACTCGCACTAGCACCCATATCACATAAGCCATGACAAAAATGATCTCCTATTTTAACAGAAACAACAGGCATGCCAACAAGTCTATGTTTATTTTTAGTATCAGGTCTTGCAGTTCTAGCAGCTTCATCACAGAAGTAAATAACATGTCCATCAATATTATCGACCAAGAGATCCTTAACCATAGCAATACTAGGTTCAACTTTAATTTGCTCAGAGGGTGTAGGTGCTTTAGCATTACTCTTACGAACCACAGTTGAAGCTTTAGCATGGTCCTTTATTCTAACGGGGAAAGGTGGTTTCTCGATATATGCAGTAGGAACAATAGGATCAACATTATAAGTGATAGTCTTTTCTTCAACTTTAATAGGTTCTACTACTTTTACTTCAATGGGAGGATGATATTTAAACCACTTATCTTTAGGGAGATCAACATGAGTAGCAAATGATTCACAAAAAGAAGCTACTATCTCAGAGTCAAATCCATATTTAGTGCTAAATTCACGAAAAACATCGGTATCCATAAAAGATTTAACACAATCAAACTTAGGTGTTATACCTGACTCCTTACCTTTGTCGAGATCCTAATCTTTAGAGTTGCATTTAATTCTTTCCAATAAATCCCATATGAATTCAATAGTCTTCATCATAAAAGAACCAGTACAAGAAGTATCGAGCATGAACCAGATGCTTGCTGTGAAATTTTCTTCAGTAAGAGCAGCATAATCCTCGGAGGTGGGGTTAGTGGTACCATTTGTAGTAGCGGTATTCTATTTCACAGCATTTAAAGTTTCATCATGAGAATCTGCATTGCTATGTTCTAGACAAGTTAAGCATGGGGGTACAAAACCATCAGGAAGTTGAGCAGATTGCTCAGCAAAGAGAGAAGCTTTTTTCTAAAGCTAGTTCGTTATGAGACACTTTCAGCGACATGAGTTCTTGATACCTGTTAAGGAGATAGTTTGACAAACTCTCATAGTCAACTTCTAGTGAGTCATAACGAATGGTAAGATCATCAATAGTTGATGAAAAAGCATCTTGCTCTTCAATCAGCTTTTGATTCGTCTCCATCTCTTCAACCAGTAATCCTTCAGTTTTTTTGAGATTTCTTTCAAGCATTTCAAGTTCATCATGTTGAGATTTAGAAATTTTCACCAGCTTGGCATAAGATATGCATTTAGGAGAGTATTCATTCATGGATCTTAGGTGTTTGGCAGATACCTGATCCTTTGAGGATTTTGCCATGAGACAAAGGCGATTGGTTCATCATCACTTGAATCATCATCTGTGTCTGATTTGGTGACTTTCTTCAATGATTCAATAGAAACATATCCATTGCTTCTCCCAAACCTTTTGTAGAATTCTTCATCATCTGATTCAGTATATGTGGCTTCATCTTCAGATTCTACTGTCAAGTCTGCATATGCTCTGTTCAGCCATGACATCCTCTTCATATTTGATTCGATGACTGCTCTAGCTTTCATGTCAGTGACTGGTCTCTTCGAAGAAGATGAAGTAATAATTTCCTTTGAGAGCTTAGTATGACGATCCATTCAAGTAAAACCACTACAGTGAAGATATTTCCATGTGTTGCTAGGTTTTCCTTCCCAACCAGGGCAATCAACGATGACATGGCCGTATAGTTTGCATTTGAAGCACTTCATATCTTTCGGAGGCAAACACCTTCTTGATGATTCTGGTGCATGAAATTATTCATCATTGACGAGATAAATATTGTGTCTCTTTAGATCACTCAGTCATTGTGTGAGCATTTCAAGTTCTTGAGTGATGGTGTGTTGATTTTTGACATCTTCTTCTTCAGAACTGCCATAATGCGAGAGAATTTCTCCTTCACCTTCGATTTGTCTTTTCTAGCTCCACCTTTCCTTCGTGGATCGACAGCAGTGCCATGACCTCAACATAATGAAGCTCTTTATAGTTAGGTCTTTGTTTGATTTCAGACACGAATAAGATCAAAGGATTCATCAAGCGCACTCAGAAGCTTGTTAACTGCATCTCTATCAGTGATATCAGTTACCCCTCATTGATGGAGTCTTTCAACAATGCCTGTTAATTGATCAGTGAGTTCCATAACGCTTTCCTTGTGCAGGTTTCTAAATCTAGTGAACATAGCCTGAAGCATTTTGGTGTGAGGATCTGATCGGGCAACCAATTCTATGTGAGCACTGTTAAGAGCATCCTACATTTACTTTGCAGTGTTGGGCCTGTGAAACCGAAGGAAGATGTATTTTGACATACTGCCACATATGATATCTTTCGCTTGAGCATCCAACTGAAGATTTTCATTATCATTGGAGGACAGATTGTTTTGTTGCTGAATGGTGTAGCCTTCTTCCACAATCTGCCACAGATCATAGTTGACTGCTTGAATTATTATTCTCATTCCTTCCTTCAAGTATAGATAGTCGTTTCCATCAAAGATGGGGAACCTTTCAGAGTGCGAGGAACTACCTACAAGCGACACTCAAAACTCCAAGGACAATAGACCTTTAATAAACAGAGACAGGGAGAACCTGCTCTGATACCAATTGTTAGGACCGAGAGTATATCGACCAGAGGGGGTGAATGGGAGATTCAAATTTTCTTTCAAAAGCTCTGAAACTTAATCCAAACACCGCAATGGAATAGAGTATTGAGAGAAATGCACTGAATCAGATTTCTTCATCAGAGGCATATTCTTCAAGAAAAGCATTTACAACAGAGCGAGCTTGATGGATAATGGGTTTAACAACGATGAGGATTATGCAACAAACAAACAGGTGTAACAGAATGAAACAAAACATAATAGAAACTAAAGGAAACACAATTGAAGGAATACACAAGATAACAAGGATACAAACTAACAACTTAGGAATAAAGACGAGGATAAGAAAGTATTTGACACGATTACATAGGATGAAAGATACAAAACAAAACAATGATCAGGGAATCTAATGGCACAGAGCACGAATGAAAACTATTGAATGAAATGCAGTAGAATAGATATAAACAGTGGTGCTCGATGGCGACAAGAGATTTGGTAGACCTGTTCACCCTTCTGCCAATGGGCTACGTCTGGTTGGAGGGGTTGTGACTTAACACGGAAGATAAATTCTCTCGATGATATTATTAGGACTGAGAGTATATCGACCAGAGGGGGGTAATTGGGAGATTCAAATTTTCCTTCAAAAGCTTTGAAACTTAATCCAAACACCGCAGCAGAATAGATTATTGAGAGAAATGCACTGAATCAGATTTCTTCATCAAAGGCATATTCATCGAGAAAAGCATTTACAACAAAGCGAGCTTGACGGATAATGGTTTTAACAATGATGAGGGTTATGCAACAAACAAACAAACAAACAAACAGGTGTAACAAAATTAAACAAAACATAACAGAAACTGAAGGAAACACAATTGCAGGAATACACAAGATAACAAGGATACATACTAACAACTTAGGAATAAAGACAAGGATAAAGAAAGTATTTGACACAATTACATAGGATGAAAGACACAAAACAAAACAATGATTAGAGAATTCAATGGCACAGAGCACGAATGAAAACTACTGGATGAAATGCAGTAGAATAGATATAACCAGTGGAGCTCGATGGTGACAAGAGATTTGGTAGACCAGTTCACCCTTCTTCCAAAGGGCTACGTCTGGTTGGAGGGGTTGTGACTTGCTACTTCTTGAGCTTGCATTGGTTTTTGCCCTGAAGAGGAAAGGGTGATGCAGCAAAGCAGAGATAAGTATTTCCCTCAATTAGAGAACCAAGGTATCAATCCAGTAGGAGGTACAACAAAGTCCCCAATCGATGCACCTGCACAAACAACAAACACTTGCACCCAATGCGATAAAGGGGTTGTCAATCCCTTCACGGTCAATTGCAAAGGTGTGATCTGATAGAGACAGATAGAAATAAAAAGGTAACAAAATATTTTTGGGTTATTTGGTTTATCAACCTGAAAATAAAAGAGTGCAAAATAGTAGATCGGAAACAAGTATGATGGAAAATAGACCCCGGGGGCATAGGTTTCACTAGAGGCTTCTCTCATGAAGGAAAATAATATGGTGGGTGAACAAATTGCTGTCGAGCAATTGATAGAAAAGCGCAAAGTTATGATGATATCCAAGTCAATGATTATGAAATATAGGCATCACGTCCGTGTCAAGTAGATCGACTCCTGCCTGCATCTACTACTATTACCCCACACATCGACCGCTATCCAACATGCATCTAGAGTATTAAGTTCATAAAGAACGGAGTAACGCCTTAAGTAAGATGACATGATGTAGAGGAATTAACTCAAGCAATATGATGAAAACCCCATCTTTTTATCCTTGATGGCAACAATAGAATACGTGTCTCGCTACCCCTACTTTGTCACTATGTGAAATCACGCAAGATTGAACCCAAAGCTAAGCACCTCTCCCATTGCAAGAAAAACCAATCTAGATGGCCAAACCAAACTGATAATTCGAAGAGAAATACAAAGATATCAAATCATGCATATAAGAATTCAGAGAAGATTCAAATAATATTCATAGATAAGCTGATCATAAATCCACAATTCATCGGATCTCAGCAAACACACTGCAAAAGAATATTACATCGGATATATCTCCAAGATCATCGAGGAGAACATGGTATTAAGAATCAAAGAGAGAGAACAAGCCGTCTAGCTACTAGCTATGGACCTGTAGGTCTGAGTTAAACTACTCACGCTTCATCGATAGGGCAATAGAGTTGATGTAGAAGCCCTCCATGATCGAATCCCCCTCTAGCAGAGTACCAGAAAAGGCCTCCAGATGGGATCTAATGAGGTTAGAGACCTACGGAGGTGGAAAAGTATTTTTGTGGATGCTTCTGAGGGTTCTGGAATATATGTGAATATATAGGACAAAGAGGTAGCTCAGAGGATCCCCGAGGGGGCCACAAGCCAGGGGGCACCCTGTCGGTGTCAAAACCGGCGGATCTCGGGTAGGGGGTCCCGAACTGTGCGTCTAAGGCTAATGTTAATAGGAGGCGGGGGACACGATGTTTACCTAGGTTCAGGCCCTCTCGTTGGAGGTAATACCCTACTTCCTGCTTGATTGATCTTGATGATGTGAGTATTACAAGAGTTGATCTACCACGAGATCGTAGAGGCTAAACCCTAGAAGCTAGCCTATGATCATGATTGTTGTTGTCCTACGGACTAAACCCTCCGGTTTATATAGACACTGGAGGGGGCTAGGGTTACACAGAGTTGGTTACAGAGAAGGCGATCTACATATCCGAATTGCCAAGCTTGCCTTCCACGCAAAGGAGAGTCCCACCCGGACACGGGACGAAGTCTTCAATCTTGTATCTTCATAGTCCAATAGTCCGCCAAAGTATATAGTCCGGCTGTCCGAGGACCCCCTAATCCAGGATTCCCTCAGTAGCCCCTGAACCAGGCTTCAATGACGATGAGTCTGGCATGCAAATTGTCTTCGGCATTGCAAGGCGGGTTCTTCTCCAAAATCCCTGAGTACCTGTTGTGATGAGCGGTGTCCGGCTTCCCATTAATGTTGCGCTCCTCGGCTTCTGCGCCTTAATAATGGCAGTCTCCACATGTCGAGCGAATGCAAGAAGTCAGGGCATTTTTACATTTGCCACCCTGACCATGTAAGTAAATCGTCTATTTAAAGAGATGGGGATCCTTAGATCCAAATCACACCATCCTCCCCCAGTGAGTATCCATCAGAGCGCGCCCGGAAGAAACCATCCTATCATGGCCGGCCATCGCAGCTCCTCCTCTCGCTCCTGTAGCACTAAGCCAGACGATTGGGAGAAGTGTTCTGTCTCACACAGCCGATTGGTAGAGTTGCAGACCCAGGGGTTTCTCCTGCCTGCGTATATGGTCCCCATCCGAGCCGGACTAGCCACTTACAATGGCGGGGAGCAAGCGGAGAGTTTTCCCAACCCATCTAGGGGGAGCGGGTATGCCTTGTCCCTTACTTGCTGAGGGGACTCAGATTTCCAATCCATTGATTCCTCTGCGGGCTCCTAGAGTTCTATGGCCTCTAGCTGCATAACTTTACTCCCGCCTCCATATTACTTCTGGGATGTGAAGCTCATTTCGAGCTATGGAAGAGGCTATTCTGCCTCGTACCCCGCACTCAGGAGGGGTAAATATATCAAGTGGGTGGAGCCGAAATATGGCGCATCGCCGAGACCGGATACCTGTCCGGTACTCCGAAGAAGACATCCGAAGACTGGCCTTCGGAGTGGTTTTATATGGAGGACGTCCCCCTTCCGGACCCTATTCAGATGGGCCTTCCTGAGTTTGAAAATGCCCCGTTGAAGAAACGCCACAGCTGGCGCCCCCGGAGTGCCCAGGAAGAAGATAACAGAGAGGTCCTTTACCTGATGGGCAGGATAAAAACGCTGTCCAAATTAGGACTGACAATAATCGAGGTCATGTCAATATGTATAATGCGGGGAGTGCAGCCACTTCAATATCAGGGGAAACCCATGTGGCACTTCAATGGAGAAGACGATGCCACCCGCTGCGGCCGTAAAGGTCCGGACTCCGCCGCCTCTCTGGCGAAAATATTGTCCGATTTGTACAAAGGAGAAGAAGAGGAGTTCATCCGGATTAAGCCACGGGATGGATTCTCCATGTACAACCCCCCAAGCTGGGTGAGCTGCTATATTTTATTCCGGTCCTTCCCGCATTCTTCATCACAAATATTTACCTTGCCAATTCATAGTAGGAACTGCAAAAAGCTGTGAGGGAGGTCCACAGCCCGTCTCCACAGCCAGAGGACCCCGACCGGCCCTCGACCCCGGCCTTGAAGAAGATCCGGACATATTTGTGGAGCTCGTCGACAGGACATTTTACCAGTTAAGTTGTGACGGTGCCTTGGTGGCCATCATAGCTGATTATCCTGGCCTACTCCCTGCATCACATGTAAGTAAAACTAGAGTCCCAACTTCCAAGAAGGATCCCCTCTTTGCGCCTTACCCACCGCACATGTATTGTGTTTTACAGGGAAGGCCATCGGGGAGCCGTGCCGAATCCGCGGTGACTCGCCAACAATGGGCACCGAAGCTGGGTAGGCTTAAAAGGAAGGCGGTCAGGACTGAGACGCTGTCGCAGAGGTATGATAAAAAACCTGCTCCATGATTATCGTCTTTAAAATGTAATAATGTATGTGGTTCCTAGCAGAAAAAACGCTCGCCGGACTGTGTCTGGAGAGGCTGCCGGCCACGCCTCCACCAGCCGGACTCCAGAGCCGGTCTTAGGGGTAGAGGCAAATGCGGGGACAAAGTTGGATGATCCTCCTACAGAGGATGCGGATAGATTGTCCGCTACGAATTCCGAAGTGGAGAGCGCCATGAATCACAGGCGTTGACGAGCCATACTCCGCGACCCTATTTTCTCTGAAGAGGCATTTAATGCCTTCAACTCAGGAGACGCATACATCTGAGCTGCTCAAGATGGCCTTGCCAGAGCTACGGACCAATATGTAAAGGATATTCAGGTAAGAGAATCTGATAATTATGTATATCAGTAGCCCCTAAGATTTGAAACAGTTGGCACAACTAATTTAAGGATCATTGTATGCATAGGTTCTTACGGAGAAGAATGCCCAGTTGTCTCAGGAGCTAGAGGAGTGCAAAGCCCAGCTACGAGCCGCAGTTGCCGGAATTGAGGAGTCCAAGAAGGCCTCATCTGGTAATACTTGTCTTGATCGAAACAAATGTAATGACATGTACCAGTTAGTATTCAGCGTGAATGCAAATCTAACAATAGATTCTGCACACAATCCCGGAGATAATTTGGAGATCGTATCGGGGGATGAGCAACATGCTCAATGACAGCTAAAGGCTGGCGAGCACGTGCTTACAAAGGTTATACAGCAGAAAAATGATCTCCAGGACGTGAATACTTGGCTGGACGTCGAATTAAAAGATGTTCGGGCCCAGCTTGCTGACTCCGTGAAGGAGAATAAGAGGCTTCGACGCGGCATTTTTAGTAAGTGCTCGAACGAACCTTTATACAGTTCGGCGAAGAAACGGGCTAACAGAATTATGTCTGTAGGTATGCTGATAGGTCATCCCGAAGAGGAGATGCCCGGTTGTGCAGGCGATCTTCTGCAAGAGCTCTCACAACTGCACGAACAAGTTCGGCAGGTGATGCAGGGTATTGCCCAGGCCTTTTGGCCGTCCGCCTCCCTGCCAGGAGGCATGGGAGAGCTTGTAGAGATGCTCAAGGGAGCGCGGCGGCGCTTCCGATTATGGAAGATATCGGCCTGCCGACAAGGTGCAAGGGAAGCCTGGGCCATGGTGAAGACGTGATACACCAAGGCTGACTCGAACCACATGGCCGAGGTTGGACCTGTAGGGTCGGATGGGAAGGAGATCCCCGTTAGTCTGGTATATGACTAGGTTGCATTAGCCACAAAGTATTCCCAACAGGATTGTAGGCTAGACAGCCTGTTGGATGGTATAGAAGAAGAATTCAGTCAGTCTAAGTAATTGTGTACTTCAAATGACATATTTTGTCCCTAGTTGGATTGTAAATCATTTGTCATGGCGGACCTTTTCGCTTCAACCTCCGGACCCGACAGTCCGGAGTGTATCCGAATACCCGCTTAGTTATGTAAAAACTGGGGTACGCGTGGAAACCAGGCGTAGGGGTCATAAGTGCTTGAACAGACAAGTACCCAACTAGCTACGTTATATTACATGGATAGTAAGAAACATCTTCCAGGGAGAATAGTTCCGTTAAGGGTTCCTTTCCCTGGGTACGCATGCATTAATGTGCATGTCCGAACTGCGAAAAGTGACGCGGGATATAAACATCTGGGGGCATGTATTGCAATAAGTAAGAAACATCTTTTGTTCACCGACCGAATATTCCCTTAAGAACTCTAGCTTTCGGCTTCACCCAGTCTGAGGTACACATACGGCTGACCCGGCAGTAACAATCACAGAGGTTCTCCCCTTATGCCCTAGCCGAACTAACGGGAATGTAGGGCATAAACACAGGAGCCAGGCAACCCAGCTTGGCCAAAACTTAAGTCATATCGATGCATATAATGGCGAAAAAAGGTACATATGGAGAAGCAACACATATGTAGTGGGCATAAAGCCCAGTAGATAATTATATTAAGCTTCTGTATAAGAAGCCCCCAGGTATAGTGAGCGCGTGTAGCACGTCAAGATTGTGTAGTCAAGACACACTTCAAGCTTTTAAGGCCATAAAAAGGAAGAAAGAAGAAAGATGGTATAACTTGAAAAAGAAAGGCGGGGGTAAGGAGACAAACACAGAGTTCGGCACTAGGCATAAAATCTTCAGAGTCTGGCCGCGTTCCATGTGTTTGGCTCGAGTCGATTATCAGATGCATCACGCAGACGGTACGCCCCTCCGGTGAGAACTTTATCAATGATGAAGGGACCCTCTGATAGAGGCAAAGGTGTCCCGTCTTTCGATGAGATGATGGATATCGCTTTGGTGGAAGTCGACTTTGACGATCCGACTATGAACGTGCGAGGACGTCGCGCCTTAGCAATCGCTAAACCAATCTCCTGAGGTTACTGACCATGCTGGAAGCACGGTCAGCCTGACCACGAAGGTCTATTCCTGCAAGCAATCGAAGAACGAGCAAGAATATGATAAAGCAATCTGAATATTGCAAATATATATGAAGTATTGATAATGGTGGGGATCCGGAAGCGGTCTTGGTCTGGTCGTTGGACACAAACGAAGTACACGAAGTTGCAATGGCTAACTTTTAACTAAACAAATCCCAAGGAAAAAGCTACTAGATGGATCTACTTATATAGGAGCAAGGGGTGGCGGCCAGGAGGTGGGAGGACGTCCCAAGGCAGCCTAAAACTAACCCTAGGTCGTACAAGGCTCATGGGTCCAAGTGGAGGTGATGTAACACCTTTGGGCTTGTAGTTTGACTCGGATTCTGCTGCAACGTCAGATTGTTTCGTCCGTAACTCAACGCTCCGGAAGAATTTGAAGGTGAATCCAACTGGGTTGGAAAGAGCACGAAATCTAGTTTCCAACAAAAAAATAATCACCCAATTCGGAGTCCGTATGAAAAAGTTGTTGGCGTTTTGAGTCAGGTATGTCTGCGCAGTCCGAATCTGAATCCAGAACGTGAGAGACTTGGACTCTATCTTCTCTTGGCCCAAAAGTGACGTGAGAGGACTTTTTGAACACAACCTAAATATCTCCTTTTCCCTTATCTTCATATGTGGATTGTACAAATGTCCCATACACCTGCAATTAGACAAAACACAAAAGTGTGTGAAGTATTTTTGTTCTAGATAACATAAATAGACTATTGAATAGTTTGCATTAGAAATCACCTGACAAATATGCATGTATGCAATATTTTTGGTCGTATCCAAGGTAGTCATGTCCTCATCATCCTCCCCTTTTTGAAAACAAAGCCGTCCTCGGCATTGCTTAATCTAAAATGTGGCTAACAAAAGAGACAAGGTGTACATGTTGTATATGTATATGTCATCCATTTTAACTTCCCTTGATTTTTGCACATATGTCACATGTATACATGAGTAACTTTCATTGTTCATAATATCTAAAGCCAAAAAATTATCACAAGAAGTAGAAGGCATGAAAATATTGCAACTCAGTTTGCACATATAAGTGAAGCTCTTATTCACTTCAAAAGATTGGCAATGTTCATCATTAAACCATCCTAACTTCGATGAATAAACCTTACTTGCATCAAATTTACATGCTACAACATGCTTAAATAAGCAAACATGCAATAAGTCATTGGACACAGAATCATCATCAAGATTAGAGGTCATATCAAAATGATTAAACATTGGTTCTTTTGCATCAACAGTTAATTCAATGGGTGCACTCAAAATTGTTGATATTTCAGTTGTTTGATCACATGACGCATTCATGACAGTAACAAGAGTCTCTAAAATAGGTGGTGTGCTCAAATCAACAGGTAACTCAACACATGATGCATTCAAGTTAACTAGGCATGCTTCATTCTCATGTGAAGTTATATCATCAAGACCTTTACTGTTACCTCGCAGAGATGTAGCTGATGTAGGTACGGATGTTGACAATGTACCATACTCTTTAGATGATATCGCGCTCACAATCCGAGGTGGGGCTGCTCTAGTAGGTGCAATAGTGGAGTAACCAACCGGCGGTGGTGAGCATGAACTGGAATAATAGTTGTTGTAGTCACCCAATGCATCCTCCTGTATTTGTCTCTCAAAGGTACATGCACAGACATACATACCAGTAATGCAACGAGGAATATACTGAAATCTTGCCTGAATATCATGGTTCAAACCACCAAAAAATCTATTCATTGTATCATCCTCAGATTCTTCTATGTCACGATGATGCATATAAGATTTGAACTCTTGGTAGTAAGCATGAACAGTGTTACTGCCTTGTTTTAATTGCTCCAATTTGCGACGCAATTCACGACGATAGTAAGGAGGAAAAAATTGTTGTCTCATTACAGCTTTCAAAACTTTTCAAGTTGTGGGTTGGTTATCAATGTTTTTCTTACAATGTACACTCCACCAAATAGAAGCAAAACCAGTAAATGCTCTAATGGTAGCTCGTACTCTCTCAAGTTCAGAAAAATCATGGTGACTAAAAACTTGTTCTACTTCAAGCTCCCAAGCTAGATAAATAGCAGGATTAAATCTACCCTCAAATGATGGTAAAGAGATAACCTGACCATATGCTTGTGTGTGTTGTCCCAACTCTCGTGATGGTGAAGATGTGTCCGTCATCCAAGAACTTCTATCTCTGGAACCTGTCATGATTAGTAGAAACAAGAACCAAAATTCGAGAATAATGTTCCTATGAACTACTAGGATGTGGTTGTAAAGTGCTCACAGTAAAGCAAATATCAATATCTTACAAGTTCTTACCATGCGGCAGGTGGTGACAGGCAACCAGCGGTGTCAAATAACTCCGAAGATTGTGTAAAACGATTGCCAGGGGAACGTACGTATACATGGTGTAGAAATATGTGGAGCTGGGTTGGCTATATATGGTAGCAAAAGATTAGCAATAATCAATTCAGAGATGGAATGTTGAATAAACGCTCAACGACGGTACTGTGCTAGTCCTAGGCTAGACCAAACTAGAGACGCGAGCCTAGAACACTAATGAGGTCATGTCGTAGCACAACTAGCATCAATAAAGGATATGAAGTAGCTCTGGACAGCAAGATATAAGTGAAGATCACAATAGCAGTAGACCTATTTAGAAGCTGATGTTGAGGTGCCAAATACTGAACTAGCTTCTGCAACTATTTAGATGCGGCTCGTCGCTAGCTTCCATTTGAGTACTCGCGAAGCCAAAACAGACTTCATATGAGGAAGTTATGCCTGTTTTACTGAACAGTGCACAAAACAGATTCCAATCCGAATTCAACTACGAGATTGAGTCTAGATAGATCCGAATTTTGTTTTTTTCTCCTCTCTTTTTTTTCTCACACTTTTTTTCTTTTCCTTTCTTTTTTTTTCTCTGACTTTTTTTTACTTTTTTTTCTCTCGTTTTTTTTCTCTATCTTTTTTCTCTCTCCCTCTTTCCAAAACAAACTAGATAAGATGTAGATTGGATCAAGCGAAGATGGGAACGATCTCAACTATGATTATGACAATGAACGGTGGGTAGCACGTGGAGGAAATTGATGTATGGGTGGTGGACAGCGGAAGGGATAACGATGCAGCGGCGACGTGACTAATGTGAACAGAACTCGAAACTCTAAACGACCTAGACACTAAGACCAGCAACTCGACACGACGATGCAACCGATAATTCAACTATGCAAGCAATAAAAAGAAAATTGCAAAGGCTCAGACTGGCTTGGACAAAGGATGAATAGATCTAACTCTTTTTTGTGGATTTTTCTTGGACAATAGGTTAGAAAATAAATTTAATCTAGGAAAACTGGAAATTCTCACCGAGCAACCTGAAAACTGATACCACTTGATAGAGGCAAAGGTGTCCCGTCTTTCGATGAGATGATGGATATCGCTTTGGTGGAAGTCGACTTTGACGATCCGACTACGAACGTGCGAGGACGTCGCGCCTTAGCAATCGCTAAACCAATCTCCTGAGGTTACTAACCATGCTGGAAGCACGGTCAGCCTGACCACGAAGGTCTATTCCTGCAAGCAATCGAAGAACGAGCAAGAATATGATAAAGCAATCTGAATATTGCAAATATATATGAAGTATTGATAATGGTGGGGATCCAGAAGCGGTATTGGTCTGGTCGTTGGACACAAACGAAGTACACGAAGTTGCAAATCTACTTATATAGGAGCAAGGGGTGGTGGCCAAGGAGGTGGGAGGACGTCCCAAGGCAGCCTAAAACTAACCCTAGGTCGTACAAGGCTCATGGGCCCAAGTGGAGGTGATGCAACACCTTTGGGCTTGTAGTTTGACTCGGATTCTGCTGCAATGTCAGATTGTTTCGTCCGTAACTCAACGCTCCGGAAGAATTTGAAGGTGAATCCAATTGGGTTAGAAAGAGCACGAAATCTAGTTTCCAACAAAAAACGAATCACCCAATTCGGAGTCCGTATGAAAAAGTTGTTGGCGTTTTGAGTCAGGTATGTCTGCGCAGTCCGAATCTGAATCCAGAACGTGAGAGACTTGGACTCTATCTTCTCTTGGCCCAAAAGTGATGTGAGAGGACTTTTTGAACACAACCTAAACATCTCCTTTTCCCTTATCTTCATATGTGGATTGTACAAATGTCCCATACACCTGCAATTAGACAAAACACAAAAGTGTGTGAAGTATTTTTGTTCTGGATAACATAAATAGACTATTGAATAGTTTGCATTAGAAATCACCTGACAAATATGCATGTATGCAATATTTTTGGTCGTATCCAAGATAGTCATGTCCTCATCACCCTCCCACTTGGGCTTGAGCTTGTCCTTTTTCTTCTCCGGTAGGCGTAGAACGAGTTTGCCAACGTTATAAGTTTTGGCCCGTACTTCTCTGCTTTGATACCTGCGAGCCTGTTGCTGATAGAATGTAGAACGGGCTTTCGCGACGCCACGCTCCTCCTCCGGGGCATCTAAGCTGTCCTTCCGATCAAGCTCAGCTTCTTTCTTTTCGTACATGCGCACTCGAGGTGAGTCATGAATGATATCGCAGGGCAATACCGCCTCTGCGCCGTACACCATAAAAATGGTGTGTATCCAGTAGTGTGATTCGGTGTGGTCCGCAGCCCCCATAGTACGGAGTCGAGCTCATCGACCCAGTGCGTATCTGATTCCTTCAGGGATTGCACTAGTCTGGGTTTGATGCCGCTCATAATAACACCGTTTGCTCGTTCGACTTGACCGTTCGTTTGGGGGTGATAGACGGAGGCGTAATCGAGCTTAATGCCCATGTTGCCGCACCAAGTTTTCACCTCGTCAGCTGTGAAGTTCGAGCCGTTATCGGTGATGATGTTGTGGAGGACACCATAGTGGTGTACAACCACTGATATGATGTCTATCACTAGTCCGGATTCGGCCGTTTTAACTGGTTTGGCTTCTATCCATTTAGTGAATTTGTCCACCATGACCAACAAGTATTTTTTCTTATGGCTTCCTCCTTTAAGGGGTCCAACCATATCGAGCCCCCAGACCACAAAGGGCCAAGTTATAGGGATTGTTTGGAGAGAGGTAGGTGGCATATGGCTTTGATTTGCAAAAACCTGGTAATCAACGCAATGTTGGACAAGGTCCTGTGCGTCTACTCGGGCTGTCGGTCAGTAGAAATCTGTACGGAAGGCCTTGCTTACAAGTGCCCGAGCTGCGGTGTGGTGGCCGCCGAGTCCGGCATGAATTTCGGCCAAGAGTTGCCGCCCTTCCTCTTTGGAGATGCACCTTTGGAGCACTCCAGTCGCGCTTTTCTTATAAAGCTCTCCCTCGTGGACCTTGTAGGCTTTAGAGGCCGCACAATGCAACGTGCCTCATTTTGGTCCTCAGGGAGTTCTTGCCTATTTAAGTAGGCTAAGAAGGGTTCAGTCCACGGGGCGATGACAGCCATAATTACCTGGGCCGAAGGTGTTATTTCGGTGGCGGAGCCTCCGATTACCTCAGAATATTCGGGATCTGGGGTTGTGTTCGAATCCGGACTGGTATTGCCAGTCTCCCCTTCCCATACCACGAATGGCTTGAACAGCCTTTCCAAGAAGATATTAGGTGGGACGGGGTCGCGCTTGGCACCGATGAGGGCGAGGATATCCGCCGCTTGATTGTTTTCTTGGACCATATGGTGGAATTCGAGCCCCTCGAACCGAGCTGACATTTTGAGGACGGCATTGCGGTAAGCCACCATTTTTGGGTCCTTGGCGTCAAAGTCTCCATTTATTTGAGATATTGTGAGGTTCGAATCCCCACATACTTCTAGGCGTTGAATGTCCATGGAGACTGTCATCCGAAGACCATGCAACAGAGCCTCATATCTGGCTGCATTGTTAGAGTCTGTATATAGTATTTGGAGTACGTATTGGACTGTATCTCCGGTGGGGGATGTCAGGACAACGCCTGCCCCCAGACCAGCCAGCATCTTAGAGCCGTCAAAGTGCATGATCCAATTGGAGTACGCGCCATACTCTATAGGGAGTTCGACTTCTGTCCATTCGGCGACGAAGTCAGCCAGTACCTGCTGAGGGAGTCCGGGATTAGGGGGTATCTGGACAGCCGGACTGTGTACAACGTCCGGACTATTGAAGCGTGAAGATACAAGACTCAAGACTTCGGCCCGTATCCGGATGGGACTCTCCTTTGCGTGGAAGGCAAGCTTGGCGATCCGGATATTATATTTCCTTCCTTGTAACTAACTCCATGTAAACCCTAGCCCTCTCTGGTGTCTATATAAACCAGAGAGGTTGGTCCTTAGAAGGCTGATCACAATTACAATCATACCATCATAGGCTAGCTCTTAGGGTTTAGCCTCTATGATCTCGTGGTAGATCTACTCTTGTACTACCCATATCATCAATATTAATCAAGCAGGAAGTAGGGTTTTACCTCCATCGAGAGGGCCCGAACCTGGGTAAACATCTGTGTCCCTTGCTTCCTGTTACCATCAGCCTTGACGCACAGATTGGGACCCCCTACCCGAGATCCGCCGGTTTTGCCACTGACATTGGTGCTTTCATTGAGAGTTCCTCTATGTCATCTCTGTCAGGCTCGATGGCTCCTTCGATCATCATCAACGACGTTGTCCAGGGCGAGACTTTCCGCCCCGGACAGATCTTCGTGTTCGGCGGCTTCGCACTGCGGGCCAATTTGCTTGGCCACCTGGAGCAGATCGATAGCTATGCCCCCGGCCACCAGGTCAGGTTCGGGAACTTGAACTACACAACGGATATTCGTGGGGACTTGATCTTCGACGGATTCGGGCCAGCGCTAGAAGCGTCGAACAGTCACGATGAGCACGGCTTAGACCTGCTGTCAGACGTCGCGCGGGATATCACCCCGGCAGAAGCCTTGGATCTAAATTCGGGGCAAGTTGCGTTGCCTAAGGACGAAGGGCTGGACCCCGCCCCGCAGGCCATACACTCGTTGGCGATGGAGCCGAACACAGGTCCCACCTTTGAGGGAGCCTGTGACTCCAGACCCCCGGATTCATATCCGGTTGTAGGTTCCAGTCCACGTGTCCGTGAGCCCGCCGAACCTGGTTGGGCTCCGGTGATGGAGTTCATCGCGGCGGACGTCTTTCAGCACTCGCGCTTTGGCGACATGCTGAACTTATTGAAGTCTCTCTCTTTGTCAGGAGACTCTGGGCCGAACTATGTCCGGCTTGAGTGGGAAGCAGACGCGACGGAATTCGCTGCCCACCCACCACCCACTTCATTGCCACGATCGATGATCTAACCGACGTGCTTGACTTCGACTCCGAAAACATCGACGGTATGGACGACGATGTAGGAGAATTACAGGAGCCATCACTCACAGGGCGGTGGACGGACACCTCCTCATACGATATATATATGGTGGACACTCTGAAGGAAACCAATGGCGATGAGGCAACGGAGGATAACCCCTCGGGAAGAAAAATAAAGCATGGGTGTCGTCGGCGCCGCTCCAAGCCCCGCCACAACAATACCGGCCCAAGAGACGAAAATAATCCGGATGGCGCCGAAGAAGAATATGACCCTGACCAGCCCGCCTTCGAGCAAGCCGAACAGGAAGATGAGCAGGTCAGCCCAGAAGAACAGGCGACGGACGCATACCCGGAGGAGGACAACTACATGCCCCCTTCGAAGACGAGATTAGCCTCGGCGACGACGAATTCGGCGTGCCTGAGGATCCCATAGAGCAGGAGCACTTCAAGCGCAGGCTTATAGCCACTGCGAGGAGCTTGAAGAAGAAGCAGCAGCAACTCCAAGCTGATCAAGATCTGCTCACAGATAGATGGACTGAAGTCCTTGCAGCCGAGGAATATGGACTCGAACACCAAACAGCTGACTGGCCACCCCGTGGCCGGGATAAAACGGGAAATCAGCCCAAATACCATCCCGCACCCCCACGCAGATACACTACGGCTCAGGGCAACAGGCAAGACCTGCAAGATATTCTGGAAAACAAAGCAGGACAGCCAAGATCGATCTGCGGATCACGGGGGCGCGCCCCAACGCACGACGATGATCGTCGCGCCGGATACATCATCGACAAGTCCAGCCGGGCCGAACACAGCAACCCAGACCAATTCGAGTTGCGTAGCCACATAGCCCGGTATAGAGGCGCCGCACACCCCCTCTGCTTCACTGACGAAGTAATGGATCATGAATTCCCAGAAGGGTTCAAACCCGTAAACATCGAATCGTATGATGGCACCACAGACCCTGCAGTATGGATCGAAGATTTCCTTCTCCACATTCACATGGCCCGCAGAGATGATCTACACACCATCAAGTATCTTCCCCTTAAGCTCAAAGGACAAGCCCAGCACTGGTTAAATAGCCTGCCAGCAAATTCCATTGGCAGTTGGGAAAACCTGGAAGACGCATTCCTTAATAACTTCCAGGGCACATATGTGCGACCACCAGACGCCGATGACCTGAGCCACATTACCCAACAGCCCGGAGAGTCAGCCTGGAAATTCTGGACTCGGTTCCTTACTAAAAATAACCAAATAGTCGATTTTCCGGACGCCGAAGCCCTGGCGGCTTTTAAGCATAATATCCATGACGAAGGGCTCACTCGACACCTCGGCCAGGAAAACCCCAAGTCTATGGCTGCTCTCACAACCCTAATGACCCGTTTTTGTGCGGGTGAGGATAGCTGGTTGGCTCATAGCAGCACCACGCCACATTCTGGCACTTCGGACGGCCGCGATACTAACGGCAAGCCACGGCGCAACAGACATAAGAGACGGACAACGGTGACAGCACTGAAGACACGACAGTCAACGCCGGATTCAGCGGATCTTAGTCCGGACAGCGGAAAAGGCCGTTCAAAAGAAATAATCAAGGACCGTCCAGTCTGGACCGCATACTGGAGCGCTCGTGCCAAATTCTTGGCACACTGGACAAACCAGCCAACCACACCAATAGAGACTGCTGGGTGTTCAAACAGGCCGGCAAGATAAACGCCGAAAACAAGGACAAGGGGTTGCACAGCAACGATGACGAAGAGCCCCAGCGTCCGAACACAGGGGGTCAAAAGAAATCCCCCCCCAGGTGAAAACGGTAAACATGATCTACGCCACCCATATCCCCAAGCGGGAACGGAAGCGAACACTACGGAACGTCTATGCGATGGAGCCAGTCGCCCCCAAATTCAACCCATGGTCAGCTTGTCCGATCACCTTTGATCGTAGGGATCATCCTACTAGCATCTGTCATGGCGGCTCAGTCGCATTGGTCTTAGACCCAATCATTGACGGATTCCACCTCACGCGAGTCCTTATGGACGGCGGCAGCAGCCTGAACCTGCTTTATCAGGACACAGTGCGCAAGATGGGCATTGACCCTTCAAGGATCAAGCCCACCAAAACTACCTTTAAAGGTGTAATTCCTGGAGTAGAGGCATGTTGTATGGGCTCTATAACACTGTAAGTGGTCTTCGGATCCCGGATAACTTCCGGAGCGAAAAGTTAATCTTCGACATCGTCCCTTTCCGCAGTGGCTACCACGCACTGCTCGGACGAACCGCATTCGCTAGATTCAATGCGGTACCACATTATGCATACCTTAAGCTCAAGATGCCAGGACCACGCGGGGTCATCACTGTCAAGGGAAATATGGACCGCTCCCTTTGACAAAAGAGCATACGGCAGCCCTCACGGCAGAAGTACAATGCGGCCTACTCCGACAAACCAATCCGGCGACAACCTCGAGCACAGTCAAGCGAGTCCGGAGTGCCCCGCAACAGGATCATCAGGAACGCCAAGAGCGTGATTAGTAGTCCAGCCTCTGCTCAAGCCCCTTCAAAACAACATTTGTGCCATGCGTACACAATTATGCACTCAAGATACCATGGGCATAGGCGGAGGCGCATCAACGACTCAGTCGATAGTACGGGTAACCGCCAAATACCTTCATACTCTTTTCCTCTTACATTTCAGGACACCGCGTTAGTGCAGCATCCTTGGAAGAGCCGAATTGCCGGACTCATATGGGAAAGACATCCAAGGAGGCAACAGACGTTGTGCACAGAAGGAAATACCCAGGTGGAATCTATTTATGATCATTATACCTGCTTTATCTATCTGTACACAGCCTGCCCCTGGATAGGACATGTCAAATAGTCCTATTTTTTATCTCCGCTTAATGCATTCATTGTAAACCTACACTTAAACATATTTTTCGTCAATGGGAGATCGTATATAGCGTCAGCTTATTATCCTTATTTGAGCATTTTCTTCTCCTATAAATGTTTATTTGGTTTTGCATCCGTACACCTTGGTACGACCAGTTTGCTAGGGGCTTCTCATGGCACCCCATAATATGGCAAATAAAGTCTGAACACTTCCAATAGTGCGTCACCCCGAACTTATAGCATTATATGCATCAGCTCTGAATCATGTCTTGGGTCTACAGTTGGGATAGCCCGGCTCCCTTGTTTTGGTGCCTTATGTTCCGTTATATCGACTAAGGTAGCACAGGGAGAGAACTACAGCGATTGTGTCCCGGTTCTTCCGGACGAGCACCTCAGTAGAGAAAGCCGAAAACTGACCGGCATGATGTGGCGAGAGCTGGTCGCTGTTCGAGATGTCTTAAAATCCTTAAAGATTTTCCGCTTTAGGCGATATATCGGCTTCGTCCGATCTAGGCGTGTATAGCGCCCCAATTCGGTCTTCCGGATTCTAGGGGCTTCGACGAAATTTAAAATTGTAGACATCTATGGCTAAGTGAAAGTTATAAAGCCACATAGTCCGATTTCCTTGTTCGCTGCGCCGGACACCTCCTTAAGGGACCAAACATTTGGATAAAGAGTGTCCGGGTTTTCCACGAACACCCCGGTACTACTTACGCTGGAGAGGAAGCCGACGAATGGCCTACTTTCAGAATTTTATAAACAGCCGCACAGAAGGTAATATTTTAAATAACAAAAGCGCTACATAGCACAAGTAACTTCGTCCTTCAAATACAAACATGATAGAAGTGAATTCATTCAAAAACGGTGTCCTTGGTACATTCATCAGTGACGAGACAAGCACCCTTCATAACGCCATCATAGTACAGCTCGGGATGGCGATGCGCCTTGCCCTCCGGCGGCCCACCCTTGCCCAGCTTCTCCGCATCCAGCTTGCCCCAATGCACCTTGACGTGGGCAAAGGCCCGGCGGGCACCCTCGATGCACACGGATCGCTTGATCACCTCAAGCCGCGGGCAGGCATCCACCATCCGCTTGATCAGGCCGAAGTAGCTACTGGGCATGAGCTCACCAGGCCACATCCGGACTATGAAACCTTTCATAGCCAGTTCGGCCGCCCTATGGAGTTCGACCAACTGCTTCAGTTAGTCACTCAGAGGCATCGGGTGTTCGGCCCCAGCATACTGGGACCAGAACAGCTTCTCTGTTGAGTTCCCCTCCTGGGCACGGTAGAACTCCGCAGTGTCTGATACGCTGCGTGGTAGATCTGCGAACGCCCCTGGAGAGCTCCGAATTCGAGTAAGTAAAATAAACGCCTCCTCCACATCTTTGCTTTGCATAAAGAACTTCTTACCCGCTGCTATCTTCTTGGCCTCCTGGATCTCCTGTTGTGCTTTCTCGGCTTCGGCCTTGGCGTCCTTCAAATTCACAAGGGCCTTCGCAAGCTCGGCCTCTTTCGCCTTCAGATCATGCTCCATGGACTCGCATTTCTTGCTGAGGTCCTAGAGCTCTTGTTGTACCTCACCTACCCTAGCACTTTGCTTTTCGCGCTCCTTACACTCTGAGGCCGCCTTGTCTTCGGCCTCAGACAGCGCCGTCTTCAGGGACGCCACTTCGGCGGTGGCCCCTGTTACACAGTCACGACACTTAGGTGTTAGACTCACCAATTCTGAGTATTCTCAAATGCATAAGAGAGGGGATCACTTACCCTTATTCTCTTTGAGCTGCCTCTTCGTGAGGTCGAGCTCTCCTTGCGCCTGCTCCAGGTCCCGTTTTAGTTTGGCAACCTTGGCGGTACGGGCAGTAGCAGCAAGCAGCACAGCCTGCTTATTCACAATAAAACTTATTATTAGACTCCTGCGGATTATAATTGACCCTCCGTTTGGCTTTTCTTTCCGAACACCATACAGCGTATCAGGAGCTACTACCTATCGGGTGGTAATTTTGCACATATTTATTACTTACCTCAAAGCCTGTCAGGAGGCTGGTGCAAGCTCCGGTTAGTCTGCTGTTGGCGGACAAAACCTTCCGAATCACCATACTCATAAGAGTACGGTGCTCTTCATCCATGGAAGCGCCGCGAAGCGCTTCCAACAGACAATTCGGTGCCTCATGTGCAATGGAAGTCCGCGATACAGACGGCTCGCCCTCCCTAATGAGGGGTCACCCTCCTGAGTCCGGAACCATCAAAGGTTCCGGAATTGTGTTCGGCTGAGAGCCCGGTTGGCCATGGCTCTCAGCGATATGGTCCGCGGGGATCTTGAACCCCGCGTGTCCGATGTCTGGGACCCTGCTTTGGGGCGTCTCCAGAGTCACCTCCCCCCGCTCTGGGAGCCTTTGGGACACCACCTCCGTGTCGTCCGCGGGTTGAGGAGTAGTGGCTGTCGGAAGCGAATTCATCTCCGAATTGCTCAGGGACCCGGAGGAAGATACCTCGGGGTGATCCCTGGCCGGACTGCACGTATGTTCGGCATTATAAATAAAAAAATTATGAAGTGAAACCATGATAGAATGTGGACACTTACGATCGCACTGGGGGCTTCCCCCTGGGTAGCCACCCCTCCTCGCTGTGAGCGGCCGTGGCGGAATAGTCTGGAAGGGATCTGTCGGTGTCAAAACCGGCGGATCTCGGGTAGGGGGTCCCGAACTGTGCGTCTAGGCGGATGGTAACAGGAGACAAGGGACACGATGTTTTTACCCAGGTTCGGGCCCTCTCGATGGAGATAAAACCCTACTCCTGCTTGATTGATATTGATGATATGGGTAGTACAAGAGTGGATCTACCACGAGATCAAGGGGGCTAAACCCTAGAAGCTAGCCTATGGTATGATTGTTGTTGTTGTTGTTGTGTCCTACGGACTAAAACCCTCCGGTTTATATAGACACCGGAGAGGGCTAGGGTTACACAGAGTCGGTTACAATGGTAGGAGATCTACATATCCGTCTCGCCAAGCTTGCCTTCCACGCCAAGGAAAGTCCCATCCGGACACGGGACGGAGTCTTCAATCTTGTATCTTCATAGTCTTGGAGTCCGGCCAATGATGATAGTTCGGCTATACGGACACCCCCTAGTTCAGGACTCCCTCAGTAGCCTCGAACCAGGCTTCAATGATGATTTAGTCTAGCGCGCGTATTGTCTTCGGCGTTGCAAGGCGGGTTCTCCTCCAAATTCCATGTGCTTGCCGGATAGTGCCCGGCTTTCTCATAAATGTTGCGCTCCTTGGCTTCCACGTCCAATAATGGCCCTCTTCCACGGGTCGTATGAATGCGAAAAGCCAGGGTATTTTTACGTTTTACCCCCAAGCTGCATGAATAAGCTGCCTATAAGAGAGGCAAGGATCTAGATCCAAATCACACCATCCTCCTTCCGCGAGTACTCATCGGAGCGCCTCTGACAAAAATCCACTCCATCATGGATAGTCGACGCGGCTCCTCCTCTTGCGCTCCCAGTCCTCAGCCCGGAGATTGGAGGAGATGTTCAGTCCCGCATAGCGAGCTTATGATGCTCCAGGCCGAGGGATACCTTCCCCCAGCCTTCATCGTTCCGGTTCGAGCCGGACTGGCCACCTACAAGGGTGGGAAGCAGGCAGAGAGCTTCCCCAATCCCTCCAGAGGAGGGCGGGTATGCTTCGTCCCTTATCTGATAAGAGGACTCGGTTTTCCCATACATCCATTTCTCCGGGGGCTCCTGGAGTTCTATGGACTCCAGCTTCATCACCTTACACCCGCCTCCATTTTGCACATCGCGGGTTTTGTAGCTCTTTGCGAGCTGTTCTTGGGCATCGAGCCCCATTTTGCGCTGTGGAAGAGATTGTTTTGCCTCGTACCCCGTTCTCACGAGGGGTCAATATATCAAGTGGGCGGAGCCGAAATATGGTGCCTCGCCGGGACCGGATATCTATCCGGGACCCCCAAGAAGGCGTCCGAAGACTGGCCTTCAGAATGGTTTTATATGGAAGACGCTCCACTACCGGACCCAGTTCGGATCGGCCTCCCGGAGTTCAGCAACGCTCCTCTGAAGAAACGCCTAAGTTGGCGCCCGCGAAGCCCTCAACGGGAAGATGATAGGAGCGTCCAATATCTGATGGGCCGGATAAGGTTACTGGCCCATTCCGGATTGACCATGATTAGATTCATGGCCACATGCATTATGCGAGGGGTGCAGCCGCTCCAATATAGGGGCCACCCCATGTGGGATTTCAACGGGGAGAATGACACCACCCGTCATGGCCGCAAGGGGCCGGGATCGGCTGCCGATCTGGTGAAGATCCTGTCCGGCTTGTACAAGGGGGAGAAGGAGGACTTCCTCCACACGAGTCCATTGAATGGATTCTCCATGAATAACCCTCGGAGCTGGGTAAGCGGACGTTTATCTATCCGATCCGTGCTTTCAAAGTTAAGTGTCTTACTTTATGATTTCGGTGCAGGAACTGCGCCGGGATGTGGAGGGCATACACAGCCCGGCTCCACAACCCGAGGATCCGGGACAATCCATTGATCCGTCCTCCGAGGAGGATCCGGATATAAAGGTGGAGCTGATTGATAGGTGTTCCACCAACTTAGCGTGGACAATGCCTTAGTCGCCATTACGGCCGACTACCCCGGTTTAACTCCGGCTTCCCAGGTAACTGCGACCGAGGTCTTGTCAATATTACTCATCCATGCTTATTTCTGAACACTATATACCAACGGTGTCCCACAGGAGGTACCTTTAGGGCGGGAAGCCGGATCCGCGGCGGCTGACCAACAAGGGTCAGTTCGGCCCAATAGGCGGAAGAGGAGTGCGGCGCGAGTCGAAACGTCACCGCAACGGTATGGAGCACCACCGTATTTAAGGGAAAGATTCCTGGGAGGTATATTAACGCTCCTAATTCTTCTAGGAGAAAGAGCGCTCGCCGGACTGTGCCCGGAGAGGTTGCCAACCAGGCCTCCGCCAGCCAGGCTCCAACACCTGGTCCGGAGGGGAGGCGAGCGCAAGGCGCGAGCCGGATGCTCCTCCAGCGGAGGATACTGACAGGCTGTCCGCCACCAGGTCAGAGGTGGAGAGCGCCATGAATCACAGGCGCCGCCTGACAGTTCTTCGTGACGCATGTTTCTCCCTGGAGGCATTGAATGCCTTTAATGCGGGAGACGCGCACCTCTGTGCTGCTCAAGATGGTTTAACCAGAGCCACGGAGCAGTATGTGAAGGACATACGGGTAAGGAATTTTAATAGTTATATATGCCAGTAGCCCTGAGACTTAAAATAGTTAAAATAACTGATTTAAGGATCATTTGGTATGCAAGATTTTACGGAGAAGAATACCCAGCTGTCCTAGGAGCTTCAAAAGTGCAAGGCCCAACTTGAGGCCGCACTAGCCGCCGCCGGGGGAGCCACGGAGACCCCCTCTAGTAATACATACTTCGAAAAGATAAGTAGTTTATGAAGTGCGGCGTGTGCGTAAGTCTGACAATAATATTGCAGAGGGTGCCGGACTAGATCCGGACAAGCAACATCTGCTGCGCCAGCTGAAGGCCGGCGAGAAGGTTCTTATGAGGGTGCAACAGGAGAGGAACAAACTCCAAGATGCCAACACCCAGCTGGGCGAAGAACTAAAAGATGTTCGGGTCCAGCTGTCTGACTCCATAAAGGAGAATCGGCGGCTTCGTCGCGGCATTTACAGTAAGTGCTTGAGCAAACTCTTTTGAAACGAAGAGTTCGGCGAGGAAGTCGATTGACAGAAATGTGTCTGTAGGTGTGCTCACGGGTCGTCCAGTGGAGGAAATGCCTGGTTCCACGGGTGACCTTCTTCCCGAGCTGCTGCAACTGCATGAACGTGTTCGGCAGGCGATGAGCGGCGTCGTTCAGGCCTTATGGCCGTCCGTCTCCCTACCTGAGGGTCTTGGAGGGCATGCTAGGAAGCTTCAGGGAGTACGGCAGCGCTTCCGTCTTTGGAAGATATCGGCCTGCCGTCAAGGCGCCAGGGAGGCCTGGGCTATGGTGAAGATGCGGTACACGAAGGCTGATCCAAACCACATGGCCGAGGTCGGACCTGTGGGGCCCGATGGGAAGGAGATTCCTGTGAGCCTAATGTACGGCCAAGTAGAGTTGGCCGCGAAATATTCCCAACGGGACTGTAAACTAGACAGCCTTTTAGATGGGATTGAAGAGGAGTACAATCAGTCAATTTGACGATGTAATTTAAAATGACATGTAAAATGCCTTCTAGCCGGATTGTAGATCATTTGTCTTTGCGGACCTTTTCGCTTCAACCTCGGGACCCAATAGTCCGGAGTGTGTCCGAATACCCTCATGGTTATATAAAAACCGGGGCATGCATGGAGATCAGGCGTAGGGGTCAGTAGTGCTTTATCAGACAAGTGCCCAACTAGTTATGTTATATTACATGGTTAGTAAGAAACATCTTCCAGGGAGAATAGTTCCGTTAGGGGTTCCTTTCCCTAGGAGGCATGCCCAAAAGTGCATGTTCGGACTGCGAAAAGAGCAGAAAAAGCATCTGGGGCAGATAAATAAATAAGTAATAAATCATCTTTCAAGTCACCGACCGAATATTCCCTTAAGAACGCTAGCTTTCGACTTCACCCAGTCTGAGGTACACATCCGGCTGACCCGGCAGTAACAATCGCAGAGGTGCTCCCTTTACCTCCTAGTCGAACAATCAGGAACGTAGGGGTAAGCACAGGAGCCAGGCAACCCAGCTTGGCCAAAACTTAAGTCATATCGACGCATATAATGGTGAATAAAAGGTACATGCGGAAGTATGACACATGTGTTGGGCATGAAGCCCGTATAAATAAGCTTCTGTTAAAGAAGCCCCCAGGTATAATGAGTGCGAGTAGCACATCAAGTGTGTGCGAACAATGCGGAGATCAGCCCTCAAAAGCTTTTACTAAAAAGGGAGGAAAAAGGAGGGAAACAAAAGACAGCGAAAATATAAAAGGTGGACGGAGGAAGGAGACGAACTCTTAGTCCGGCGCTAGGCGTAGAATCTTCGGAGACGGGCTGCGTTCCATGGGTTCGGCTCGAGTCGGTTGTCAGATGCATTACGTAGATGGTATGCTCCGCCGGTCAGGACTTGGTCGATGATGAAGGGACCTTCCCATTTGGGCTTAAGTTTGTCCTTTTTCTTGTCCGGCAGGCATAGAACTAGCTCGCCAACATTGTAAGTTTTGGCCCGTACTTCTCTGCGTTGATATGTTCGAGCCTGCTGCTGATAGAATGCGGAACAGGCTTTTGCCACGTCACGCTCCTCCTCTAAGGCGTCCAAACTGTCCTGCCGATCCAACTCGGCTTCTCTTTCTTCGTACATGCACACGCGAGGTGAGTCATGAATTATATCGCAGGGCAAAACTGCCTCTGCACCGTATACCATGAAAAATGGTGTGAATCCAGTAGTGTGGTTTGGCGTGGTCCGCAGCCCCCAGAGTACGGAGTCCATCTCCTCTACCCAGTGCGTGTTAGATTCCGTGAGGGACCGCACTAATCTGGGTTTGATGCCGCTCATAATTAGACCATTTGCTTGTTCGACTTGACCGTTAGTTTGAGGGTGATAGACTGAAGCGTAGTCGAGCTTGATGCCCATATTTTTGCACCAGAGTTTAACCTCGTCGGCCGTGAAATTCGTGCCGTTATCAGTGATGATGCTGTGGGGGACGCCATAACGGTGTACTACCCCGGATATGAAGTCTATCACAGGTCCCGATTCGGCCGTTTTAACTGGCTTGGCCTCTATCCATTTGGTGAATTTATCCACCATGACCAATAGGTATTTTTGCTTGTGGGTTCCCCCTTTAAGGGGTCCAACCATGTCAAGCCCACAGACCGCAAACGGCCAGGTGATGGGTATAGTTTTGAGGGCGGTGGGTGGCATGTGGCTCTGATTAGCAAAGAGCTGGCAACCGACGCATCGTTGGACTAAGTCCTGGGCATCTGCCCGGGCCGTCGGCCAATAAAATCCTGTACGGAAGGCCTTGCCTACAAGGGCCCGGGCTGTGGCGTGGTGCCCGTCGAGTCCCGCGTGAATTTCAGCTAGAAGATTTCGCCCTTCCTCTTCGGAGATGCACCTCTGAAGGACTCCGGTTGTGCTTTTCTTATAAAGCTCTCCCTCATGGACCTTGTCGGCTTTAGATCGCCGAACTATGCAGCGGGCCTCATTTTGGTCTTCGTGGAGTTCCTGCCTAATTAAGTAGGCGAGGAATGGTTCCGTCCACGGGGCAATTACTGCCATTATTTCGTGAGCTGAAGGTGTTATTTCATCGGCTGAGCCACCGATTGTGTCAGAATGTTCGGTGTTGGGCGGTGCGGTTGGTTCCGGATTGTTGTTTCCGGACTCCTCTTCCCATGCTATGGATGGCTTAAAGAGCCGCTCCAGGAAGATGTTTGGAGGGACGGCGTCGCGCTTTGCGCCGATGCGTGCCAATACGCCGGTCGCCTGGTTATTGTCCCGGGCTACATGGCGGAATTCGAGTCCTTCGAACCGAGCTGACATTTTTAAGACGGCATTACAGTAGGCTGCCATTTTCGGATCCTTGGCATCAAAGTCTCCATTTACTTGGGATATTGCGAGGTTTGAATCCCCGCGGACCTCTAGGCGTTGAATGCCCATGGAGATTGCCATCCGGAGACCATGTAGAAGGGCCTCGTATTCGGCTGCATTGTTGGAGTCCGTGTACATTATTTGAAGTACGTATTGGACTGTATCTCCGGTTGGGGACGTCAAGACGACGCCAGCCCCCAAGCCGGCCAACATTTTAGAGCCGTCGAAGTGCATAATCCAATTGGAGTATGCGCCGTACTCTTTAGGGAGTTCGGCTTCAGTCCATTCAGCGATGAAGTCCGCCAAAACTTGCGACTTTATAGCTCGCCGTGGTTTGTAGGTTATATCGAATGGTAAGAGCTCAATGGCCCATTTTGCAATCCTGCCCGTCGCGTCGCGATTGTTTATAATGTCGTTGAGAGGTACTTCGGAGGCCACTGTTATCAAACACTCTTGAAAGTAGTGTCATAGCTTCCGGGATGCCATGAACACTGCGTACGCTATCTTTTGATAATGTGGGTACCGGGACTTGCATGGAGTTAAGACAGTGGATACGTAGTACACTGGTTTTTGAAGAGGGAATTTGTGCCCTTCTGTTTCTCGCTCGACGACGAGCACCGCGCTTACAACTTGATGTGTTGCCGCGATATATAACAACATTGGTTCGCCCAAGTTGGGCGCGGCCAGGACCGGATTTGTTTCCAATATGGCCTTTATTTCTTTGAGTCCGGCCGTGGCAGCATCCGTCCATTCAAAGTGTTCGGTGCGCCTGAGGAGGCGATAGAGGGGCAATGCCTTTTCTCCCAAACGGGAGATGAAGCGGCTTAGGGCCTCCACGCATCCTGTCAATTTTTGTATTTGTTTGAGGTCTTTTGGGATATCCAATTGTGACAGAGCTCGGATCTTGGCTGGGTTTGCTTCAATTCCTCTACCAGATACAATGAAGCCCAAGAGCTTTCCGGCTGGTACGCCGAAGACGCATTTTTCCGGGTTGAGCTTAATGTCATATGCTTGGAGGTTGTCGAATGTGAGCATCAAATCGTCTACTAGAGTTTCGACATGTATGGTCTTGACGACCACATCGTCTACGTATGCCTCCACTGTTTTGCCGATCTGGGTAGCCAGACATGTCTAAATCATGCGCTGATATGTTGCGCCGGCGTTTTTGAGTCCGAAGGGCATTGTGTTGAAGCAGAATGGTCCGTATGGAGTAATGAATGCCGTTGCTGCTTGGTCTATCTCCGCCATCTTGATTTGATGGTAGCCGGAGTATGCGTCGAGGAAGCACAATGAATCGTGCCCTGCGGTAGCATCGATGATTTGATCGATGCGGGGAAGGGGGAAAGGATCCTTTGGACAAGCCTTGTTAAGGTCTTTAAAGTCGACACACAGGCGCCAGGATTTGTCCTTTTTTGGTACCATTACCAGGTTTGCTAGCCAGTCCGGATGTTTGATGTCTCTGATGAATCCGGCTTCAAATAGTTTGGCTAGCTCCTCTCCCATTGCCTGTCTTTTGGGTTCAGAAAATCGCCGAAGAGCCTGTTTGACTGGCTTGAATCCTTTTAGGGTGTTTAGGCTGTGTTCTGCCAACCTTCGTGGGATTCCTGGCATATCTGAAGGGTGCCAGGCAAAGATGTCCCAATTCTCCCGAAGGAATTCTCGTAGTGCGGCGTCTACATCAGGGTTTAATTGTGCCCCAATGGAGGCCATCTTTGTGGGGTCCGTTGGATGGACTTGGAATTTGACTATTTCGTCTGCTGGTTTAAAAGAGGTGGACTTGGATCTCTTATCGAGTATCACATTGTCCTTGTTCACCGTGGAGCGCAGCGCAGTGAGTTCCTCTACCACTAGGGCTTAGGATAGTGCCTCTAGGGCTAGTGCGGCTGTCTTATTTTCGGTGCGGAGTGCTGTGTCCGGATCACTGACAAGAGTGATGATTCTGTTGGGCCCAGGCATTTTAAGCTTCATGTACCCATAATGGGGTATGGCTTGGAAAATTGTGAATGCCTCTCGCCCTAATAAAGCATGATATCCGCTGCTGAACGGGGCCACTTGGAACGTGACCTCCTCGGACCTGTAGTTGTCCGACGAGCCGAACACCACATCTAATGTAATTTTTCCTGTGCAGCGTGCTTCCCGACTAGGGATTATTCCTCTAAAGGTTATGCTGCTTCGCTCAATGCGGCTCCAGTCCATTTCCATTTTTTGAAGGGTTTCCTCGTAGATGAGGTTTAATCCACTGCCGCCATCCATGAGTACCTTGGTAAGACGAAAGCCGTCCACTATTGGACTGAGGACCAATGCGGCTGGTGCTTGGGCTATTCGGAATTTAGGTTCGTCGCTAGCGTTGAAGGTGATAGCCATGTCGCTCCATGGATTTGTTGTTGCTACTTGGTATACTTCGGCGAGGCTGTGGATTGTTTATTTCCACATATTATTTGATGCGAAAGTCTCGAAGACTGTTAATACCGTACTGGTACTGTTGGGCTGGTTCTCCGGGGCTAGAAGCTCTTCGCCACTTTTGGCCACCTGCCGTAGTATCCAACATTCCCGAAGGCTATGTGTTGGAGTGGCGCCCTCTGTACTATGGATTTTACAGGGTCCGCTGAGCCATCTCTCCAGTACGGTTCCATGCCCTTTAGGGGTTTTTTGCATTTTGGCTTTTGTCCCAGGTGCCTGGGCGTGATGCACTCTTTTATTCCGGACTAGGGTTGTGTTCGGAGCTGGATTGTCCCAAAACTTAGTTTCGGTTTTCCAGGCACTCTCCATCGCACAGTACTTTCATACTATGGACGCCAGGTCGGCGAAGCGTGTAATTTCGCGACGACTTATGGCGTTCAAAATTCCCTTGTCCATGCAATTGTTGCAGAAAATTGAGATTGCGTTTTCCTCACGGCAGTCCTTTATCCTGTCCATAACCAGGAGGAATCTGGCCCAGTAATGATGTACTGTCTCCATGCGCTCTTGCCGAATTTGAGATAGATCGCTTATATTTGGGTGGGCGGGTGGCATTAAGTCCGGAACCCTGCCCAACTTGAGGCTCAAGGGCCGAAAAGTTTCCGAATTTGGAAGCTTGGATTGCTGGATGTTGTCCAACGAATCTGGTTTGTTGCCTGACTTTAGGTTCAGTACTTGATTGACGTCCGTCCCTCTGCGGGAATCCGGCATGGAGGGATCAGGAATCCGGACATAACTGGTCTTTAATATAGAATAAGAGTCGCCGCGTTGTTCCTCCACCACCGCAACGTGGTGGGTAGCCTGGGGAGAGTTGATCTCTCTTAGATCGGTTTTAAGCCCAATCTAATCGTAGTCTGTAGCGACTCCCAGGGCGGCGATGCGATCCAAGAGCTCGTTTACGGAGGAGAGCTCCATCGGATCTAGCAGCTCGGCGAATTCCGAGTTGACGTGGAGACCGCTTTTGATGACCCGAGAGGTCGTCGTCGGAGCGGCGGCCGAACAGGCGGTCATAAGAAAACCACCTAGCCGGATAGTTTGTCCGGTGGCCAAAGCTCCCTTGGCAATGGTACCGTCTTTAAAGACGGGAAGAGGCATCCTTCCTGATTGTGACGGCACAGAGGAACTCTCAATGAAAGCACCAATGTCGGTGTCAAAACCGGCGGATCTTGGGTAGGGGGTCCCGAACTGTGCATCTAGGCGGATGGTAACAGGAAACAGGGGACACGATGTTTTTACCCAGGTTCGGGCCCTCTTGATGGAGGTAAAACCCTACTCCTGCTTGATTGATATTGATGATATGGGTAGTACAAGAGTGGATCTACCACGAGATCAAGGAGGCTAAACCGTAGAAGCTAGCCTATGGTATGATTGTTGTTGTTGTTGTTGTGTCCTACGGACTAAAACCCTCCGGTTTATATAGACACGGAGAGGGCTAGGGTTACACAGACTCGGTTACAATGGTAGGAGATCTACCTATCCGTATCGCCAAGCTTGCCTTCCACGCCAAGGAAAGTCCTATCCGGACACGGGACGGAGTCTTCAATCTTGTATCTTCATAGTCTTGGAGTCCGGCCGATGATGATAGTTCGGCTATCCGGACACCCCCTAGTCCAGGACTCCCGCAGGATCCCTTCCCCTTCTTGGACGCCCCAGCCTCCCCTCCCGGGGCAGCTTTCCTATTCTTCTCCCCCCCCCCTAGTGTGGGGATGTGGAATTTCTTCTTGATTCCCCCCGCCTCTGTGGGAGGAATCTGTCTCGTCGTCATCCGACGATAGGGGTATGACGGCCTTGCGCCGGGGACCTTTTCCAGCCCCCTGGTCCGCCTCCCCGGACCCCTCATCCTTTCTGGATGGGGCGTCTTCATCTTCTTCCTCCTCCCCTTCGTGGGAGGAATCCGCCTTGTCGTCTTCGGACGAGGCTTCCAGCACAACCTTACGCCGGAGACCCTTTCGGATCCCCGGGGCCTTCTTCTCGGCCTTCTTCTCTGGCACCTTGTACGGCGCCGGGACCAGCATCTCCGTCAGGAGAGCATCTGCTGGGCCTTCTGGCAGCGGAGCCGGGCAGTAAACCTGCTCCGCTGTCTCCACGTAATCCTGAAGCAAATATGCATAACTACTTAAGGCTCTCCTATGAGTATATTGGGAAGAACCAGGTCCGGTGGTAGTCTGAGAACTCACCTGACTAGGAGCCCACGCGGCGTGAAGCCCGTGGTCCTTGGATGTGGGAGGAGGTACTTCGGAGGCCTTGAACAGCACCTTCCATGCACCTTTGTGCGTCATGTCGTAGAGCTTCTAGAGCGTCCGGTGTTCGGCCGGGATGAACTCCCACAGATTGACTGCCCGCCTTTGGCAGGGCAGGATCCGGCGGACAAGCATGACCTAGATCATGTTGACAAGCTTGATGTTCTTGTCCTTCATGCTTTTGATGCATGTCTGGAGTCTGGTCAGCTCCGTAGAATCGCCCCAGGACAGGCCCTTCCTTTCCCAGGAGGTGAGCCGCATGGGGGCTCCGGATCTAAATTCGGGGGCCGCCGCCCGGTTGGCGCCGCGTGGCTTGATGATGTAGAACCACCCCGATTGCCATCCTTTTACGGTCTCCGCAAAGGAGCTGTCGAGCCATGTGACATTGGGCATTCTGCCCACCATGGCCCCTCCGCACTCTGCTTGTTGGCCGCTTACAACCTTCGGCTTCACGCAGAAAGTTTGCACCCATAGGCTGAAGTGAGGCCGGATGCGGAGGAAGGCCTCGCATACGATGATGAATGCCGAGATGTTGAGGACGAAGTTCGGGGCTAGATCATGGAAATCTATCCCGTAGTAGAACATGAGCCCGCGGACGAAGGGATGGAGTGGAAATCCCAGTCCACGGACGAAGTGGGCGACGAATACGACCCTCTCGTGGGGTCCTGGGGTTGGAATGACCTGCCAGGTATCTGGTAGACGGTGCGCTATGTCCGCGGCCAAGTATCCGGCCGCCCGGAGATTTGTGATGTGCTTCTCCTTGACGGTGGAAGCCACCCACTTGCCTCCTGCTCCGGACATATTTAGCTGTGCGGAGAAGACTTGGGGCTTGGGCGCTGGAGCTCGAGGGGGCAAGAGTGGGCAAAGGAGGAAGAAGGCGTGGGTGAAAATGGGGAAATCTTATCCCTTTATAGAGGCACCGAAAGCGGTGCGCCTCCCCACTTGCCCGTTGGGAATCGCTTGTTTCCCAAGCGCCACGATTAATGGCGTGGTGGGATTACCCATACCCGTATTGATGAGAATCCCGTGATAAGGGGACATGATCTCTGCTTTGACAAGACGTGTCAAAGAAATTGCTTCGCAATATGCGCTGCAGCTGGTTATGGGAAAACGGGTCGAATAAAGATCCGACCGTAATAACATGTCACGTCATTAAAAAAGTTGTCAGCAGATTATATTTGTGAAATATCATTCTCTCTACGGTGGCATATGAAGATCATCTCGCATATCCGGACACGGTCTAAGTGTTCGGTGATTACTCTAGAGTATTCGGAGGAGGAACCCGCCCTGCAATGCCGAAGACAATACTGCACGCCGGACTCATCGTCATTGAAGCCTGGTTCAGGGGCTACTGAGGGAGTCCTGGATTAGGGGGTATCTGGACAGCCGGACTGTGTACAACGTCCGGACTATTGAAGCATAAAGATACAAGACTCAAGACTTCGGCCCGTATCCGGATGGGACTCTCCTTTGCGTGGAAGGCAAGCTTGGCAATCCGGATATTATATTTCCTTCCTTGTAACCGACTCCATGTAAACCCTAGCCCTCTCCGGTGTCTATATAAATCAGAGAGGTTGGTCCTTAGAAGGCCGATCACAATTACAATCATACCATCATAGGCTAGCTCTTAGGGTTTAGCCTCTACGATCTCGTGGTAGATCTACTCTTGTACTACCCATATCATCAATATTAATCAAGCAGGAAGTAGGGTTTTACCTCCATCGAGAGGGCCCGAACCTGGGTAAACATCTATGTCCCTTGCTTCATGTTACCATCAGCCTTGACGCACAGATCGGGACCACCTACCCGAGATCCGCCGGTTTTGACACCGACGCCTGCGACTTAATGGCTCGCCGTGGTTTATATGTTATGTCGAACGTGAGGAGCTCGATAGCCCATTTAGCAATCCGGCCGTGGCATCGCGGTTATTTATTATATCGTGGAGTGGTTGTCATGCCCAATATGCGACCCTATCCAAAAGGAACTCGAAGGTCCCACCAAGGATAGACCCGCATATTGAAACGCTTTTGCAAGGTGGATATCATTACATCAACATTACATAATAGATGGGGATACATACATAAGGCATACAATGCCACACGAATACAACATCGCATCATACATACGAGCAACATCCGACTATGGATGAAACATAAACAGAAACGCAAACGACATCCACCCTGCTAGCCCAGGCTGCCGACCTGGAACCTATCCCCTGATCGAAGAAGGCGCAGAAGAAGAACTCCAAAACAAGTAAACAACGCTCTCGTGTCATGATCATCGCATAACCTGTACCTGCAACTGTTGTTGTAGTAATCTGTGAGCCACGAGGACTCAGCAATCCCATTACCATGGGTATCAAGACTAGCAAAGCTTAAAGGTAAAGAAAGGGGTAAAGTGGTGAGGTTGCAGCAGCGACTAAGCATATATGGTGGCTAACATACGCAAATGAGAGCAGGAAGAGAAACAATGGAACGGTCGTGAAGCTAGCAATGATCAAGAGGTGATCCTGAACTCCTACTTACGTCAAACATAACCCAAAACCGTGTTCACTTCCCGGACTCCACCGAGAAGAGACCATCATGGCTACACACGCGGTTGATGCGTTTTAATTCGGATCTGATGTCAAGTTATCTACAACCGGACATTAATAAATTCCCATCTGCCACATAACCGCGGGCACGGCTTTCAAAAGTTTATACCCTGCAGGGGTGTCCCAACTTAGCCCATGATAAGCTCTCGCGATCAACGAAGGATATTCCTTCTCCTAGGAAGACCCGATCAAACTCGGAATCCTGGTTTACAAGACATTTCGACAATGGTAAAACAAGACCAGCAAAGCCGCCCGATGCACCCACAATCCCGATAGGAGCTGCACATATCTCATTCTCAGGGCAACACCGGATAAGTCAAGCTACGAGTAAAACCAACCCTTGAGTTGCCCCGAGGTGGCCCCGCAGGCTGCTCGGTTCGGAACAACACTTAGATAAGCACTGGCCCGGGGGGGCTAAAATAAAGATGACCCTCGGGTTGGCCGACCCAAGGGAAAGGTATAGGTGGTGGTGAGGCAAATGGTAAAACCAAGGTTGGGCCTTGCTGGAGGAGTTTTATTCAAAGCAAACTGTCAGGGGGTCCCATAAATCACCCAACCGCGTAAGGAACGCAAAATCCGGGAACATAACACCGGTATGACGGAAACTAGGGCGGCAAGAGTGGAACAAAACACCAGGCATAAGGTCGAGTCTTCCACCCTTTACCAAGTATATAGATGCATTAATAATATAAGAGATATTGTGATATCCCAACCAAATCCTGTCCACCATGGAGCAATCTTCAACTTCACCTGCAACTAGCAACGCTATAAGAGGGGCTGAGCAAAGCGGTAACATAGCCAAGCAACGGTTTGCATAGGAAAGGTGTCAAAGGTTAGAGGTTCATGGCAATTTGGGATGGCTTGATGGGCAAAAGATAGGTAGCACAGCAAAGCGATAGAACGAAGCAACTAGCATAGCAATGATAGTAGTGAGATCCAGGGTAGTGGTCATCTTGCCTGAAATCCCACAAGGAAGAAGAACGAGTCCATGAGGAAGACGAACGGATGAAGCCGAACCAAGCGTAGACGAACGAATCCTCACGATCGCAACGAAATAGGAACTATCAAAAAGAAGCACACAACATGGTAAACACACCACACATGAACATGACATGATGCACACACAAGCATGATGCATGACAAAACTACATGAAGCTACTCATGGCAAGAGATGATGCAAACAAGAACAACACATCAAGGCAAGTTTAAATGAGACCGGGAACAACATATAACAATTCCGGTAAGTCCTCATATGCATATTTCGAAATTGGTCCAGATCTGAATAAAACTTATGTTCAAGTTGTTAAACAGCAAGTTAAGATGCACAAAGATGATCTACACGAGATTCTAGTCAAGTTACATATAAAGTTCACTTAGTTCGGGGCTACGGCCTAGAAGATATGAGCAAAACAAGTTAAACATGGCATTGATGCAAAATGCATACAAACATCAAACAAACACCTCAAAACATGAATGCAACATGATAATATGAAACTACATGCAATTCTAAGCAAGTTTCATATAGAGCACACTCAAAACGGAGCAACGGTTCAACACACACACATTAAACAAGTTTAAAGGACAAGCTGTCCAAAACAGCAACTAGGCATATTACAAGCATCAAAACAATAAGCTACAGCATCTCAACATGAAAACAAAAGACATGCGCATGATGTACAGGTAAAGCATAACAAAACATGAACACTGAGCTAACTCCACAAATCACTAGAACATGCTCAAACACACATGGCAAGATTGCAAATAATATCAGTTTCAGACTTTGCAGAAAATAACATCAGGTTGCAATGTTTAGAGCTATCAAACAACATGTTACAGGAACATATCATGGCAAACAAAGGCATGGCATGAACCTTTTGCATAGAACAAAAGTCCCTTACTGACCAAGAGCCAAAAAGGAGCAGAAAATATGATGGCACCCATGTAAATATAGCAAGTTATATTACAGATTCAAACATGGCAGAAACAGAATTATGAAGGCATGTTGGTGAGCTTGAACCACTCACCACAGAGCAATACATGGCATGGCAAGGCACCCAATAGTAAGAAGACATGTTTGTGGAGCTAAGCATGGCAAGAGCAAGTTAATAGGGTGCATGGATCACTAGCAACAATCATGGCAACAACTGAACTTAATGTTAACAGGCTGACAGCAACATCATTTAGCAAGTTTGGAGCAAGAATGAACAATCTACAGCAAGCTATAAATGCAACCAGGGGCATGGATGGATAGCTCATAACCATATGTACAAAACATCCTTACTGAAGTATCTCAAAATATGCATGTATCTCTCTGTAGCATCACGTTTACATGGCATAAAAATAACAGCAGAACAGGGACTGAAATCAGCAACATCACGAGGTCTAGTTTACATGCTTTTGCGAGTCACCACATTGATCACAAAAATACATGGCATACACCCCTGTAAAGATGGCATGGCATAGTTCAAAACATATGTCGGGCTCAAGTTCATAAGATGCACACATCAATCATGGCAAAAATGACAAAAGTGCATGTTCTGATAAGAATCTGAAACTAACATCACATAGCCCTCTTCCAACAGCATTTCAGGCATCAATATGAGCTCAAATGAAAATGATGCAATGGAATGAAATGAATTACTCGTCGAGGCGAACAATTTGACATATTACACGCATGAAATGGAGCTACGGATGCAGAGTTATGATGCGATGAACATGGCATGATAATGCAAACATTTCGGGACAGGGAAATCGACCTCGAGAGGGGGGCGAAGTCAACGCGGGCGGCAGCGGCTCCGGTGGGTTGGGGCAGTCCGGCGAGGCGCGGGGAAGGGCGGAGGAGGCCGGGCGTGGCCGGATCTGGCGGTTCCCGGCCGACTCCGGTGAAGGCGATGCCGGCGACGATGATCCAAGGCAGCAGCGGATCCGGGGCCATGGCGGGGCTCTGCTCCTGCGCGGGAGTGAGAGAGCGAGGTGAGGGAGAGGGAGGAAGAAGGAAAGGAAGAGGGAGGCGCGGGGGACCTCGGAGTTGCCGGCAGGAGGCGCTCGGTGGCCGGCGGCGCTCCGGGGA
>NC_041391.1:336242208-336290568 GCF_002162155.2 Triticum dicoccoides | reverse complement strand
AGCGGGGCGCGGGGACGCGTGGAGGCGCGTGAGTGGCTGCGGGAGGCGAGGTAGGCGACGTGGCGGCGCCCGGTTGGCTGGGGCGACGCCTCCGGTGGCGGCGTGGCCTGTGGGCCGGCGACAAGTGGCGGCGAGGGAGTGGGGTGGTGCGGATTTCGAGGTGGCGGCGGCGGCTGATCCGAGGGGAAAGGCTAGAGGTAGGAGGAGGGCTAGGTTAGCCAAATTTGGAAGGGAAGGGTGGTTTAAATAGGCAGGGATTAGGTTTAGGGAGGGTTTCGGAGCCCTTCGATCGCGATCGTACGGTTGCGCTCGGAGGGGGAGATTAGCGGGCTGTGGAGAGACCATGGGCTGCAGGAGAGAAGAGAGAGAGAGGCCCGGCAGCAGCTTCCGGATGCCGAAAACATCCGACGTATAGACCGGCTATATTGCGGTTGTAGGTTTAACGGTTGGGCTATCAAATGGACTCCGAATGCGACGAAACTTGGCAGGCGGTCTGTCTACACTATAATAAGACCACACGACAAGTTGCAACCCATTCCGAGAACATTTTTATGCCACTTATAAAATAATATTTCAGAGGTGTCGCGGGCGCGTACAAGTGTGTCTGGACTCCGAACGGACAACGGAGAGAACTGGGGGAACCCGAACGGATGCAAGAAACGAACACGTATGCAATGCAATGCAATGCACATGATGACATGGCAAAATGCAACACGCAAGCAAATGACATGGCAACGACGGTGAATAACTGGCGGACACCTGGCGCATCGAATTCGGGGTGTTACAACACTCCTCCACTAACAAGAGATCCCGTCCCGAGATCTTAGGACTGAGACGGAAGGGAAAAAGGGATGAGGTGAAACAAGAACTCAAGAGAAGAAGCCAAGAATCGAGAGTACTCGAGAGGAAGAGAGGAACGACGAGAATGACGAGAATCGAAAGCTCACGGAATAAAATAGACTATGAAACCACTCCGGTTAGAACGAGATAAGAAACGAAAAAGACTGAAAGGATTTAGGCAGCACTCCGACTGAAACATGGAAAGAAAATAACATGAGCTTCACCCAAAGAGATGGCACTTGACGAGATGAACAAAGCAATGCCTCCGGAAGAATTGAATGAAAAGAACTTAGAAGGAAGGATTGAATAGAGTTGTTGAGAAAATCAACAACGAAAGAATAAGCTTGTTGTGGACTTATAGATAACATCTCAAATTATGGGGTGATAACCAACCACAAACGGAAATGATTGGATAGCTGAGAAGAACTAAGAAATGCAAAACTCCACTTCACAAGAACACGGAGAATTAATTACACTTGGAGATGTGAGAAGAAGAAAAGATACTTGAACTCCACCAGCAAAATCTTGATGAACTCTTGAACAATAAATTAAATCATGAAGAACCATCATGAAGAACTCCGGTGACAAAAGGATGATGAGATAGAATGAAGGATGAAAGAATAAGATGAGCCTTGCGATGATTTAGATGGAGGTTCCGACAAAATGGCTGAGGAAATTTGAACTCCAGAAAAGAAAAGATGAAAACACTTGGAACTAAAATTTATTCAAGAAGAACAAACTCCGAAGGAAGGGATTAATCACTCGGGTGAAATAAGAATAATATTTATTGTATGCTTATCCTTCATCAAATTAAATTCATGACAAGCAATGGACTTTTACATACTACTTATTCGTCTTCGAAAGGATTGAGAAGTGACATGTCGCAAACTTGAGAAGGTCTTCCTGAGCCACCGGTAGGATTGAAAAGAACGAATGAATTAATATGATGGCAAAGGAAAAAGAATCTAAATGAACCATCGTTAGAATTCAGAAATGACTGACGAAGAGAATGAAACACCGGGAAGAATTAGAAGAACCAATAGGCTTGAGGGGATTTAGATACAAGAGAACGGGAAGAACTCGAGCTGATTAAAGAACACTTGAACGAAGCACCGGGATAATAGGATAACGGTAGCTGAAATGTGAGACGAAGAATTCTTCTGGAACGATGGCCTCCGGTGAAAAGAAATGGAAAAACAACTCCTGACAAACTCCGGATGGGTAAGAAAAGAATATCTGACAAATGGAATAATTCGGGAGGATAACATGAGGCTAGAACCACGAAACTTCGAGAGAATGAACAAGATTTAATAGGAACTCTTCTTTGGTCTTCAAAAGACGACGAGAAACACCACCAAAATTACTGAGATGCTCCGGGAGAATGAAAAAAAAAGAGGAAGGGTTGAACCAAGATGACAAGAATTTGAAAACGATCTTGGAGAAGGCATGTGACTGATGGAATCCATTCTTACGTCACACTTGAAAAGAATTGAGAATAACTCCGGGGAATTAGAAGAGTCAGGTAAGATCCTAGGAAAAGACATGTGGGTTATGGGTCCATTAACGAGAAAACACCGTTGGAAAGGGATACTGAATAGATAGATGATGCACCAGAACAATTGAAATATTTGAATGAGGTGACAACCTCGAATTAACTCGGACACAAACAAATCTCCTGAGATGTCTTGAACACTCCGGAAGGATAAACTAGCGAGAGGCGAACGAGCAAGGATAACACTTGATCCGAGGGAAAGAATATAATCGACACCGAATACTTGAATTGGGTCCACCGGAAAAAGAAAGGGATGAAGAATGACGAACAAGACGAGAATTCACCGGTTGAATTAATTTACGAAAGACTGAAGAGGCTCCACACGACTGAGATAGATGGTCGAGAGAGAGTCAGACTCCGGGAAGAAAAGGGTGGGAGGGCGGGAAAACAAAATCAACTTGGAAGGGGGAACCGACGAATACCTTGAAGAGAAAGCACTGGTTGAAATCATTGAGGAAAGAAAGCAAAGACTTCACACGAGTAGGAAGGATACTTGATTACGGACTTCGGTTCTGAGGAGAAAAAGGGGGGCGGGTGGGAAAGAAAACAACTGAGGATTGAACTTGGCAACGATGAAGAGGCTCGAGTCGACTTGACGAGAAATGCGCCGGATAAAAGAGCTGAGAACCAACGATCGAAAAAACCAACTACGTGATCCTAAAGACAAATTTGAAAGGGGAAGAGGAGTAATACAAAACACCTACGTCAAAATTCCTCACCAGAGCGACGAAGGGGCTGAGGAGTAAAAAGAATTCCTACTCTCCGATATAAGTAGACTCAGAAAACAGATTTTTTCTAGACTCAACAACGGCCAAACTACACGATCAATCAAGGGGGCTCCTAAGGTCGGTCGAGGCTCTGATACCAACTTGTCACGCCCAATATGCGACCCTATCCAAAAGGAACTCAAAGGTCCCACCAAGGATAGACCCGCATATTGAAACGCTTTTGCAAGGTGGATATCATTACATCAACATTACATAATAGATGGGGATACATACATAAGGCATACAATGCCACACGAATACAACATCGCATCATACATACGAGCAACATCCGACTACGGATGAAACATAAACAGAAACTCAAACGACATCCACCCTGCTAGCCCAGGCTGCCGACCTGGAACCTATCCCCTGATCAAAGAAGGCGCAGAAGAAGAACTCCAAAACAAGTAACAACGCTCTCGCGTCATGATCATCGCATAACCTGTACCTGCAACTGTTGTTGTAGTAATCTATGAGCCACGAGGACTCAGCAATCCCATTACCATGGGTATCAAGACTAGCAAAGCTTAAAGGTAAAGGAAGGGGTAAAGTGGTGAGGTTGCAGCAGCGACTAGGCATATATGGTGGCTAACATACGCAAATGAGAGCGGGAAGAGAAACAATGGAACGGTTGTGAAGCTAGCAATGACCAAGAGGTGATCCTGAACTCCTACTTACGTCAAACATAACCCAAAACCGTGTTCACTTCCCGGACTCCGCCGAGAAGAGACCATCACGGCTACACACGCGGTTGATGCGTTTTAATTCGAATCTGGTGTCAAGTTATCTACAACCATCCAAAAGGAACTCGAAGGTCCCACCAAGGATAGACCCGCATATTGAAACGCTTTTGCAAGGTGGATATCATTACATCAACATTACATAATAGATGGGGATACATACATAAGGCATACAATGCCACACGAATACAACATCGCATCATACATACGAGCAACATCCGACTATGGATGAAACATAAACAGAAACTCAAACGACATCCACCCTGCTAGCCCAGGCTGTCGACCTGGAACCTATCCCCTGATCAAAGAAGGCGCAGAAGAAGAACTCCAAAACAAGTAAACAACGCTCTCGCGTCATGATCATCGCATAACATGTACCTGCAACTGTTGTTGTAGTAATCTGTGAGCCACGAGGACTCAGCAATCCCATTACCATGGGTAACAAGACTAGCAAATCTTAAAGGTAAAGGAAGGGGTAAAGTGGTGAGGTTGCAGCAGCGACTAGGCATATATGGTGGCTAACATACGCAAATGAGAGCGGGAAGAGAAACAATGGAACGAACGTGAAGCTAGCAATGATCAAGAGGTGATCTTGAACTCCTACTTACGTCAAACATAACCCAAAACCGTGTTCACTTCCCGGACTCCGCCGAGAAGAGACCATCACGGCTACACACGCGGTTGATGCGTTTTAATTCGGATCTGGTGTCAAGTTATCTACAACCATCCAAAAGGAACTCGAAGGTCCCACCAAGGATAGACCCGCATATTGAAACGCTTTTGCAAGGTGGATATCATTACATCAACATTACATAATAGATGGGGATACATACATAAGGCATACAATGCCACACGAATACAACATCGCATCATACATACGAGCAACATCCGACTACGGATGAAACATAAACAGAAACTCAAACGACATCCACCCTGCTAGCCCAGGCTGCCGACCTGGAACCTATCCCCTGATCGAAGAAGGCGCAGAAGAAGAACTCCAAAACAAGTAAACAATGCTCTCGCGTCATGATCATCGCATAACCTATACCTGCAACTGTTGTTGTAGTAATCTGTGAGCCACGAGGACTCAGCAATCCCATTACCATGGGTATCAAGACTAGCAAAGCATAAAGGTAAAGGAAGAGGTAAAGTGGTGAGGTTGCAGCAACGACTAAGCATATATGGTGGCTAACATACACAAATGAGAGCGGGAAGAGAAACAATGGAACGGTCGTGAAGCTAGCAATGATCAAGAGGTGATCCTGAACTCCTACTTACGTCAAACATAACCCAAAACCGTGTTCACTTCCCGGACTCCGTCGAGAAGAGACCATCACGGCTACACACGCGATTGATGTGTTTTAATTCGGATCTGGTGTCAAGTTATCTACAACCGGACATTAACAAATTCCCATCTTCCACATAACCGCGGGCACGGCTTTCGAAAGTTTATACCCTGCAGGGGTGTCCCAACTTAGCCCATGATAAGCTCTCGCGATCAACGAAGGATATTCCTTCTCCCAGGAAGACCCGATCAGACTCGGAATCCCGATTTACAAGACATTTCGACAATGGTAAAACAAGACCAGCAAAGCCGCCCGATGCGCCCACAATCCCGATAGGAGCTGCACATATCTCGTTCTCAGGGCAACACCGGATAAGTCAAGCTACGAGTAAAACCAACCCTCGAGTTGCCCCGAGGTGGCCCCGCAGGCTGCTCGGTTCGGAACAACACTTAGACAAGCACTGGCCCGGGGGGGCTAAAATAAAGATGACCCTCGGGTTGGCCGACCCAAGGGAAAGGTATAGGTGGTGGTGAGCCAAATGGTAAAACCAAGGTTGGGCCTTGCTGGAGGAGTTTTATTCAAAGCGAACTGTCAAGGGGGTCCCATAAATCACCCAACCGCGTAAGGAACGCAAAATCCGGGAACATAACACTGGTATGATGGAAACTAGGGCGGCAAGAGTGGAACAAAACACCGGGCATAAGGCCGAGTCTTCCACCCTTTACCAAGTATATAGATGCATTAATAATATAAGAGATATTGTGATATCCCAACCAAATCCTGTCCACCATGGAGCAATCTTCAACTTCACCTGCAACTAGCAACGCTATAAGAGGGGCTGAGCAAAGCGGTAACATAGCCAAGCAACGGTTTGCATAGGAAAGGTGTCAAAGGTTAGAGGTTCATGGCAATTTGGGATGGCTTGATGAGCAAAAGATAGGTAGCGCAGCAAAGCGATAGAACGAAGCAACTAGCATAGCAATGATAGTAGTGAGATCCAGGGTAGCGGTCATCTTGCCTGAAATCCCGCAAGGAAGAAGAACGAGTCCATGAGGAAGACGAACGGATGAAGCCGAACCAAGCGTAGACGAACGAATCCTCACGATCGCAACGAAACAGGAACTCTCGAAAAGAAGCACACAACATGGTAAACACACCACACATGAACATGACATGATGCACACACAAGCATGATGCATGACAAAACTACTTGAAGCTACTCATGGCAAGAGATGATGCAAACAAGAACAACACATCAAGGCAAGTTTAAATGAGGCCGGGAACAACATATAACAATTCCGGTAAGTCCTCATATGCATATTTCGAAATTGGTCCAGATCTGAATAAAACTTATGTTCAAGTTGTTAAACATAAAGTTAAGATGCACAAAGATGATATACACGAGATTCTAGTCAAGTTACATATAAAGTTCACTTAGTTCGGGGCTACGGCCTAGAAGATATGAGCAAAACAAGTTAAACATGGCATTGATGCAAAATGCACACAAACATCAAAAAAACACCTCAAAACATGGATGCAACATGATAATATGATACTACATGCAATTTCTAAGAAAGTTTCATATAGAGCACACTCAAAACGGAGCAACGGTTCAACACACACACATGAAACAAGTTTAAAGGACAAGTTGTCCAAAACAGCAACTAGGCATATTGCAAGCATCAAAACAATAAGCTACAGCATCTCAACATGAAAAAAAAATACATGCGCATGATGTACAGGTAAAGCATAAGAAAACATGAACACTGAGCTAACTCCAGAAATCACTAGAACATGCTCAAACACACATGGCAAGATTGCAAATAATATCAGTTTCAGACTTTGCAGAAAATAACATCAGGTTGCAATGTTTAGAGCTATCAAACAACATGTTACAGGAACATATCATGGCAAACAAAGGCATGGCATGAACCTACTAATTGCATAGAACAAAAGTCCCTTACTGACCAAGAGCCAAAAAGGAGCAGAAAATATGATGGCACCCATGTAAACATAGCAAGTTATATTACAGATTCAAACATGGCAGAAACAGAATTATGAAGGCATGTTGGTGAGCTTGAACCACTCACCACAGAGCAATACATGGCATGGCAAGGCACCCAACAGTAAGAAGACATGTTTGTGGAGCTAAGCATGGCAAGAGCAAGTTAATAGGGTGCATGGATCACTAGCAACAATCATGGCAACAACTGAACTTAATGTTAACAGGCTGACAGCAACATCATTTAGCAAGTTTGGAGCAAGATATGAACAATCTACAGCAAGCTATAAATGCAACCAAGGGCATGGATGGATAGCTCATAACCATATGTACAAAACATCCTTACTGAAGTATCTCAAAATATGCATGTATCTCTCTGTAGCATCATGTTTACATGGCATAAAAATAACAGCAAAACAGGGACTGAAATCAGCAATATCACGAGGCCTAGTTTACATGCTTGTGCTAGTCACCACATTGATCACAAAAATACATGGCATACACCCCTGTAAAGATGGCATGGCATAGTTCAAAACATATGTAGGGCTCAAGTTCATAAGATGCACACATCAATCATGGCAAAAATGACAAAAGTGCATGTTCTGATAAGAATCTAAAACTAACATCACATAGCCCTCTTCCAACAGCATTTCGGGCATCAAGATGAGCTCAAATGCAAATGATGCAATGGAATGAAATGAAGTACTCGTCGAGACGAACAATTTGACATATTACATGCACGAAACGGAGCTACGGATGCAGAGTTATGATGCGATGAACATGGCATGATAATGCAAACATTTCGGGACAGGGAAATCGACCTCGAGAGGGGGGCGAAGTCAACGCGGGCGGCAGCGGCTCCGGTGGGTCGTGGTAGTCCGACGAGGCGCGGGGAAGGGCAGAGGAGGCCGGGGGTGGCCGGATCTGGCGGTTCCTGGCCGACTCCGGTGAAGGCGACGCCGGCGACGACGATCCAAGGCAGCAGCGGATCCGGGGCCATGGCGGGGCTCTGCTCCTGCGCGGGAGTGAGAGAGCGAGGTGAGGGAGAGGGAGTAAGAAGGAAAGGAAGAGGGAGGCGCGGGGAACCTCAGAGTTGCCGGCAGGAGGCGCTCGGTGGCCGGCGGCGCTCCGGGGAGCTGGGCGGCGTGGGCCGCGGGCGGAGGAGTAGGGAGGCACGGGAGCCGGGCGGCGGCGCGCTCGCTCGGGCGCGCGGACGCGGGCCCCGATGGGCTTCGCGGGCCTGCCCCGGGCCTGGGCGGGCCGCGATGGAGGGAGCGGGGCGCGGGGACGCGTGGAGGCGCGTGAGTGGCTGCGGGAGGCGGGGTAGGCGACGTGGCGGCGCCCGGTTGGCCGGGGCGACGCCTCCGGTGGTGGCGTGGCCTGTGGGCCGGTGACAAGTGGCGGCAAGGGAGTGGGGTGGTGCGGATTTCGAGGTGGCGGCGGCGGCTGATCCGAGGGGAAAGGCTAGAGGTAGGAGGAGGGCTAGGTTAGCCAAATTTGGAAGGGAAGGGTGGTTTAAATAGGCAGGGATTAGGTTTAGGGGGGGTTCGGAGCCCTTCGATCGCGATCGGACGGTTGCGCTCAGAGAGGGAGGTTAGTGGGCTGTGGAGAGACCATGGGCTGCGGGAGAGAAGAGAGAGAGAGGCCCGGCAGTAGCTTCCGAATGCCGAAAACGTCCGACGTATAGACCGGCTATATTGCGGTTGTAGGTTTAACGGTTGGGCTATCAAATGGACTCTGAATGCGACGAAACTTGGCAGGCAGTCTGTCTACACTATAATAAGACCGCACGACAAGTTGCAACCCATTCCGAGAACATTTTTATGCCACTTATAAAATAATATTTCGGAGGTGCCGCGGGCGCGTGCAAGTGTGTCTGGACTCCGAACGGACAACGAAGAGAACTGGGGGAACCCGAACGGATGCAAGAAACGAACACGTATGCAATGCAATGCAATGCACATGATGACATGGAAAAATGCAACACGCAAGCAAATGACATGGCAACGACGGCAAATAACTGGCGGACACTTGGCGCATCGAATCCGGGGCATTACAGTGGTACTTTGGAGGCCACCGTGATTGAACACTCTTGAAAGTAGTGTCGTAGTTTCCGGGATGCCATGAAGACCACGTATGCTATCTTTTGATAATGTGGGTACCGTGACTTGCATGGAGTGAGGACTGTGGATACATAGTATACCGACTTTTGAAGTGGGAACTTATGTCCGTCCGTCTCTCGTTCGACGATGAGCACTGCGCTTACAACCTGGTGTGTTGCAGCTATATATAATAGCATAGGTTCGCCGATATTTGGCGTGGCCAGGATTGGATTACTGGCCAAGAGGGCCTTTATTTCTTCCAGTACGGACGTAGCCACATCCGTTCACTCGAAGTGTTCGGTGCGTCGAAGAAGGCGATAGAGAGATAGTGCCTTTTCTCCTAATCGGGAGATAAAGCGGCTTAGGGCAGCCATGCATCCAGTTAATTTCTGGATTTGCTTGAGGCCTGTTGGGGTAGCCAACTATGACAGAGCTCGGATTTTAGCCGGATTTGCTTCAATTCCTCTATTCGAAACGATGAAGCCCAAGAGCTTTTCGGCAGGTACGCCGAAGACGCATTTTTCCGGATTGAGCTTGATGTCATATGTTCATAGATTGTCGAACGTAAGCCTCAAGTCGTCTATTAAGGATTCGATGTGTCTAGTTTTGATGACCACATCGTCTATGTATGCCTCCACTTTTTTGCAGATTTATGTTTCCAGGCATGTCTGAATCATGCGTTGATAGGTTGCACCGGCTTTTTTGAGCCCGAAAGGCATGGTGTTAAAACAGAAGGGGCCGTATGGAGTGATGAATGTCGTTGCGGCCTAATCGGACTCCGCCATCTTGATTTGATGGTATCCATAGTATGTGTCGAGGAAGCACAATGAGTCGTGTCCTGTGGTAGCATCGATGATTTGATCGATGCGGGGGAGGGGGAAGGGATCCTTGGGCAAGCCTTATTGAGGTCCTTGAAATTGACATATAGGCGCCAGGATTTGTCCTTCTTTGGTACCATCACCAGGTTTGCTAGCGAGTCCAGATGTTTTATTCCTTTGATGAATCCGGCCTCGAGTAACTTGGCTAGCTCTTCTGCCACGGCTTGTCGCTTAGGTTCTGAAAATCGCCGAAGAATCTGGTTGACCGGCTTGTATCCCTTCAGTATGTTTAGGCTATGCTCGGCCAGCCTGCGTGGGATACCTGGCATGTCTGAAGGATGCTAGGCGAAGATGTCCCAATTCTCGCGCAAGAACTCTCGCAGTGCGGCGTCTATTGTGGGGTTCAGCTGTGCCCCGATGGATGCTGTTTTTGAAGGGTTCGTTGGGTGGACCTAGAATTTGACTATTTCGTCTGCTGGTTTGAAAGAGGTCGACTTGAGCCGTTTGTCGAGTATCACGTCGTCCCTGTCCATCGTGGAGCGCATCGCAGTTAGTTCTTCGGCCGCGAGGGCTTCGGATAATGCCTCAAGGGCCAGTGAGGCGGTTTTATTTTTGGCGTGGAGTGCTACATCCAGATCACTAGCTAGAGTGATGATTCCATTGGGCCCGGGCATCTTGAGCTTCATGTATCCATAATGGGGTATAGCATGGAAGCTCGTGAATGCATCCCGCCCTAAAAGGGCGTGGTATCCGCTACTGAACGGGACCACTTGGAACGTGATTTCTTTGGACCTGTAATTCTCCGGCGTGCCGAATACCACATCTAGTGTGATTTTTCCCGCACATCGCTGAAGGTCGTGCTGCTTTGCTCAATGCGGCTCTTGTCTATTTCCATTTTGTTAAGGGTTTCCTCGTAGATGAGGTTTAGTCCGCTGCCACCATCCATGAGCACTTTGGTAAGCCAGAAGCCATCCACAATTGGACTAAGGACCAAGGCGGCTGGTGCTCGGACTGTTCGGAATTGAGGTTCGTCACTGGCATTGAAGGTTGTGGTCGTGTCGTTCCATGGATTTATTGTTGCAACGTGGCAGACTTCGGCAAGGCTGCGGAGTGCTTGCTTGCGCCTATTATTTGAGGCGAAAGTCTCGAAGACTGTCAATACTGTGTTGTTATTTTCCGCGGGATGGTGCTCTGCGGCATTTTTGATGAGGAGATCTTCGCCGCTCTTGGCCACCTGCCGGAGTATCCAACATGCTCTAAGGTTGTGTGTTGGTATGGTATCCGGTGTACTGTGAATTTTGCATGGCCCATTGAGCCATCCTTCCAATACGGTTCCACGCCCTATAGTGGGCTTTGGTTTCTTTGTAATTGGATCAGGTGACTTGCGAGAGTGCACCCTTTTAGTTCGGACGAGGGGTTTAGTGAGAGCTGGAGGATCCCAGAATTTTGTTTGGGTTTTCCAGGCGCTTTCCATCACATAATACTTCTGTACTATGGCCGCCAAGTTAGCAAAGTGTGCTATGTCACGGCGACTTATGGCGTTGAGGATTCCCTTGTCCATGCAATTTTTGCAAAAGAATGAGATTGCGTCTTCCTCGCGACAGTCCTTAATCTTGATTATTACAAGGAGGAATCTGGCCCAGAAGTGATGTACTGTCTCTTGGGGCTCTTGTCTAATATGGGAAAGATCACTTGTACCTGTGTAAGTGGGTAGATTTAAGTCCAAACCCTGACCTGATCTGAGACCCAGGGGCAGAGGAATTTCCGAGCTTGGCAGCTCGGGCTCCGGGATGTAGCCCAATTTTTCTTGCCCGCTGTCCGATTCTAGGTTCGGAGCTTGGGCCATGTCCTCCCGTAGATGGGTATCCGGCTCGGGAGCTCGGGATCCGGACATAGTTCCTCCTCAAAATAGAGGAAGAATCACCGCATTGCTCCTCCACCACCGCTATCTGATGGGTGACCGGCGGAGAGTTAATCTCCGTTTAGTCGGGTTTAAGCCTGATCCGATCATAGTCCGTAGCGACCCCTAGGGCGGCGATGCGATCCAAGAGCTCGTTCACGGAGGAGAGCTCCATTGGATCCATCTGCTCAGCAAATTCTGAGCTGACGTGGAGACTGTTTTTGATGACCCGAGAAGTCATCGTCGACGCGGCGGCCGAACGGGCGGTCATGACGAAGCCGCCTAGTCGGAGAGTTTGGCCTACAGCCAGGGCTCCCCCAGAGGTGATGTTGTCCTTGACAACAAGGCGAGCCGTCAAGCCTTACAGCGACGGCACACTGGAACTCTCAAAGAAAGCACCAATTTCGGTGTCAAAACCGGCGGATCTCGGGTAGGGGGTCCCGAACTGTGCGTCTAAGGCTAATGGTAACAGGAGTCGGGGGACACGATGTTTACCTAGGTTCAGGCCCTCTCGATGGAGGTAATACCCTACTTCCTGCTTGATTGATCTTGATGATGTGAGTATTACAAGAGTTGATCTACCACGAGATCATAGAGGCTAAACCCTAGAAGGTAGCCTATGATCATGATTGTTGTTGTCCTACGGACTAAACCCTCCGGTTTATATAGACATCGGAGGGGGCTAGGGTTACACAGAGTCGGTTACAGAGAAGGAGATCTACATATCCGAATTGCCAAGCTTGCCTTCCACGCAAAGGAGAGTCCCACCCGGACACGGGACGAAGTCTTCAATCTTGTATCTTCATAGTCCAATAGTCCGGCCAAAGTATATAGTCTGGCTGTCTGAGGACCCCCTAATCCAGGACTCCCTCACACCCCCCTAGAGCGTGCCCTCCACACTTGGCGCCGCCTCATGGTTTTTCTGGCTTGGACTCCAAGTCCTCTGGGTGTCTTGGTCCAAGAAAAATCATCGTGAAGTTTTATTCTGTTTTGACTTCATTTGGTATTCCTTTTCTACGAAACTCAAAAACAAGGGGCAAACAGAAACTGGCAATGGGCTCTAGGTTAATAAGTTAGTCCCAAAAATAATATAAAGAACATAATAATGCATATAAGACATCCAAAACAGATAATATAATAGCATGGAACAATCAAAAATTATAGATACGTTGGAGACGTATCAAGCATCCCCAAGCTTAATTCCTGCTCGTCTTCGAGTAGGTAAATGATAAAAACCGAATTTTTGATGTGGAATGTTACCTAACATATTTATCCATGTAATTTTCTTCATTGTGGCATGAATGTTCAGATCGGTAAGATTCAAAACAAAAGTTTAATATTGACATAAAAACAATAATACTTAAAGCATACTAATAAAGCAATAATGTCTTCTCAAAATAACATGGCCAAAGAAAGTTATCCCTACAAAATCATATAGTCTGGTTATGCTCCATCTTCATCACACAAAGTATTAAATCATGCACAACCCCGGTTTTAGCCAAGCAATTGTTTCATACTTTAGTATTCTCAAACTTTTTCAACTTTCATGCAATACATGAGTGTGAGCCATGGATATAGCACCCTAGGTGGAATAGAATATGGTGGTTGTGGAGAAGAAAAAAAGAAGGAGATAGTCTCACATCAGCTAAGTGTATCAACGGGATATGGAGATGCCCATCAATAGATATCAATGTGAGTGAGTAGGGATTGACATGCAATGGATGCACTAGAGTTATAAGTTTATGAAAGCTCAAAAAGAAACTAAGTGGGTGTGCATCCAACTCGCTTGCTCAGGAAGACCTAGGGCAATTTGAGGAAGCCCATCATTGGAATATACAAGCCAAGTTCTATAATGAAAAATTCCCACTAGTATATGAAAGTGTCAACATAGGAGACTCTCTATCATGAAGATCATGGTGCTACTTTGAAGCACAAATGTGGAAAAAGGATAGTAACATTGCCCCTTCTCTCTTTTCTCTCATTTTCTCTCTTTTTTCTTTGGTGGGCTTCTTTTCCTCTCTTTTTTCATAAAGTGTGGAGACTCATCCGAACTTGTGAGGGAATCATAGCTTAAATCATCCTTTGCTCACATGGGACAATGCTCTAATAATGATGATCATCACACATTTAATTACTAAGAACTCGAAATATAGAACAAAATATGACTGTATATGAATGCCTCCGACGGTGTACCGGGATGTGCAATGATCTAGCGTAGCAAATGACATCAAACATCATGCTAGCTATCTTACAATCATGCAAAGCAATATCACAATGATGGAGCGTATCATAGTAAAATGGAACAGTGGAAGTTGCATGGCAATATATCTCGGAATGGCTATGGAAATGCCATAATAGGTAGGTATGGTGGCTGTTTTGAGGAAGGTATATGGTGGGTGTAATGCACCGGCGAAAGTTGTGCGGTACTAGAGAGGCTAGCAATGGTGGGACGATGAGAGTGCATATAATCCATGGACTCAACATTAGTCACAAAGAACTCACATACTTATTTCAAAAGTCTATTAGCTATCGAAACAAAGTACTTCACGCATGCTCCTAGGGGCAGGGTTGGTAGGAGTTAACCATCACACTATCCCGACCTCCACACAAAGGATGACAATCAATAAATAAATCATGCTCCGACTTCATCACATAACGGTTCACCATACATACATGCTACGGGAATCACAAACTTTAACACAAGTATTTCTACCAATCCACAGTTACTCAGTAGCATGACTCTAATATCACCATCTTTATATCTCAAAACAAATATAAGGAATCAAACTTCTTATACTATTCAACACACTTTATATGAAAGTTTTTGTTATATCCCTCTTGGATGCCCATCATATTAGGACTAAATTCATAACCAAAGCAAATTACCATGCTATTTAGAGAGACTCACAAAATAATATAAGTGAAGCAAAAGAGTTCAACAATTTCTATAAAATAAAGCCACTGTCGTGCTCTAAAAAGATATATTTGAAGCACAAGAGCAAAATTGCCTAGCTCAAAAGATATAAGTGAAGCACACAGGGTATTCTGATAAATCACGATTCATGTGTATCCCTCTCAAAAGGTGTGTACAGCAAGAACGATTGTGGCAAACTAAAAAACAAATACTCATATCATACAAGACTGTCACACCCAAGCTAGTTCATGCATTAGAGTGTTGCATCATGTCTATCCTTTCATCAGAAACTTGAAATGGGGATGTCAGAACCCCCAGCCCCCTCTGAAACCAACTAGGGTTTACTAAAAACTTTTTCAATGAACCTGAAATGCCCTTCTAAAATGTCCATCATTTTTGTCTTGGTTCAGAACCTCTGCCAAAAGTGTTGCACAATTTTCTAGGTCATCTTAGGGTCTTTGAATTAAATGATAAGTATTTGAATTTGGGCATTTAAAATTATATAAAATATTTCAAATGCTCAAATATTCCTAAACTGAAATGTCTCATGTTGGAAATATTCCAACTTTGGACCAAGAGCAGTTTGGTGATTTTAGGAGTTGCCTAGGTATTTTTAATAATTCAACAAAGTTGCAGAAAAATAGAAAAAGAAAAAAACACAGAAAGGAAGGACTTACCTGGCGCCTGCAACCCGGCCCACCTGCCGGCCCGGCCCAGCGCCGCGCCAGCGAGCTGCTTGCCGGCCAGGTAGGCAGGCAAGGTGCTCGACGGCGAGCACCGCATGGGTGCCACGCACCTGCTCGCCGCCTCGCCGCTCCACTCACCCGGCTAACGACGTGGATCGACCCCTCTCTCTCCCCCGAACCCCCCAGACGCCCCCTCTCCTCTCCAGCTCCTCCCCCCTCACGCTCCCCAGCCATGGCCGACGCCACCGCCGCCGCTCCATCGTTGTAGCCGCGCTCCCCGCCGCCCGTGCTCCGTCTCGTGGTGTCCAGGAGCTCCGCCGCCGTCCACTTCGTCGAGCTAACCGAGCCCCGCGTGCTCGTGAGGCCCGAGTCCACCGCACCGACCTCACCCGAGTTCGCCGTCGTCGGAGATCCCCTTCAACGCCGTCGCCACATCAGCTCGTCCCCGACCCCGTCGGTGACCTTTACGGGTGCTCTGTGAGCCTAGCTACCCCTCCTACCCTTCCTCTCTCGCCCCCGAGCCGTGTAGCCACTGCACGAAGATCACCCGCACGCACCGCCGCGGATCTCGTCGCCGACGTGCTCCCGGCCATCCTCCGGCCAACTCACGGTGTCCAACGCACTAACCACGTTGCGTTGAGTCCAACCGTGCACTTCCCGCACCTCACCGCACACCCTAGCCCCGAGTTCGCCTTCACCCGAACTCCGGTGACCGCCTAGGTCGTCGCCGGCGCCAACTCCGGCCACCCCGACCCCAACTGACTCCACCAAGAGCCGCGGCTCGTCCTCAGCTCCACCCCGATGCCCTCCGCGACCCATTTGGTGGCCGGAACGGCCAAAACCACTTCCGCCGCCGCGTCGGGCTCGCCGGCGGCTAAACGCCGGTGCAGCCATTTTGACTTTGACCATGGGTGGGCCCTGGTTGACTCTGTTGAGTCAATGACAGGTGGGGCCCCCTTCTGCTAATTATCCAGATTAGTTTAAACTAAATTAAATTAGTTAATTATCCACTGACACCCTGGACCCACGTGTCAGGTTTGACCTGGACCGGGTCTGTTGACTTGCTGAGGTCAGCATGACCTCATGCTGATGCAGTAAACCTTTTCTGAAATTAAAATAAATCTAAAATGATTTATAAATTCCAGAAATTGTTGCAAACTTCAAAAATTCATATAAATTCAATCGTAGCTCCAAATCAAACAAATTATATATGAAAAATGATCAGAAAAATCCAATCTATCCATCTGTACTAGTTTCATGCATGTTTAAACAAACTAACTTGAGGTTTAGTGCAGAACAAGATAAAACACTTTAAAGGGCCATTTATGAGTTTGAAATTTGAATCTTTGGTTCAAATTGATTCAAACCCATCTGGTTTTAGTTGCATTAGCCCAACACACTCATATTGCCATGTTTCATGCATGCATCATATTGTCGCACATTTTTGGTGATGATTGTGTATCGGTGTTCTTTGCGGCAGGTTCTGCCTCCGAGGAGTACCGTGATTACCCTAGCGAAGAACCGTATCCGTGCATCGATCCATCAGGCAAGCAACCAACCATTTGATCATATCGATACAATCCCATGTTCTCGCTCTTGCTCTCTTTTACTGCATTAAGACAACGCATTTCAAACTGCTGTGTGCTACGGTAGTTGAACCCATTTCCTATGCATGACCTGTCATTGCCACAGTAATTAGATGAAACCCACTAGCATGTGTAGGAATTGATTGAGCCATATGTATGTGTTGTTCCTACCTTGCTATGCCTGCTATGCTTAGAGTCGTGTCAGGTCTGGTTCATCTGGGTGATGGGCTAGAGTGAAATGATCATGTCGGTAATGAGAGTGATGTGGTGAACACGATTTGGTAAAGGTATCGATGAGAGGCCATGTAGGAGTACATGGTGGGTTGTTTCATTGAAGCCGACCTTAAGAACTGAGATCTGTATGCGTGATTTAAGATTCAGCTACTACCATGCATTGGGCCCTGAAATATGACCCCGCTCGACTTCTTATTCACCCTAGTCCTCTGTCCAGGAGTTGCAAGTAGTTTCTGGTGTTTGTAGCTTACTGGAGGCCGTGGACAGCGCTGACCCGCGGGGTGGGCTGTGATGCGGTAGGTACGTGGCACGGTGTATCGAATACCCGTTAGGTATCTCAGGAACCCTGTACACATCGTTCGGGGCCGTATGGGAAACCTCGGCCGGACTCCCTGCGGATGGAACCTGGATAGGCGATAAACCTGGACTAGAGACTTAGGTGTTTAGGTAGGTCGTGGTCTACACCCACGTCAGCTTTCGCTTGAAGTCTGCCGAGCACATGTCGTGTGCAGACGCTAAGTGGTGGAAACATGTATGAAGAAGTACACCCCTGCAGGGTTAACATGATCTATTCGAATAGCCGCGTCCGCAGTAAAGGACTACTTGGTTGCTTATACAGTTCATAGACAAGTGAATGGATACTACTAAAAATCTCAAGATAAGCGTGAGTGCCGAGGATGGATCTTCCGTAGGATGACGGAGGTGGATCCTCGGTGGTGTATTGAAGTGGTGAGTAGTGGACTCGTGTGCGCAAAACCATTTCAAGTTGGAGTCTCGTAGGATAGTTTAGCCAAGAGTCAAAGCTGGCTTGCTGCAATAACTCCACCAACCCTTCTTGATAATGTGCATGTATGTAGGATCTGACGTAAGTCTTGCTGGGTACCTTTGTACTCATGTTGCTATAATTTACATTTTACAGAAGGCGCTGCAACCCCTTATGATGGGTTCTTCGTAGACGTTGACATCGATGAGTAGACTAAGGCCCAGGTGGTAATCCTGAGCTTGTGAAGGTCCACGTAGTATAGCTAGGCTTTCCAAGCCTCTTTTATTTTACTAGTTGTCTGTACTCAGACAAGTTACTTCCGCTGCTGGTTTGTATGACTGTATGACTTGAATGTGGGTCGTGTGACCCGTACTTGTATGTATGTTATGTATGGCTCTCTGAGCCTTTAAATAAAGTACTTGTGTCATAGAGTCATGTTGTGATGCCTTGTTGTATTTGCACATATCGAGCATATTGTGTGTATGATTGAAATGCTTGGTATGTGTGGGATCTGACTATCTAGTTGTTTATCTTTAGTAGCCTCTCTTACCGGGAAATGTCTCCTAGTGTTTCCATTGAGCCATGGTAGCTTGCTACTGCTCCGGAACACTTAGGCTGGCCGACATGTGTCCTTCTTCGTTCCTGTGTCTGTCCCTTCGGGGAAATGTCACGCATTGAGTACCGGAGCCCTGTTAGCCCGCTACAGCCCGGTTTACCGGAGTCCTGCTAGCCCAGTGCTACAGCTCGGACCCACTTGCTGATGACCGACACGTTCGATGCTGGGTCATGGATGCCTGTCCCTGTAAGTCTATGCCACTTTGGGTTTATGACTAGTCATGTCAGCCCGGGCTCCTTATCATATGGATGCTAGCGACATCATCATATACGTGAGCCAAAAGGCGCAAACGGTCCCGGGCAAAGGTAAGGCAACACCCGTGGGAATACCGTGCGTGAGACCGCAAAGTGATATGAGGTGTTACAGGCTAGATCGATGTGACATTGAGTCGGGGTCCTGACAGCGTTGGCATCAGAGCCGGACTGCCTGTAGGTTCTCCAAGCCAAACTGGTCGATGTTGAGTCTAGAAATGCTTTAGTTATATGTAGGGGAATTGATTGTGGGATGGTACGTAAGGCTCTTTTTACTTCTTTACCTCATGGCATTCTGATCTGAGTCAGTCCATTCTTCTACCGGGGTTTAAGGATTAGGATCTTCTCTCTCTATCAGGTTCACGTGTTACGAATCAGTAGTACCTTATAGGTTTGATGACTACAAGCCTAGTTCAGTTCTACTACCTTGTTATGCTGATAAGTTGAACCCAGAACCTTGATATGATATTGTTGAGTGTCTATGCAATTTTTTGATAAATGTCTCAAACCCTTCTTGAGCATTTACAGCCGTTATGCTGTCGAAATTTTGCTAGAAATTCTAATGCCTTTGCATTATGGTTGTGCTTTCAGATGGCCACTCGCGACCAAAATCAAGTGGTTCGCCTGACCCGATGCATTGGTGTGACCGGTCATACGGCCATGTTAGTCCGAGTGATGATCGAGACGGGTTACCGTTGGTATCCCGAATACACGGTCGAAGAGCAGTTTCGAGATTTTAACCAAAGCCAGTATCTTTGCACCGTCCGGATATTTCCCTCTTATCCTGGTTCTACCGAGGCTCTTCACTGTTCCTATGGGCTCGGTGTTACTATTGAGATGGCTGTGCAAGATGCGGCTTATTCTATGATGACCATCATGCGAGTCAGGACTGGCCTGCTTCGCAACACCGACTTCCGGTATATGCCGGCTTCACTTCCTGGAGCGCACGGTTATCTCCGGGCTATCTATGCTGACCCCAGTCAGGAGGACTCACTAACTCGCACCACTGCTGAGTTGCTCGAGGATAAGGACCGAGAGAATCGGGCCTTGAGAATGGAGCTTTTCAACACCCGCACCGATCATTGGGCCACCTTGACTCGGTTTGCACCAGCTGTGCAAGCTGGATGCATGGATATGAGAGATCTGTATCCTGTTAGGTCTGCTCTGCCGGACATGATGGATTGGCGTGATGTAAGAGGCATCACCCCACCTCGTGGTCCTCGCAGGCCACCGTTTGTTGGTCCAAGACCTCACCCTAGCCCTTTTGGTCCACAGGCTCCTCAGGACCGTTTGTTTCCGGATGCTCACGTTGAACTTCCAGGCTATGGAGGAGACTTCTATGAGAACTACTATGGAGATGACTGAGATAGTAGTAGATCCACTAGGTATTGTAATAGTTGTATTTCCACCGTCCTGCGTGACTTGTGGACTATGACTTAGCGTGTAGTAATTCCGGGGGTGTAGGAAAAATAATGTATAGGAGCTTGGGATGCCTCCGATGATATGTAATCCTCCTCTCACCATAGTAGTACTTGTTGGTCTTGTACTAAACCTCGTATGGTGTGTATGACGATGGAATAAAAGAAGTAGTTTCTGTATCTACCATGTCATACGGATGATCATCTTGCATTCTGAGTTGTCCATTACATTCTACATTCTATGTCGAAATCTTGTCATGTTGGACTAAACCATTGTCTTGTTTTTCCTAGGATGGTCAACACCCGCAACAACCCTGCTCCCCCAGAGCAGGCCGAAGGCAGCAGAGTTGGGGATAGAAATCTGCCTCACCCTCCCTCTCTGGCAGAAGTTATGCTAGAGGCTGAGAGAAACAAGCGGGAGACCAACCGTTTGTTGGAGCGTATTGAACAGAACACAGCACACCATCAGAGGACTAACTTGGTGTCACTCAGTGATTTCATCAAGTTACATCCACCCACGTTCCACCACTCCGTCGAGCCTCTCGACGCTGATGACTAGCTTCGCAGTATTTCTCACAAACTGCGTTCTACGCTAGTAGCTGAGGTTGACAAGGTCACCTTTGCTGCATATCATCTTGAAGGCCCCGCCAGTCTATGGTGGGAGAATTATGGAGCTATGCGCCCAGCGGACCATGTCACTACTTGGGCTGAATTCAGCGAGGCTTTCCGTGAACATCACATTCCGGAGGGTCTCATGGACCGTAAATGTGAGGAGTTCTGTAGTTTCACTCAAGGTCGACTCTCTGTTGACGCTTACAGCAGGGAGTTTGGTAACCTTGCCCGTTATGCAACGGAGGAAGTTTCTACTGATGCCAAGAAGCAGGCAAGGTTCCGTAAGGGGCTTAGTCCTGAGCTTCGCCGCGACCTCCGTCTGCGTGAGTGCACATCTTTTCAGAAGCTTGTTAACAAAGCCATCAGTGCTGAGACTGGTCAGACTGATTATGAAGCAACACGCAAGCATGGCCGTGACTTGGGTTCCTCATCCGGTGCTGGTCCTCAGAAGCGCCGCGTGTGGGTGCCTAACACTGCCCTGCCACCCAGGTTCACACCGAGGCCATCCTTCCAGGCGCCTCGCCCAGCTCAGCCATATGCACCAGCCAAGCCCTATGGTGGTCCAACCAACAATGCTCCTCCACGTACCAGTTCCGTGACTTGTTTCAAGTGTGGGGAATCAGGCCACTATATGCGCGAGTGTCCCCAAACCAACCCCAACCGGACAGCAAAAACTATTGGCCGCGGCAAGCCGACAGGGAAAGTGTTCTACGCCAAGCCGGCCACCACTGCTCGTGGCCATGTTAATTGTGTTTCTGCGGAAGAGGCTCAAGAAGATCCCAACGTCGTTCTCGGTACGCTCCTTGTTAATTGCCACCCGGCATCTGTTCTTTTCGATGCAGGAGCATCTCATTCATTTATATCCGAGAGCTATGCTCGTCTGCATAACACCACATTCTGTGAGATGCCCACCTCTATGGTAATTCAAACTCCGGGATCCAAATGGCAAACTTCTAGAGTAAGCCATGGAAATGAAATTCAAGTCGACAAACTTGTTTTTCTCGCATCGTTGATAGCCCTCAAATCTTTGGATATTAATATCATCTTGGGTATGGACTGGATGTCAGCCCATCATGCCAAAATTGATTGCTCCTCTAGGACTGTTCAACTCACCCATCCTTCGAGGAAGATAGTCAATGTCTTGACCCGAATAGCCAAGCGACAGTTATATTCTCTTAACGCCAGCCCTTTGCCAGACCTTGAGGACGTTCCGGTAGTCCGTGACTTTCCGGATGTCTTCCCAGAGGAATTGCCAGGTGTTCCACCTGACAGAGATGTCGAATTCGTGATAGATCTCATTCCAGGAACTGTCCCGATTTCCAGAAGACCCTACAAGATGGCACCTTTTGAACTAGCCGAGCTTAAGAAACAACTCGATGAGTCCTTGAAAAAGGGTTTCATCTGACCTAGTTCATCTCCTTGGGCTTGCCCCGTCCTCTTCGTCAAGAAGAAGGATGGTACGGACCGGATGGTTGTAGATTATCGACCTGTCAACTTGGTCACAATTAAGAACAAGTATCCGCTCCCCAGGATCAACGACCTGTATGATCAGCTCGCTGGATCCTCAGTCTTCTCTAAAATGGATTTGAGGTTGGGCTACCATCAAATCAAAATCAGAAACGGGGACATTCCGAAAACGGCCTTTGTTACTCGTTATGGCCAATATGAGTACACCGCCATGTCCTTCGGTTTAACCAACGCTCCAGCCACCTTCTCTCGGTTGATGAACTCAATCTTCATGGAGTATTTGGATAAATTCGTCGTGGTTTACCTCGATGATATACTCATCTACTCCAAGAACGAGGAAGAACATGCCGAACACCTAAGGCTAGTGTTGAAGAAACTTCGAGAGCATCGCCTTTATGCCAAATTTTCTAAATGTGAATTCTGGTTGTCAGAAGTGACCTATCTTGGACATGTAATTTCTGGTAAAGGCATTGCTGTTAACCCTGAGCGAGTTCAAGCCGTCCTTAATTGGACTCCACCTGAATCGGTCAAGCAAGTTCGGAGTTTCCTTGGCCTAGCGAGCTATTGTCGTCGCTTTGTCGAGAATTTCTCCAAAGTTGCCAAACCTCTAACTGAACTCCTCAAGAAAGATAAAAAGTTCGAGTGGACTCCACAATGTGAGCACAGTTTCCAGGAACTGAAAAGACGTTTAACCTCTGCTCCCGTACTGGTACCACCGGATTTTTCCAAGGATTTTGTTATCTACTGCGACGCCTCGCGACAAGGACTAGGCTGTATTCTCATGCAAGATCAACACGTAATTGCTTATGCTTCACGGCAATTACACCCACATGAGGAAAACTACCCCACTCATGATCTAGAGCTTGCAGCTGTAGTCCATGCACTCAAAACATGGCGACATTACCTTCTCGGTAATCGTAGTGAAATCTACACTGATCACCAAAGTCTGAAGTATATATTCACCCAACCGGATTTAAATCTCAGGCAAAGACGTTGGGTCGAGTTGATCACAGATTTCGACTTAGGAATAACTTACACCCCAGGGAAAGCCAACGTCATGGCTGATGCGCTAAGTCGTAAATCTTATTGTAACAACCTGATGTTACAACAAAGTCAACCGCTTCTCCATGAGGAATTTCGGAAGCTTAACCTTCACATTGTTCCTCAAGGATTTCTTTCCACCTTGGTGGCGAAACCTACTCTTACGGATCAAATCATCGCTGCCCAAAAGCGAGATAAGGGAATATCTAAGATCAAGGAGAACATTGCTAGCGGAGGTGCTAGATGTTTCTCCACAAATGATCATGGTGTTGTGTACTTTGAGAACCGTTTAGTGGTTCCCAAGAACCAGCATCTACGGCAGTTGATCCTTAAGGAGGCTCATGAATCTCCTCTCACCATTCATCCCGGTAGTACCAAGATGTATCAGGACCTACGCCAGAGGTTCTGGTGGACTAGGATGAAGAGAGAAATTGCTCAGTATATTGCTAATTGCGACGTCTGTCGTCGTGTAAAAGCAGAGCATCAACGGCCTGCTGGCACCCTTCAACCCCTAGCTATTCCTGAATGGAAATGGGATAAAATTGGTATGGACTTCATTACCGGTTTTCCCAGGACCAAGAGAGGGAATAACGCTATCTTCGTCGTTATCGACCGTCTTTCCAAAGTGGCCCATTTCTTACCTGTTCGTGAGAGTATAACTGCTAGTTAGTTAGCAGACTTGTACATCTCCCGAATAGTGTCTCTCCATGGTGTTCCTTTGGAAATTAACTCGGATCGAGGAAGTCTTTTCACCTCTCGATTTTGGGAAAGTTTCCAAAATGCTATGGGAACCCGCCTTTCTTTTAGTACCGCTTTCCACCCTCAATCAAGTGGTCAAGTGGAACGCGTCAAGCAGATTCTAGAAGACATGCTTCGAGCTTCTGTTATCTCATTCGGAATGGAGTGGGAGAAATGCCTTCCATTTGCCGAATTTGCTTATAACAACAGCTATCAATCCAGCTTGGGCAAAGCCCCTTTTGAAGTTCTCTATGGACGAAGGTGTCGAACGCCTCTTAACTGGACAGAAACCGGGGAAAGACAATTCTTTGGCCCGGATATGATTCAGGAAGCAGAAGAGCAAGTTCGCATCACTCGTGAAAAGTTGAAAACAGCCCAATCTCGTCAAAAGAGTCAATATGACTGAAAACATAAGGCTATGACTATTGAGGTTGACGAGAAGGCTTACCTTCGGGTTACTCCTCTGAAGGGAACCCATCGCTTCGGTATCAAGGGCAAATTGGCTCCTCATTACATTGGACCCTTTCGCATTCTCGCAAAATGAGGAGAAGTTGCCTACCAATTGGAACTACCTCCGCATCTCTCCAGAGTCCACGACGTCTTCCACGTTTCTCAACTCAGGCGTTGCTTCTCGGATCCTATCCGTGGAGTAGACCACGAAACGCTTGATCTCCAAGATAATCTCACGTATCGAGAGTACCCTGTTCGTATCCTCGATCAAGCTGAGCGTACCACTCGACGTCATAATATCAAGTTTCTCAAGGTTCAATGGTCGCACCATTCTGAGAATGAAGCAACTTGGGAAAGGGAGGATCGTCTTCGACTCGAGTATCCCGCCTTCTTCCCGGAGGAACCAAAATCTCGGGTCGAGATTCTTTTGAGTGGGGGTGAGTTGTCACACCCTAGCTAGTTCATGCATTAGAGTGTTGCATCATGTCTATCCTTTCATCAGAAACTTGAAATGGGGATGTCAGAACCCCCAGCCCCCTCTGAAACCAACTAGGGTTTACTAAAAACTTTTTTAATGAACCTGAAATGCCCTTCTAAAATGTCCATCATTTTTGTCTTGGTTCAGAACCTCTGCCAAAAGTGTTGCACAATTTTCTAGGTCATCTTAGGGTCTTTGAATTAAATGATAAGTATTTGAATTTGGGCATTTAAAATTATATAAAATATTTCAAATGCTCAAATATTCCTAAACTGAAATGTTTCATGTTGGAAATATTCCAACTTTGGACCAGGAGCAGTTTGGTGATTTTAGGAGTTGCCTAGGTATTCTTAATAATTCAACAAAGTTGCAGAAAAATAGAAAAAGAAAAAAACACAGAAAGGAAGGACTTACCTGGCGCCTGCAACCCGGCCCACCTGCCGGCCCAGCCCAGCGCCGCGCCAGCGAGCTGCTTGCCGGCCAGGCAGGCAGGCAAGGTGCTCGATGGCGAGCACCGCATGGGTGCCACGCACCTGCTCGCCGCCTCGCCGCTCCACTCACCCGGCTAACGACGTGGATCGACCCCTCTCTCTCCCCCGAACCCCCCAGACGCCCCCTCTCCTCTCCAGCTCCTCCCCCCTCGCGCTCCCCAGCCATGGCCGACGCCACCGCCGCCGCTCCATCGTTGTAGCCGCGCTCCCCGCCGCCCGTGCTCCGTCTCGTGGTGTCCAGGAGCTCCGCCGCCGTCCACTTCGTCGAGCTAACCGAGCCCCGCGTGCTCGTGAGGCCCGAGTCCACCGCACCGACCTCGCCCGAGTTCGCCGTCGCCGGAGATCCCCTTCAACGCCGTCGCCACATCAGCTCGTCCCCGACCCCGTCGGTGACCTTTACGGGTGCTCTGTGAGCCTAGCTACCCCTCCTACCCTTCCTCTCTCGCCCCGAGCCGTGTAGCCACTGCACGAAGATCACCCGCACGCACCGCCGCGGATCTCGTCGCCGACGTGCTCCCGGCCATCCTCCGGCCAACTCACGGTGTCCAACGCACTCACCACGTTGCGTTGAGTCCAACCGTGCACGTCCCGCACCTCACCGCACACCCTAGCCCCGAGTTCGCCTTCACTCGAACTCCGGTGACCGCCTAGGTCGTCGCCGGCGCCAACTCCGGCCAACCCGACCCCAACTGACTCCACCAAGAGCCGCGGCTCGTCCTCAGCTCCACCCCGATGCCCTCCGCGACCCATTTGGTGGCCGGAACGGCCAAAACCACTTCCGCCGCCGCGTCGGGCTCGCCGGCGGCTAAACGCCGGTGCAGCCATTTTGACTTTGACCATGGGTGGGCCCTGGTTGACTCTGTTGAGTCAATGACAGGTGGGGCCCCCTTCTGCTAATTATCCAGATTAGTTTAAACTAAATTAAATTAGTTAATTATCCACTGACACCCTGGACCCACGTGTCAGGTTTGACCTGGACCGGGTCTGTTGACTTGCTGAGGTCAGCATGACCTCATGCTGACGCAGTAAACCTTTTCTGAAATTAAAATAAATCTAAAATGATTTATAAATTCCAGAAATTGTTGCAAACTTCAAAAATTCATATAAATTCAACCGTAGCTCCAAATCAAACAAATTATATATGAAAAATGATTAGAAAAATCCAATCTATCCATCTGAACTAGTTTCATGCATGTTTAAACAAACTAACTTGAGGTTTAGTGCAGAACAAGATAAAACACTTTAAAGGGCCATTTATGAGTTTGAAATTTGAATCTTTGGTTCAAATTGATTCAAACCCATCTGGTTTTAGTTGCATTAGCCCAACACACTCTTATTGCCATGTTTCATGCATGCATCATATTGTCGCACATTGTTTGGTGATGGTTGTGTATCGGTGTTCTTTGCGGCAGGTTCTGCCTCCGAGGAGTACCGTGATTACCCTAGCGAAGAACCGTATCCGTGCATCGATCCATCAGGCAAGCAACCAACCATTTGATCATATCGATACAATCCCATGTTCTCGCTCTTGCTCTCTTTTACTGCATTAAGACAACGCGTTTCAAACTGCTGTGTGCTACGGTAGTTGAACCCATTTCCTCTGCATGACCTGTCATTGCCACAGTAATTAGATGAAACCCACTAGCATGTGTAGGAATTGATTGAGCCATATGTATGTGTTGTTCCTACCTTGCTATGCCTGCTATGCTTAGAGTCGTGTCAGGTCTGGTTCATCTGGGTGATGGGCTAGAGTGAAATGATCATGTCGGTAATGAGAGTGATGTGGTGAACACGATTTGGTAAAGGTATCGATGAGAGGCCATGTAGGAGTACATGGTGGGTTGTTTCATTGAAGCCGACCTTAAGAACTGAGATCTGTATGCGTGATTTAATATTCAGCTACTACCATGCATTGGGCCCTGAAATATGACCCTGCTCGACTTCTTATTCACCCTAGTCCTCTGTCCAGGAGTTGCAAGTAGTTTCTGGTGTTTGTAGCTTACTGGAGGCCGTGGACAGCGCTGACCCGCGGGGTGGGCTGTGATGCGGTAGGTACGTGGCATGGTGTATCGAATACCCGTTAGGTATCTCGGGAACCCTGTACACATTGTTCGGGGCCGTATGGGAAACCTCGGCCGGACTCCCTGTGGATGGAACCTGGATAGGCGATAAACCTGGACTAGAGACTTAGGTGTTTAGGTAGGTCGTGGTCTACACCCACGTCGGCTTTCGCTTGAAGTCTGCCGAGCACATGTCGTGTGCAGACGCTAAGTGGTGGAAACATGTATGAAGAAGTACACCCCTGTAGGGTTAACATGATCTATTCGAATAGCCGCGTCCGCGGTAAAGGACTACTTGGTTGCTTATACAGTTCATAGACAAGTGAATGGATACTACTAAAAATCTCAAGATAAGAGTGAGTGACGAGGATGGCTCTTCCGTAGGATGACGGAGGTGGATCCTCGGTGGTGTATTGAAGTGGTGAGTAGTGGACTCGTGTGCGCAAAACCATTTCAAGTTGGAGTCTCGTAGGATAGTTTAGCCAAGAGTCAAAGCTGGCTTGCTGCAATAACTCCACCAACCCTTCTTGATAATGTGCATGTATGTAGGATCTGACGTAAGTCTTGCTGGGCACCTTTGTACTCATGTTGCTATAATTTACATTTTACAGAAGGCGCTGCAACCCCTTATGATGGGTTCTTCGTAGACGTTGACATCGACGAGTAGACTAAGGCCCAGGTGGTAATCCTGAGCTTGTGAAGGTCCACGTAGTATAGCTAGGCTTTCCAAGCCTCTTTTATTTTACTAGTTGTCTGTACTCAGACAAGTTACTTCCGCTGCTGGTTTGTATGATTGTATGACTTGAATGTGGGTCGTGTGACCCGTACTTGTATGTATGTTATGTATGGCTCTCTGAGCCTTTAAATAAAGTACTTGTGTCGTAGAGTCATGTTGTGATGCCTTGTTGTATTTGCACATATCGAGCATATTGTGTGTATGATTGAAATGCTTGGTATGTGTGGGATCTGACTATCTAGTTGTTTATCTTTAGTAGCCTCTCTTACCGGGAAATGTCTCCTAGTGTTTCCATTGAGCCATGGTAGCTTGCTACTGCTCCGGAACACTTAGGCTGCCCGGCATGTGTCCTTCTTCGTTCCTATGTCTGTCCCTTCGGGGAAATGTCACGCATTGAGTACCGGAGCCCTGTTAGCCCGCTACAGCCCGGTTTACCGGAGTCCTGCTAGCCCAGTGCTACAGCCCGAACCCACTTGCTGATGACCGACACGTTCGATGCTGGGTCATGGATGCATGTCCCTGTAAGTCTGTGCCACTTTGGGTTTACAACTAGTCATGTCAGCCCGGGCTCCTTATCATATGGATGCTAGCGACATCATCATATACGTGAGCCAAAAGGCGCAAACGGTCCCGGGCAAAGGTAAGGCGACACCCGTGGGAATACCGTGCGTGAGGCCACAAAGTGATATGAGGTGTTACAGGCTAGATCGATGTGACATTGAGTCGGGGTCCTGACAAAGACGCTCCAAGCAAAACACATATCATGTGGTGAATAAAAATATAGCCTCAAGTAAATTTACAGATAGACGAATACGAAAGAGGGGATGCCTTCTGGGGCATCCCCAAGCTTAGGCTCTTGGTTGTACTTGAATATTACCTTAGGGTGCCTTGGGCATCCCCAAGCTTAGGCTTCTTGCCACTCCTTATTCCATAGTCCATCAAGTCTTTACCCAAAACTTGAAAACTTCACAACACAAAACTCAACAAAAAACTCATGAGATCCGTTAGTATAAGAAAATAAATCACCACTTTTTGGAACTATTGTAAACTCACTCTTTATTAATATTGGTGTAATATCTATTGTATTCCAACTTCTCCATGGCCCATACCCCCCTATACTACCCATAGATTCATCAAAATAAGTAAACAACACATAGAAAACAGAATCTGTCAAAAATAGAATCTCCCTGGCAATGGTGCCAGAAATTTTTCGTGCTACTTCTTGAGCTTGCGTTGGTTTTTCCCTTGAAGAGGAAAGGGTGATGCAGAAGAGTAGAGATAAGTATTTCCCTCAGTTGGAGAACCAAGGTATCAATCTAGTTGGAGGTACAAGCAAGTCCCCAACCGATGCACCTGCACAAACAATCAAACACTTGCACCCAACGTGATAAAGGGGTTGTCAATCCCTTCATGGTCAATCGCAAAGGTGACATATGATAGAGATAGATAGAAATAAAAAGGTAACTAAATATTTTTGTGTTTTTTGGTTTATATATCTAGAAATAAAAGAGTGCAAAATAGTAGATAGGAGACAATTATGATGGAAAATAGACCCGGGGCCATAGGTTTCACTAGAGGATTCTTTCATGAACGCTAAGATGGGTGAACAAATTACTATCGAGCAATTGATAGAAAAGCGCAAAGTTATGACGATATCCAAGGCAATGATTATGAAATATAGCCATCTCATCCATGTCATGTAGACCGACTCCTACCTGCGTCTACTAATATTACTCCACACATCGACCGCTATCCACCATGCATCTAGAGTATTAAGTTCATAAAGAACGGAGTAACGCCTTAAGTAAGATGACATGATGTAGAGGAATTAACTCAAGCAATACGATGGAAACCCCGTCTTTTTATCCTCGATGGCAACAATTCAATACATGTCTCGCTACCCCTACTTTGTCACTAGGTGAAATCACGCAAGGTTGAACCCAAAGCTAAGCACCTCTCCCATTGCAAGAAAAACAAATCTAGTTGGCCAAACCAAACTGATAATTCGAAGAGAAATACAAAGATATCACATCATGCATATAAGAATTCAGAGAAGATTCAAATAATATTCATAGATAAGATGATCATAAAACCACAATTCATCGGATCTCGACAAACACACTGCAAAAGAATATTACATCGGATAGATCTCAAGAACATCAAGGAGAACATGGTATTGAGAATCAAAGAGAGAGAAGAAGCCATCTAGCTACTAGATATGGACCCGTAGGTCTGAGGTAAACTACTCAAACTTCATCGGTAAGGCAATAGAGTTGATGTACAAGCCCTCCGTGATCAAATCCCCCTCCGACAGAGTACCGGGAAAGGCCTCCAGATGGGATGTAACAAGGTCAGAGACCTGCGGCAATGGAAAAGTATTTTCATGGGTGCTTCTGAGGGTTCTGGAATATATGTGAATATATAGGACGAAGAGGTAGGTTAGGGGACCCCGAGGGGGCCATAAGGCAGGGGCGCCCCACCCCCCTAGGGCACGCCCTCCACCCTTGCCGCTGCCTCATGGCTCTTCTGGCTTGGACTCCAAGTCCTTTGGGTGTCTTCGGGTCCAAGAAAAATCATCATGAAGTTTTATTCCGTTTGGACTCCATGTGGTATTCCTTTTCTGCGAAACTCAAAAACAAGGAGAGAAAAAAAAAGAAACTGGCACTGGGCTCTAGGTTAATAAGTTAGTCCCAAAAGTAATATAAAATAGCATAATAATACATACTCCCTCCGTCCCAAAATAAGTGTCTTGAGCTTAGTACAAATTTATACTAGAGCTAGTACAAAGTTGAGACACTTATTTTGGGACGGAGGGAGTATAAAACATCCAAAATAGATAATATAATAGCATGGAACAATCAAAAATTATAGATACGTTGGAGACATATCATGACTTAACAGAGAAGATAAACTCTCTTCACCCTATTCTCCTTCAACACAGAGCTGATCAGACTAAGGTTGATTTCACTCATGGTAGATCCTTGTCAACGATCTCCAAACCTTTGGTCGACCTTCGTGAACCGCAATCACTCTTGGTTGCTGAAGATCAGGCTCGGTGAAGACAACAACTCTTCAACACTCGAAGCCAAACATATCCGTCTAGAGAGTGCAGCTCTCAAGAGTAACAGGTAAAAGAACTCTCACTCAGAACTGATGTGTTGCTAAACCACTGTCTAAGTTTTGGCTCTTGGTTTTCTCTCGGTGGATCTTAAACTCAAATCACTCGGAGAGGGGTTGCTCAAATCAATCTTCTCAGAAATCTCAAGCGGAGTAGCCAACGGATAACATTGGAGAGGGGTGGCTATTTATAGCCGCAGCCTTCCCAGATGGGAAACGACCAAACTAGACATTGGCCTCAGCCCATCGTCGAATGACACGATTCCAACGGTCGGATTTGAGCACGATGGTAACATTTCTTGCGGAGCAAGAAATGCTAACTCCTCGGTCCGAGGAAAATCTCTTGCAGCAAAGAAGATCACCTTCTCTTGCTGGCAAGTATTTACTCGGAGCACAAAGAGATTTCTCTCAAAACTTTCATAGGTTGTAGCAAACCATCACAACTGATCTAAGCGTCGAGAACCTATACCCCTCTTAATAGCACAGAGGTCCTATGACTCAAAAGTCTAAGAGAAGAAAACCAAAATGATGCTACGTCTTCACTTTGTCTTCGACTCCAAATCACTGCAGTCAATTTCTTCGGACGACAATATCAAAGCAACAGCTTTGCTTCAGCAGCAAATTTTTGAGGGGTCGATATCTTCACATTAATCTTCTTGACTCTATCACTTCAATAGATATAGCTTGTTCTTCTTTGCAGCACAAATATGCTTCGGTGAAGTTCCTCGAACTCAGCACCGAAGACAGCATTCTCTTCGGTTGTGTATGGACTTTTCTCTCTGTGTGCACTAGCAAACAAATTAGTCCATACATGTTTCTATCAACAATCTCCAAAACAAAAGGTAGGCAGATATTGCACCAACAGATATCTTGCAAAGTGTATGCCTTGGATTTCTTGCTTCTTCCAAAAAATTATCTATTTTGAGTCAAAATGATTATGTGCATGTTTGTGACTTCTTCCTATGTTTTGTACGAATCTGTGCTTTTGTTTCAGGAGTGGTCATGGCAAATAGTTTGGATGAGCATTCTGGGTCTGAGCAAGAAATTCCTCAATAGCCGCGTGTGGTTGATGATACGTCTCCGTCGTATCTATAATTTTTGATTGTTCCATGCCAATATTATTCAACTTTCATATACTTTTGGCAACTTTTTATACTATTTTTGGGACTAACATATTGATCCAGTGCCCAGTGCCAGTTCCTGTTTGTTGCATGTTTTATGTTTTGCAGAAAACTCATATCAAACGGAGCCCAAACGGGATAAAAACGAACGGAGAATATTTTTGGAATATTTGTGATATTTGGGGAGAAGAATCAACGCAAGACGGTGCCCGAGGGGGCCACGAGGCAGGGGGGTAGGCACGCCCCTGACCCTCGTGGGCACCCCGTAAGGCGGTTGATGATCTTCTTATGCCGCAAGAAAGCTAATTTTCGGGGAAAATCATGGCGAAGGTTTCAATCCAATTGGAGTTATGGATCTCCGGATATATAAGAAATGGTGAAAGGGCAGAATCAGAAAACGCAGAAACGGAGAGAGATAGAGAGACAGATCCAATATCGGAGGGGCTCTCGCCCCTCCCACGCCATGGAGACCATGGACCAGAGGGGAAACCCTTCTCCCATCAAGGGAGAAGGTCAAGGAAGAAGAAGAAGAAGGGGGGCTCTCTCCCCCTCGCTTCCGGTGGCGCCGGAACACCGCCGGGGGCCATCATCATCACCGCGATCTACACCAACACCTCCATCATCTTCACCAACTTCTCCATCACCTTCCCCCATCTATATTCAGCGGTCCACTCTCCCGCAACCCGCTGTACCCTCTACTTGAACATGGTGCTTTATGCTCCATATTATTATCCAATGATGTGTTGCCATCTTATGATGACTGAGTAGATTTTCGTTGTCCTATCGGTAATAGGTGAATTGCTATGATTGGTTTAATTTGCTTGTGGTTATGTTTTTGTCCTATGGTGCTCTCCATGTCGCGCAAGCATGAGGGATCCCTGTTGTAGGGTTTGTAATATGTTTATGGTTTGCTTATTGTTTGTGTTGCGTGAGTGACTGAAACACAAACACGGATAAGTGGGTCATGGCGTATGGGAATAAACATGACTTGGTACTTTAATGCTATGGTTGGGTTTTACCTTAATGATCTTTAGTAGTTGCGGATGCTTGCTAGAGTTCCAATCATAAGTGCATATGATCCAAGAAGATAAAGTATGTTAGCTTATGCCTCTCCCACATAAAACTTGCTATCGGTCTATTAAAGTAGTCAATTGCTTAGGGACAATTTCACAACTCCTACCACCACTTTTCCACACTCGCTATACTAACTTCATTGCTTCTTTATCTAAACAGCCCCTAGCTTTTATTTACGTGCTCTTTGTTATCTTGCAAACCTATCCAACAACACCTACAAAGTACTTCTAGTTTCATTCTTGTTCTAGGTAAAGCGAACGCTAAGCGTGCGTAGAGTTGTATCGGTGGTCGATAGAACTTGAGGGAATATTTGTTCTACCTTTAGCTCCTCGTAGGGTTTGACACTCTTACTTATCGAAAGAGGCTACAATTGATCCCCTATACTTGTGGGTTATTAGTTGACAAAGTGAAGGTGGCTGAAAGAAAATCAGCAAATTAAAGCTGCCAAAAGCACCAAAGAAAAAGGTCAAATCAGAATCCGCTGAAGAAGAAGATGATATTCCCTTAGCACACAGTCAACCGGAGAACGAGCTAGTCATTGACTTTAAAACCTTGTTTTTTGATGGGAATCCAAAGAAGGGTGGTCACGGTAGAGAGAGGAACACCGCGGCTGAAATGTCTGATGCTGATACGTACAAGACACCACCTGCAGTAGAAACTGCAAATGATAGGAACAATAGGCTGCAAAAGATTCACCATCATTGGGCGAAGAAGTGGTTCAACTATGAAAGCGTCCGAAGTTATTACCAGATTATGTTTCCATTCACTCCACCTTGGAATAACTGCATTGTAGAGGGCTGCCTAGGTCCAAATGATGAAAAGAATTAGGCCAACTCCTCCTCCCAATGCCCATGCAGACTCATTGAAGACAACCGCTGACTTCCCCAAGGAAGTGGAGAAGATAGCAAAGGCCAATGCCAAGCGTGATGCCAAAGAGGCGAAGAAAGATCAGTTGGAACAAAGGAATGTTGAGTTAACTCAACTAGATGTGCAGGAGAAAAAGGAAAGGGCGTCTGCCCAAAAAGAAAATAAGAAGAGGAAGTCTATTTCTCCTCGAGCTTCAAAGAAGAAGTCTGTTACCAGGGAATCAAGGAAGGTAGCGTCAGCTTCGTCCAGTGATTCTTCTGATGATAATGTTGGCAAAGAAATTCCTATGTATGATCAAAGAGCTCTACTTGATAAGCCATACCAAACTCCCTCACGAGCAAAGATTTCACCGCCAGTGAGATCTTCACCAAGCCTTGCTCCCATCCCTTCAGATAAACCTTTGGGTTCTGCTACCCCAGTGGTCAAGAGGAAATTGATGACTGATGAAAAAGTTGTTGCTCCTGCCAAGAAGGCCAAGAAAGTTATTCCTGCTTCCACGGAGGAATATGATTTTGATCTGATGTTTGACATCATTGAAGGTGCTCCTTATGATGCAAATCTGTCTGAGTCGAGCAAACTAGGCTTGCCTGATGATGTTACCAAGATGGTAGCGAAGCATTTCACTGAGCTGAAGTAAATCACCAAAGAACTAAATTAGGTTGTAGAGGACAAGAAATTGCTTAAGAAGATGAGAAATGGAGCTCGCTCTAAGTTTGAAAGGAAAGACGTGAACAAGGGAATACTTGAGATCACCAAAGCCCTCACTGTCATGAGGTACAATGAAATTGACTGGCACTCTGATGACCCACAAGTATACGGGATAGTTGTAGCCTCTTTCGATAAGTAAGAGTGTCGAACCCAATGAGGAGCTAAAGGTAGAACAAATACTCTCTCAAGTCCTATCGGCCACTGATACAACTCTACGCACGCTTGACGTTCGCTTTACCTAGAACAAGTATGAAACTAGAAGTACTTTGTAGGTGTCATAGGATAGGTTTGCAAGATAATAAAGAACGCGTAAATAAAAAGTAGGGGCTGTTTAGATAAAGATGCAATAAAGTAAATATAGCGAGTGTGTAAAAGTGGTGGTAGGAGTTGTGGAATTGTCCCTAAGCAATTGACTATGTTACTAGACTGGTAATCACTATTGCAATTCTATTTGAGGGAGAGGCATAAGCTAACATATCATCCCTTACTTGGAATTCTATGCACTTATGATTGCAACTCTAGCAAGCATCCACAACTACTAAAGATTCATTAAGGTAAAACCCAACCATAGCATTAAAGCATCGAGTCCCCTTTTATCCCATATGCAAACAACCTACTTACTCGGGTTTGTGTTTCAGTCACTCACGCAACCCACCATAAGCAAATCATAAACATATTGAAAACCCTACAGCGGGAATCCCTCACGCTTGCACGAGACGGAGGGAAAAATAGGACAGCACCAATAATAAAACATGCAACTCAAACCAATCATAGCAATTCATCAATCACCGATAGGACAATGAAAATCTACTCAGACATCATAGGATGGCAACACATCATTGGAAATAATATGAAGCATAAAGCACCATGTTCAAGTAGAGGGTACAGCAGGTTGCGGGAGAGTGGACCGCTGGATATAGATGGGGGAAGGTGATGGAGATGTTGGTGAAGATGATGGAGGTGTTGGTGAAGATCGCGGTGATGATGATGGCCCCCCGGCGGCGTTTCGGCGCCACCGGAAGCAAGGGGGAGAGAGCCCCCCTTCTTCTTCTTCTTCCTTGACCTTCTCCCTAGATGGGAGAAGGGTTTCCCCTCTGGTCCTTGGCTCCCATGGCGTGGGAGGGGCGAGCGCCCCTCCGAGATTGGATCTATCTCTCTGTTTCTGCGTTATCAGATTCTACCCCTTCACCGTTTCTTAAATATCCGGAGAACCGTAACTTCGATTGGGGTGAATCTTTCGCCCAGATTTTTCTCATAAAATTAGCTTTCTTGCGCCAAAAGAAGAGCGTCAACCGCCTTACGGGTGGCCCACGAGAGCCCAGGCCGCGCCCCTGTCTCATGGCCACCCCGGACACCGTTTCGCGTTGATTCTTCCTCCAGAAAATCATAAATATTCCAAAATAATTCTCCGTCCGTTTTTATCCCATTTAGACTCCGCTTGATATTGGGTTTCTGCAAAACAAAAAACATGCAACAGACAGGAACTGGCGCTGGGCACTGGATCAATATGTTAGTCCCAAAAAATAGTATAAAAAGTTGCCAAAAGTATATAAAAGTTGTAGAATATTTGCATGGAACAATCAAAAATTATAGATATGACGGAGACATATCAGCATCCCCAAGCTTAATTCCTGCTCGTCCTCGAGTCGGTAAATGATAAAAAAGATAATTTTTGATGTGGAATGCTACCTAGCATAATCTTGATCATATGTCTAATCATGGCATGAATATTAAGACACGAGTGATTCAAAGCAATAGTCTATCATTTGACATAAAAACAATAATACTTCGAGTGTACCAATAAAGCAATCATGTCTTTTCAAAACAACAAGGCCAAAGCAAGCTTATCCCTACAAAATCATACAGTTTGGCCATGCTTCATTTTCGTCACACAAAATGCCCCCATCATGCACAACCCCGATGACAAGCCGAGCAATTGGTTCATACTTTTTAACGCGCTTCAGCTTTTTCAACCCTCACGCAATACATGAGCGCAAGACATGGATATAGCACTATAGGTGGAATAGAATATAATGATGGAGGTTATGTGGATAAGACAAAAAAGAGAAAGTCTCATATCGACGTGGCTAATCAACGGGCTATGGAGATGCCCATCAATTGATGTCAATGCGAGGAGTAGGGATTGCCATGCAACGGATGCACTAAGAGCTATAAGTGTATGAAAGCTCAACAAAAGAAACTAAGTGGGTGTGCATCCAACTTGCTTGCTCATGAAGACCTAGAAAATTTGAGGACGCCCATCGTTGGAATATACAAGCCAAGTTCTATAATGAAAATTCCCACTAGTATATGAAAGTGACAACATAGGAGACGATCTGTAACATGGTGCTACTTTGAAGCACAAGTGTGGAAAAAAAAGAGATAGTAACATTGCCCCTTTTTATTTTTTTCTTTTTTTTCTTTTTTTTCTTTTTTTTCTTTTTTTTATTTGGCCTTTCTTTCTTTTGGCCTTTCTTTTTTTTCTTTTGGGGGACAATGCTCTAATAATGATGATCATCACACTTTTATTTACTTACAACTCGATACTGGAACAAAGATATGACTCTATATGAATGCTTCCAGCGGTGTACCAGGATGTGCAATGATCTAGCGTAGCAATGACATCAAAAACCGGACAAGCCATGAAAACATCATGCTAGCTATCTTACGATCATGCAAAGCAATATGACAATGAATGCTCAAGTCATGAATATGATGATGATGAAAGTTGCATGGCAATATATCTCGGAATGGCTATGGAAATGCCATGATAGGTAGGTATGGTGGCTATTTTGAGGAAGATATAATGAGGCTTATGTGTGATAGAGCGTATCGTATCACGGGGTTTGGATGCACCGGTGAAGTTTGCACCAACTCTTGAGGTGAGAAAGGGCAATGCACGGTACTGAAGAGGCTAGCAATGATGGAAAGGTAAAAGTGCGTATAATCCATGGACTCACATTAGTCATAAAGAACTCATATACTTATTGCAAAAGTTTATTAGCCCTCAAAGCAGAGTACTACTACACATGCCCCTAGGGGGATAGATTGGTAGGAAAAGACCGTCGCTCGTCCCCGACCGCCACTCATAAGGAAGACAATCAAACAAACACCCCATGCTTCAAATTTGTCACACAACGGTTACCATACGTGCATGCTATGGGACTTGCAAACCTCAACACAAGTGTCTCTACAATCCACAACCACCCACTAGCATAACTCTAACATCACCATCTTTATATCGCAAAACTATTGCAAGAATCAAACATATCATATTCAGCGATCTACAAGTTTATGTAGGATTTTGTGACTAACCATGTGAATGACCAATTCCTGTCATCTCTCTAAATTGGTATAAGTGAAGCAAGAGAGTTTAGTTCTTTCTACAAAAGATATGCCCACGCTCTAACAAATATAAGTGAAGCAAAAGAGCATTCTACAAATGGCGGTTTTCTACGTGAAGAGAAACAGGCAATCCAAACTTCAAATGATATAAGTGAAGCATATGAAGCATTCTACAAAGCCACACTCAAAAGATTTAAGTGAAGTGCAATGAGCATTCTATAAATCAACCAAGGACTATCTCATACCAGCATGGTGCATAAAACAAAAATGAAAACTATATGCAAAAGACGCTCCAAGACTTGCACATAATGCACGAACGAAACGAATACGAAAACATACCGATACTTGTTGAAGAAAGAGGGGATGCCTTCCGGGGCATCCCCAAGCTTAGACGCTTGAGTCTCCTTGAATATTTACTTGGGTGCCTCGGGCATCCCCAAGCTTGAGCTCTTGCCTCTCTTCCTTTTCCTCATATCGAGACCTCCTCATTTAGACACTTCATCCACACAAAACTTCAACAGAAAACTCGGTAAGATCCGTTAGTATAATAAAGCAAATCACCACTCTAAGTACTGTTGCAAACCAATTCATATTTTTTTTTTGCATTGTGTCTATGTAATATAACTTTTCCATGGCTTAATCCACTAATATAAATTGATAGATTCATCAAAACAAGCAAACTATGCATCAAAAACAGAATCTGTCAAAAACAGAACAGTCTGTAGAAATCTGAACATCCACCATACTTCTGTTACCCCAATAATTCTACCAAAATTAGGAAAAATAAACAAGTTGTATAGCAAGACAGTGCAAAATGAATCAGAACCAATTGACGTTCCAGTTAAAAATGTAAAATCGTGCACTATAGCCAAAGTTTCTGTCCTGCACCGTACAAACCAACAAGCATTGTAAACATCCTAAAGGCAAACCTTGGCACATTATTTTTATAATACAATGGAATTGTACAAGGAGATAATTATTTTTGATGAAAAGTTTCTGTAATCAAGATTCACAAAGTTTCCGTGAGCATGAACAAAGTTCAAGGAGCTCTCCCACTTCAACAATGCTTGTCTCTCTCACTTTCGCTTTCCTTTTTGAAAAGTTTTAGGTTCCCCTCTTTATTTTTTTTTGTTTTTAAACTATATGAAAGCACTCAACAGAAATAAATGACTCTCTAAAACTTCCGGGTTGTCTCCCTGACAGTGCTTTCTTTAAAGCCATTAAGCTAGACATTTAGTGATCAAGTAACAAATCCACCGGGATGCCAAGGTATATCAAAGCCAATTTTAATTAACAATGATTTGTAATTTAGTAGTGAGCACAAAGTAACATATATCAAGCAACAACAAAGTCTAACTCTCTTCCTATGCATCAGCATGTCATAAAAGAACAATTCATGCACACCAAGTAAAGGCCAATGCATAGTATAAGCAGTTTCTTGCAATTTCATAGTATGGGAAACATAGAGAGGTGGAGAAATAGTTCCTCTCTCATAATAATTGCAAGTAGGAGCAGCAAGCACATGCATATTACATTCATCAAAATCATCATGTGCAACGATAAAATGCAACCCATCAACATAATCCTTAATAAGCACAAACTTCTCCGATATAGTGTAGTTTGGAGAATTCAAAAAGATAATAGGACTATCATGCGTGGGTGCAATAGCAACAATTTCATGTTTAACATAAGGAACTATAGCAAGTTCATCTCCATAAGCATAATTCATATTGGCATCTTGGCCACAAGCATAGCAAGCATCATCAAAAAGGGATATTTCAAACAAATTCAAGGGATCATAGCAATCATCATAGCAATCATCCTTCGGTAAGCACGAAAGGGAATTAAATAATGTATGAGTTGGAGGGTTACTCTCATTAGAAGGTGGGTACGGGTAGCTAATCCGCTCTTCCTACTTTTGTTCTTCGCTCTCCTCATCATCTTTTTCATCCAATGAGCTCATAGTTTCATCAATTTCTTCTTCCATAGCTTCCTGCAAAATATTAGCCTCTTCTTGGACAGCGGAGAATTTCTTCATAAATGCATTAATATAGTAATTGTATTCATAATTTGCATAGCAATATCTAAGTATAGCAAGATTTTCAGGCCTATAAACATCATCATCTAAAGCTTCATACTTTTCAAACAAAGATTCAATTTCATAAGCAGCCTTAAAAGCAACAAATTCTTCTATTTGTTCCACATCATAGTAATCATATATACCATTAGCATAAGAAGCTAATGTTTCCTTATCATTAAATTTGCATGAAAAGGGAACGTGTGGAGCCTCCATCCTAGAGCAACAATTAATATCATATCTCAAGCATAGAGCCCAGGCATACCAACGCAACATAATAAATTGATCCCATAATAGTTTCCCTTTTTGTGTCGAGCGATAATCCCTAAATTATTCACATTGATCCAAGGTGTCTCCCATTATAAAGTTGAATGGGGTTTTCTCAGGATTATCAAAGTAGTACATAATATCTCTCACATAATGAGAATCGAGGGTTTTAGGAGTTACCCCATCTTCATGAGTAGCAAGTACACCTATTTATTTTTTTGGTATTTTGTGTTCCATATCCATAACTTAAAGATAGAGAACAACTTAGAACAGCAAATAAAAATTACATAGTGATAAAGCAAACAAGCACACACTTGACGCACGCTTGACGCTTGACGCTTAAAGCAAACAAGCACACACTACCTACGCACGCTTGACGTACGCACGCTTGATAGGATAGGTTTGCAAGATAATAAAGAACACGTAAATAAAAAGTAGGGGCTGTTTAGATAAAGATGCAGTAAAGTAAATATAACGAGTGTGGAAAAGTGGTGGTAGGAGTTGTGGAATTGTCCCTAAGCAATTGACTATGTCACTAGACCGGTAATCACTATTGCAATTCTATTTGAGGGAGAGGCATAAGCTAACATATCATCCCTTACTTGGAATTCTATGCACTTAGATTGGAACTCTAGCAAGCATCCGCAACTACTAAAGATTCATTAAGGTAAAACCCAACCATAGCATTAAAGCATCAAGTCCCCTTTTATCCCATATGCAAACAACCTACTTACTCGGGATTGTGTTTCAGTCACTCACGCAACCCACCATAAGCAAATCATAAACATATTGCAAACCCTACAGCAGGAATCCCTCACACTTGCGCGACACGGAGGGCATAATAGGACAGCACCAATAATAAAACATGCAACTCAAACCAATCATAGAAATTCATCAATCACAGATAGGACAACGAAAATCTACTCAGACATCATAGGATGGCAACACATCATTGGAAAATAATATGAAGCATAAAGCACCATGTTCAAGTAGAGGGTACAGCGGGTTGCAGGAGAGTGGACCGCTGGATATAGATGGGGGAAGGTGATGGAGATGTTGGTGAAGATGATGGAGGTGTTGGTGAAGATCGCGGTGATGATGGCCCCCGGCGGCGTTCCGGCGCCACCGGAAGCAAGGGGGAGAGAGCCCCCCTTGTTCTTCTTCTTCTTCCTTGACCTTCTCCCTAGATGGGAGAAGGGTTTCCCCTCTGTTCCTTGGCTTCCATGGCGTGGGAGGAGTGAGAGCCCCTCCGAGATTGGATCTATCTCTCTGTTTCTGCGTTATCAGATTCTACCCCTTCACCGTTTCTTAAATATCCGGAGATCCGGAACTCCGATTGGGGTGAATCTTTCGCTCAGATCTTTCTCATAAAATTAGCTTTGTTGCTCCAAAAGAAGAGCATCAACCGCCTTACGGGTGGCCCACGAGAGCCCAGGCCGCACCCAGGGGGAGGGCACACCCCCTGTCTCGTGGCCACCCCGGACACCATTTCGCGTTGATTCTTCCTCCAGAAAATCATAAATATTCCAAAATAATTCTCCGTCCGTTTTTATCCCGTTTGGACTCCATTTGATATTGGGTTTCTGCAAAACAAAAAACATGCAACAGACAAGAACTGGCACTGGGCACTGGATCAATATGTTAGTCCCAAAAAATAGTATAAAAAGTTACCAAAAGTATATAAAAGTTGTAGAATATTTGCATGGAACAATCAAAAATTATAGATACGACGGAGACGTATCACACTCTAAGTTAAAAATGGGTGTCTCTCAGCTCTGCGATCGAAGGAATGATGATCTAAAGCATCAAGCAAATCTTGCTCGATTAAGAGAAAGAGAAGAAAAAGCAACAAAAAGCTTAGGCAAGAACCAGCCAGTTGAAGGCTTCCAAGGATCTTTGTATCCAACCTATATGAACCGATGCACCTATTGACACAAGTGCCCCACTGCAACAAATTCCACCATCCCCTCGTCTCGAGGAAGAAACCGAGCAACAAGTTGAGCCTGCGGTAGTTATTATTCCTACCTCAGTCGAACAAGAACTTGATGTGGTAGATATGTATCTGGTCAACCCTGAAGAAGAGAATGTCACCCCCGAGCAAAATGCCCCTGAAGAAAGAATTGATGAAGAGATTGAGATGGAAAAGGCAGTATCATCGCCTTTGAAGGAAATTCAAGCTGAACCCTCCGGATCCACCAAGGAGGGTGGGAAGGTTGAGGGGGAGCAAGTTGCTTCCCAAGGAAATTGTCGGATTTCAGGTTCCGGCAGACCCTTGAGGTTCGAACACTAGGGTGCACGCGGAGATTCAACCCTCTACCGGCTCGCTCCTCGCCGAATCGCTAGGACCTAAACTACCAAACTGAACAGCACAAGGGACACAAGATTTATACTGGTTCAGGCCACCATTGTGGTGTAATACCCTACTCCAGTGTGTGGTGTGGTGGATTGCCTCTTGGGCTGATGAGGAACAATACAAAGGGAGAACAGCCTCGCGAGGGTCTGTTCTTGGCTGGTGCGATGAACTGCTAGGGGGAGTTCAGTCGCCTCTCTCTCTCTCTCTGTGTGGCTTCCTATCCTTGTTATCTCTATGCCCCTTCCTTCCTCTGTGTCCCTATCCTTGGGGTGGCTAGTCCTATTTATAGGCAAAGGCCATGGGCCTCTTCCCAAATATTGAGCGGGAAGGGCACCAACAATTGGCCATTTTGAAGGGGAACAGCGGGTACACTTATCCTGACTAAAGTTGGTCCTCGCCTGTCAAAGGCTCTGGTGATGACGCCGGCTTGGGCTCCACAATGACTTCCTCCCGGCCGTTGGGCTAGTCTTGGTCTTGTTGCACCGAAATAGACGCCATTGCTTGATGCTCTCGCCTGCGCTTGCTCCCGACTGGCGCCCGACTGGCTGCGCGGGCTGGCGCCCGACTGGCACCCTTGGTCGTCATGGCTTGCGTCATGGGCACCTCGTGAGGTACCCTGCCTTAAACTCTCCGCCTCCTCATGAGCCAGCCTGACGAGGCCGTGCCTGAGGAAGCTCCTTGTCGTCCATCCCGCGAGGCTTGGCCCCTCGCGAGGGTCTTGAGCTTGTGTTGATGAAGATGGGTTGTGCTGGGCCTCCTTTGAGCCACGCCGTAGGCCGCAGGCAGGCAAGTCTGGGGACCCCCGTTCCTAGAACGCTGACAGTAGCCCCCAGGCCCACGGCGCGCCCGAACTTGGCTGAGCAGAGAGGCGAAAGGGCAAGTGCGAAGCATCGCGGGCCCTAACAGCCTGTGGCCTTGGGCGCCGCGTGGCAGTTGATTGGACGTGGGCGTCTCTGCAACCGCGTGAGTTGATAAAAGAGCGACATCTCCCTTGCCTCCTTTATTTCCTCCAGTTGCTGCTCAGATCCCCTTTCTTGCGCCTCTCCTCCCTGCTTCCAAAATCTTCAGATCTACTCCGCCTGCGTGCCCTAGCCAGTCATGGCGCCTCGCCAAACCCCGGCCGGAGCTTGGTACTCGCCTGCCTTGGACCCGCCAAATGTGTCGGGGGCGAGCCTTGCCCTGGTGCGCCAGATGGCGGAGGCGCAGGGCATTGACGGGACGAAGGCGTTCAAGGCCGGCTCTGCCATCCCTGAAGGTCGAGGGAGCACCTTCTATCCTCTCTTCGTGAGCGCCATCATCGTTGGTCTGGTGCCTCCCTTTTCTGAGTTCTTCTTCTCTGTCCTCCGCCACTACAATATTCAAGCTCTGCACCTCCATCCCAACTCCGTCCTTCTTCTGGCGATCTTCGCCTACTATTGTGAGGCTCACGTAGGGGTGAAGCCCTCGGTGGCCTTGCTACGCCACTACTTCTCCCTCCGGACCTCCCGTGGTTCCGCTTCAGCGTGCGCGTGCTTCGTCGCGTACGGCGGCTCCATCGCCATATCGGACCCTGGGAAGAGGATTGAGGGATTCAGGAGCAAGTGGGTCTTGGTGGATGCTGGGCGTATCCATCCTCGGCTGATCCTGCCCACGGAGCACCCCGCGAGTTCCGACGACTGGTCCCGAGTGGAGCTTCTGGATCCCAGCGCGAAGCTGGTGTTGGAGAAGATGGACGCAGATCTGAGGCCGGCCAGCGTGGCGGCGGCGAAGCTGACCGGTGCGTCGCTGCTGAGGGAGTTCCTCGAGCATCAACTGGCTCCGCTCCGTCAGTACTCGCTTCCGATGTGGAGGCCTCACTCGAGCCCCGTGGTCTTGGCCGACGAGGATCTGGCTGCGGTCCTCCAATCCTTGGTTGGGGGCGACGTGGCGAGGCTGGAGGGCGCTCCTACGCCCCTGTTCCTTTGTGAGGATTGGGAGAAGGTAGTGGGGTCCATGCCTGTCTTCAACAGGGACGGGCCCATGCCCGTGGAGGCCCCAGAGGACCTGGTGGACGTGTCCTCCGACGACTCCAGCGAAGAGAAGGAAGAAGGGGAGCAGGAAGAGGGGGTTGACTCGGAGGCGGAGTCAAGAGCTCCTCCCCTTCGGCGCAGGTCCTGCACTCTCCGCCTCCCCTAGAGTGACGACAGCGAGGATGAGGGTGAGCAGGGCAGCGGGAGCCTGCCTCCGATCCCGAAGAAGGACCGGACTGGGCTGGTCCCCCGCGGGTCTGCCCCGGCCCCGGGGCGATCTGCAGGCGCGCCTCCTGCTCCCGAGCCCCTTGAAGCCGACCCTTGCAGCCGGCTCTCGGGCTTTAAGTACGGCCGAAGGCTGCTTGAGTCCACCAGCGATGACCTGTAAGTGCCTGCTTCCCGTCTTGATTATTGTTCTGTCGACGAGACCTGATGCCCATATCCTTTGGCCAGGCTGGCGCCCGCGGCAAAGAAGCCGAAGGGAGCTCCTGAGGTCCCATCCGTGGCAGTGCCTCTGCCCGAGAAAGAAGGTGATCGTGACGCGCATGCCTCTCCTGCCCGAGCGTCCTCGCGAGGCCAGGCTGAGCCCGCTGGGGCGAGCTCAGCCCCCTTGACCCAGGCGACTCCCGAGGTGCCCTTGCTTGACGCTGCCTCCATTGTCGTCGTGGCGCTGCTGGTTCCGCCTCAAGGCACAGTGGCCAGACAGCCGTCTTCTCCTCCTACTCCACCGACTGCTGCTTCTCCGAATACTGTTCTGGATCGTGCCATTGCCGGACTGGACCATCTGCGGCAGGATCTTTTGGGCGCCGACCCCCGTCTGGTGGCCGGGCGCTTGGAGCTGGCTTCTGGCTGGATTCGCTCCGATGCTTCGATACGGGCGGCGCTGGTCCAGGCCTCGACGGCTTGCGACGAGGAGAAACAGGCCGTCCATGAGGCGAAGGTTGCCCGCGATGCTGCCCTGGGGGAGGCAGCTAGTGTCCAAGGTCGCTGTGAGACGCTGGAGGGCGAGCTGAAGGGCCTGCAAAACCAGCTTGCCGAGGAGGCCCGCCTCCGCCAAGAGCAGGAGGAAAGCATGAAGGTTCGCGAGGCGGTCGTCAAGGACCTGGAGGCCAAGCTCAAGAGGCGCCGTGGCCGCCTAGGCATGCTGGAGCAAGAGTTGGAGGCGAGGAAGGTTGAGCTGGACGGCAAGGCCCGGGTTCTCACCGAGGACCGCCTGGCCTTCGCGGATATGGAAGAGAAGGCTCGCACTTCGCTGAAGACGCTTTATGATAGCGGCCTTGAGAGCCCGCTGGCCGGCGAGGAGGATGGCCCCGCCAAGCTGCTTCCCTTCCTAGTTCGCGCCCTTCACGACGTCACCCTTGGCCTTGGCCCTACAGCTGAGGCCGAGGCACGCGTCTTGTCTTCTGCAGCGGTGACGTGGGTCTTCACCCACAACTATCTTCGTGACCCCAACATCGACCTTGACAGCCTGCTGGAGCCAGTGAGCGGCGAGCGTGCCGCTGCCGCTGCTGAGGCCGTGAAGGGTCGCGCAGAGGCTCTGCTGGGGAAGTTCTGGGCCTTCAGCACCAGGCCGAAGCGGAGCATTGCTAGCCTTGCTGCTCCACAAGGCGAACCTACTCCACGCGGCTCCCCCGCCGGCAAGTGACTCTGTCGTGGCTCCCGACCTGTTTTTAATTCCTACGCATGTACCATGCCTCGGAGAGGCGTTAAAACTTATGTTTGATGCTGTGGTAACAACATGGACTGTAATATTTGCTTTTGAATTCCCTGAAATTTGCATTATTCCTTCCTACTTGCTTGTGTTCTACGCCGGCAGAGCCCGGCCCTGCGCATACCTCAACCGCCATTGGCCCCGACCGGAAACCAGGACGGGACCAAGGAGTGAGGGGCTACGTGACAAGTTAGGCCCCTGAGTCGCGATGCTCAAGAGTCCCCCTTGGCGCTCGAACAGCAAGTAGGGAGGCGAGGTGTGGGTGGATCTGCCGTTCTACATCTGCAGGGCCCAGCCCCGCGCATACCTCAACCGTCGTTAGCCTTTCGAAACTAAGGAGTGAGGGGCTACGTGGCCAGTTAGGCTCCTGAGTCGCGATGCTCAGGAGTCCCCCTTGACGCTCAAACAGCCTTCGTACCTTGGCTCCGCTCGGGGAGGGACGTGTGACGAACCAGGCCCGGGGGGCCTGGCCAGGTGGCGTGCGTCTGGGCGTGACCCAAGCGCAGCCCCCGTGCCCAGCCCCTTCGCGCGGCACTCCCGAGGGGAGGCGTTGCGACAAGGCCAGACACTGAGCTCCGGGCTCCCTGAGGTTGATGCGGCCCGGAGGCCACCCTCAGTTGTTTATGACCAGTGCGGAGCATAGCGCTTCCGTATGCGTACAGGCATAGCCGCTCCTCGGCAGTGTCGTCAGACAGCGCGGAGCATGGTGCTTCCACTGGTACATGGGAGGGGGGCCCCCTCCGGGAGGAGCCCCCGGGGCGTATACAACCCCACCCTGACACGTGGCCGGCACGGTAGGGCTTGACGAGGTGTATCTGGGCACCCGTGAGCCAGCGCGGGACTCGCGGGGCCCTACCTCAAGGCGGGTTGCACCTGGCTCTGGGCCTTATCTTGGGGTGTGTTCCTGCAAATTTGGCCAGGTGCCGGTGCTCTACGTCTTCGGGTCCCGGCTCTCGGGCTGGTCTCAGCCGTCGCTGGCATGCCAGGTCCCATGCCATGGACAAGACCAGAGGGTGAGGGCCGGAGAGCCGGTAGGAGCCCTGAGTCATGATGCTCAGGCACCCCCCTTTAACGCGCAAGCTGGGTTAGATGACAAAACTCTACGTTCTCGGGTCCCGGCTCTCGGGCTGGTCTCAGCCGTCGCTGGTATGCCAGGTCGCGATGCCATGGACAAGACCAGAGGG
>NC_041391.1:336204820-336241906 GCF_002162155.2 Triticum dicoccoides | reverse complement strand
AGAGCCGGTAGGAGCCCTGAGTCGCGATGCTCAGGCACCCCCCCTTTAACGTGCAAGTTGGGTTAGATGACGAAACTCTACGTCCTCGGGTCCCGGCTCTCGGGCTGGTCTCAGCCGTCGCTGGTATGCCAGGTCGCGATGCCATGGACAAGACCAGAGGGTGAGGGCCGGAGAGCCGGTAGGAGCCCTGAGTCGCGATGCTCAGGCACCCCCTTCCCCTTTAACGTGCAAGATTCCGACACCCAGGAGAAAAAGGCACCAAATAACAAGCATGTAGGATCGAAAGCATAGTCCTAAGATAAATGCAAGAAGGATACATGCCGCTGGGACAGGCCCGAGCGGCTTGGGGATGATGCAGCTCGAGGGGCGCCCCTAATAAGATAAGCTAAGGACATGAAATAAAAGGGGTACATGCCGCAGGGATGGAACCACGCGGCCTGGGAATAATGCGACCCTGAAGGCGCTCCCAGCCAAGAACGGAACTTAAAAGATGTCACCTGATGATGTTGGGGACGAAGGGGTGTTGGTGTAGCAGACTCGGTGGGCTGCGGGAGCCGATCCTCTCGAGCCCCCAGGCCCAGGGTCCTCTAGAGGCTCCGGAGGCGCTGGCGGCTCCTCGCGGGCCATCTTCATCTCCGCCAGGGCTGCGGCACGCCTGACCTCTTGAGCCTCCAAGATGGCCCTCATGAGACGCTGGTGCGCAGCAGCCGCGTTCGGCAGGCCGTCAGGCATGCGCACGTAGTTGTGGGGCGGACCCTCGCAACGTCCCATTCTCGAGGGCCAGAGGCGCTCTTGAGACGCGGCTCGATTGAGCCCTGGTATGTTGATGCAGACGCGCAGCCCACCATCCTCGCCTGGATGGGGGGCCACAGCGGGTAGGCGGCGGCTGACTCTCATGACCCTTGACTCTTGTAACTCCTGAATGGCCTTGCTGACGAACTCCTGAGGGTTTGGCCCTCCTTGCCTTGCTCCTTCTTGAGGGAAATGTGCTTTGAAGCACGCCTCCACGTGGTGCCCAAGCGCCTCCCTCGTGACCTTGGCGAGGTCGGCGGCCCTCCAGGGGAGAGCCCTCGAGCCTTGCCTGAGGAGGGCACCGGGCGCGCTTCCCTATGCGATGGAAGGAGGCTCCTCCTGGCAAGGCGCGGGCCCTGAGGGGCCTGCCTCCTGAGGGGCCGGGCCGGTTGATGTCTTCTTCTTCTTGGGGGCGGCCTCGGTGTGACGCCCCCGATTCAATCGTACACTAATCATACACGCAAACGTGTACGATCAAGATCAGGGACTCACGGGAAGATATCACAACACAACTCTAAAAATAAAATAAATCATACAAGAATCATATTACAAGCCAGGGGCCTCGAGGGCTCGAATACAAACGCTCGATCATAGACGAGTCAGCGGAAGCAACAATATCTGAGTACAGACATAAGTTAAACAAGTTTGCCTTAAGAAGGCTAGCACAAACTGGGATACAGATCGAAAGAGGCGCATGCCTCCTGCCTGTGATCCTCCAAAACTACTCCTGATCGTCGTCAGCGGGCTGCACGTAGTAGTAGGCACCTCCAGTGTAGTAGTAGTCGTCGACGGTGGCGTCTGGCTCCATGGCTCCAGCATCTAGTTGCGACAACCAGGTAGAAGGGAAAGGGGAAAAGAGGGAGAAAAGCAACCGTGAGTACTCATCCAAAGTACTCGCAAGCAAGGAGCTACACTACATATGCATGGGTATATGTGTAAAGGGCCATATCGGTGGACTGAACTGCAGAATGCCAGAATAAGAGGGGGATAGCTAATCCTGTCGAAGACTACGCTTCTGGCAGCCTCCGTCTTGCAGCATGTAGAAGAGAGTAGATTGAAGTCCTCCAAGTAGCATCTCCAAGTAGCATCTCGAGTAGCATCGCATAGCATAATCCTACCCGGCGATCCTTCCCTCGTCGCCCTGTGGAAAAGCGATAACCGGGTTGTTTGTGGAACTTGGAAGGGTGTGTTTTATTAAGTATCCGGTTCTAGTTGTCATAAGGTCAAGGTACAACTCCAAGTCGTCTTGTTACCGAAGATCACGGCTATTTGAATAGATTAACTTCCCTGCAGGGGTGCACCATATAACCCAACACGCTCGATCTCATTTGGCCGGACACACTTTCCTGGGTCATGCCCGGCCTCGGAAGATCAACACGTCACAGCCCCACCTAGGCACAACAGAGAGGTCAGCACGCCGGTCTAAATCCTATGCGCGCAGGGGTCTGGGCCCATCGCCCTTTGCACACCTGCACGTTGCGAACGCGGCCGGAAGCAGAACTAGCCCCCTTAATACAAGTGCAAGCTTACGTTCCAATCCGGCACGCGCCACTCAGTCGCTGACGTCAAGAAGGCTTCGGCTGATACCACGACGTCGAGTGCCCATATCTTTCCCACGTAGTTAGTTAGTGCGTATAGGCCAGTGGCCAGACTCAGATCAAATACCAAGATCTCGTTAAGCGTGTTAAGTATCCGCGAACGCCGAACAGGGCCAGGCCCACCTGTCTCCTAGGTGGTCTCAACCTGCCCTGTCGCTCCGCCACAAAGTAACAGTCGGGGGCCGTCGGGAACCCAGGCCCACCTCTACCGGGATGGAGCCACCTGTCCTTTCAGCCCCCTCATCAGAATCACTTGCGGGTACTCATTGAGCTGACCCGACTTTAGTCACCATCTGCATAGTATGTATGTATGTATAGTATATACCCGTGATCACCTCCCGAGTGATCACGTCCCAATAGTATAGCAAGGCAGACTAACAAGAATGTAGGGCCAAAGATGATAAACTAGCATCCTATACTAAGTATTTAGGATTGCAGGTAAGGTATCAACAGATGTAGCAACAATGTCAGGCTATGCATCAGAATAGGATTAACGGAAAGCAGTAACATGCTACACTACTCTAATGCAAGCAGTAGAGAGTAGAATTGGCGATATCTGGTGATCAAAGGGGGGGCTTGCCTGGTTGCTCTGGCAAGAAGGAGGGGTCGTCAACACCGTAGTCGATCGAGGCAGTAGTGACGTCTGTCTCGTAGTCTACCTGAGAGAAGAGGGGGAAGAAACAATGAATACAAAGCAAACAAAGCATCACAAAATATAACAAGGCAATACGCGGTGCCAGGGGTGATCTAACGCAGGGATAGGTGACACTGGAAAAGGGGGAAAACATCCGAGAAAGTATTCCCGATGTTTCGCGTTTTTGGACAAATGAACCGGAGAGAGAAAGTTGTGTGTTTGCTACGCTAGGGATGTGTGACAGACGAACGGGCTGTGTATACGGATTCGTCTCGTCGTTCTGAGCAACTTTCATGTACAAAGTTTTTTCATCCGACCTACGGTTTATTTTCTATAATTTTATCAAAGTTTTAAATGATTTGAGCATATTTTAATTCGCAAATAAACAGAAAATACCAAGTCTACCCAGCCATGTACTAGCCACATAGGCTGACTGGTGGGGTCTAGGGGTGTCCAGTCAGCAGCTGACCAGTTAACTATTGATTGGTCAATAGGGTGAAATGGGGCCATATGTCATTTGCTCTAAAGACTAAACTAGTACTAAAATACTCCTAAACTAAATTAGTCCTAATTAATACAAGGGCCGGCCACGCACCGAAGTGGGCCGTGACCAAGCCGGCCACCCACACACACCACACACAGCTTGCAACACACAATTCTGTTTTCTGTTAACAAAAGATAGCGTTTTGTGGTTTTCATAGCATTTAAACTACACATCAAATGGATTTGGTCCAGTGGGACAAAATGAAGTTTGTTGAGTCTACTATCTACTCATATTATTTTCTCTCCTGTTAGTAGTCGTTTAGGCGTTGTTTAAGGACTGTTTAGGGGGCTAGTCAGTGTAATATCAGCGAAGCTAGCTACTGCTACAGTAACTGAATGTTACTGTAGCATCGTAGAATAGCAGCAGGCAGCTATACGCGGGCGAGCACGAGCAGAAGCGCAGCATGGCAGTAGCAGTTCGCAAGGGCTCGCGGAGGCACGGCCAGGGGCGTATGACCGCGCGCGGGAGCGGAGCTCCGGCCATGGCGTCCGAAGCGCCGCCGGCGATGAGCAGCGGCAGCAGGACGATGGGTTCGGCGGGGGGGCACAGCCACGCGCGGGCAAGCACGCACGGGGCCGCGGTCGGGCGCAGCCGGTCGTGGCCGAGCGAGGCGGTTACGCGGCCAAGAGAGGAGCTGGGCACGGACGGCGTGACGAGCGGGGAAGGAGTGAGCAACGACAGCCACGACGCGCGGTGAGGTTCAGGGGGGTAGGCCGCGGCCAGGTCATGGCCGGCGCGGGCGCGGCCAGGGCGCTATCCGTGGCGTGGGGGACGCGTCAGAGAGGCCCGTGAGGCGCGGGCGGCGCGTAGTGAGCAGGAACGCCTAGCGAGTGCGGGCACGACGTCTAGCGGTGAGGACTACGGCCTAAACCGAGGGAGAATCAGAGGGTAATCAAACGAGGGCCTCACCACGGAGGCACACGGAGGCCGTCGACAGCTTAGGAGCGCAGAGGACGGATCAGGGTGGCGGAGCCGCGGTGGTCCGAGGAGGACGACGACGGCGTTCCAGCGCTGGAGTGCTCCCCGTCTCCAACGGGTTGCACCAGTGGACGAGGCGGTCCGCGGCGAGGCGGACGGGCACGGTGATGCCGCACGAAGGACACGGTGGTCGCGTCAATGGCGAGCGGTGGCGGCGATGATGCGTCGGGAGAGGAAGGGGAAGGGGATCTGGACAAGGGGCTAGGCGGAGGGGAGAATGAGGAGGGACCCGTCAGGGTTAGGGTTTGGGGATGCCCTTATCCACCGGGGAAAACAACGGGGAGGCGCGGGATGGCTGCCACGACCCCATCGGTGGCCATGGCGCCGGTGGATTATTGCCACGATCCCCTTGTGTGAACAGAGAAGGGAGATGAGGGCGAGCTGGGCTGGGCTGTGCAGGCCCGCTAGGTAGATGGGCTAGGTGGCCCAAGGGAAGGGGGCTTTGTTTTATTTCTGTTCTGTTTCGTTTTCTTTTTCCTTTTACAACTTTTCTGTTTTATTTAATCTTCGTGATATTTTAGTCTAACTAAAATACAAAACTAGTTTCAAAAATAGTATCACTATTTATACCTCTACCACATAGTTTAGTACTCTATTAAATTAATTTGATATTTTAGAAATTATAAAAAGCATCTAATTAATTAATATTTCCACTGTTATAAACATTTCAATGCGTTTAAACCTTTTATAAAAGTTTGGTTTCACCACCAATAATACTTATGAATTATTTACCATATCTTGCACATTTTATTTTTGGCATTTGAAAACTTTTGAATTTGACTTTATTTCAAATTTGAATTCGAACCGGTTTCGAACCAACGCGGGTTTAACAACAGTAGTCATGATGACGTGACATCATTAGGAGGGAATTATTGTAGCTTAATTATCTAGGCGTCACACTCGGGAAGCCTCCTGCTGCTGCGGTCTGGGTCTTCCAGTGATGCGACCTGAAAGGCTCGCTCTAGGGAGCACACTGCGTCTCTCTCTTCATAGGGCACCGTGATGACCCCGCCGCTTCCTGGCATCTTGAGGACGTTGTAGCCGTGGTGGGTTACGGCCATGAACTTGGCCAGCGCCGGGTACCCGAGGATGGTGTTGTACGGCAGGCGAATGTGGGCGATGTCGAAGTCGATGAGCTCGGTGCAGTAGTTGTCGCGAGCCCCGAAGGTGATGGGAAGGCGGACCTGCCCTATCGGGACCGTGGAGCCGTCGGTGACTCCGGAGAAGGGCTTGGTTGGCTGAAGCTGACTGTAAGGCACTTGAAGATTGTTGAATGTTTCCACGGACAGGACGTTGAGCCCTGTCCCACCATCGATGAGGGTCCTGGTGACTAGCACGTTGCTGATGATTGGGGAACAAAGCATCGGGAGGACTCCGGCTATGGCCGCGCACTTGAGCTGATCCGCTGAGCTAAACGTGATGGCGCACGCCGACCACCTGAGAGGGCGCGTGGCCTCGAGCTTGGGGAGGACTGCATTCACTTCGCGGGCGAGCTGCTTGAAGATGCGCTGAGAGGCTGGGGCTTGAGCTTCACCCAGGATGCAGGCGATTGTACGCGGTTCCTGGAAGCCCCCAGCCCCCTCGTCCTGATGACGGTCTTCATTTCTCCTTGGCTATGGCGGCAGCGGAGGGAGGCCTGCTTTCCCTTGCGGGCGATCCTCGCGAGGCTGATCCCTCCAGCCTCCCTCGCGAGGCGGGTCCTACCAGCGATCCTCGCGAGGTTGGTCGCGCCACCCTTGGCGCGGGCCGCGGTCTTCCCAGCGTCCTGCATTCCTTCCTCCTCCTCGGCCGTAGCCCCGGTCGCTGCGGTCGGGACGTCTGCCGACCCTTCCTTCACGCACGGCCCGAGGCTCTTGGCATTCATTTGTGTTGTGAGTGTGGAGGTCGTGGTACACGCAGTACCGACTGCCCTTGGAGGATTCGGGCTGATCTCTGCCCCGCTTGGTGTCTGGCTCGACCGCGAGCACAGCAGCCCCCTTGCGCTTCACGTCCTTGGCCTTGGGCTTCTTCTCTTCAGGGTCCGCGGCAGGCAGCTCGAGGAGGGAGACGCGCCCTCCTTAGCCCTGGCGCACCTAGTCGCCAAGTTGAACAGCTCCAAGGAGGTGCACAGGTCTTCATGCATCGCCAGCTCCTCCTTCATCTTGACGTCGCGCACACCGTCGAAGAAGACAGAGATGATGGCCTCCTCCGTTACCCTGGGGATCTTGAGGCGCGCGTTGTTGAAGCGCTGGATGTACTTCTGCAGGGTTTCCCCTGGCTGCTGCTTGATGCGGCGCATGTCGCTCACGGCGGGTGGCCGGTCGCGAGTACCCTGGAAGTTGGCGATGAAGCGGGTGCGCATCTCGTCCCAGGAAGAGATCGTGCCTGGGGCTAGATTCGGGAGCCAGGTGCGGGCTCCGTCCTTGAGCGCCATGGGAAACCAGTTCGCCATGACCTTTTCGTCTCCGTTGGCAGCCTCGATGCCCAACTCGTAGAGTTGGAGGAACTCCGCAGGGTCAGCCGTGCCGTCGTAGCGAGGGGGCAGGTCTGGCTTGAACTTGTCGGGCCACGCGACGCTGCGCAGCTCGGAGGTGAAGGCGCGGCAGCCCGCCATGGCCATGGGGGGCCTTGGGCGACGGAGAGCTTGGTCCTGTGGGTCTCCATGCGCCGCGGCTGGGGGCAGCGCAGGGTCTTGACGTGCCGGAGCAGGGAGCGCAAAGGCAGCTTCTCGAGGGCGAGGGACTTCTTGGCAGCTCTGCTCTTGCGCGCTGGCGCCTGACGGAGCGGGTTCCGCCCAGGGGCCGCGCGCCTTGGGGCGGGGCACCTTCTTGAGGAGGAGGCGGCTGAGGCGCCCCAGGAGCTTCATTGCCCGCGCAGGGCGGGGTGCGGTGCAGCGAGAAGGACGGTGCGGGGGCGCCTCCTGCAGCGCGGACGAGCTTGGCGACTCGGTCGAGCCATTCTTCGTAGACGTCATCGATGGGGCGGTAGCGCAGGAGCTCGTTTGCCGTGATGAGCGCAGCTCGAGCCTCCACGGCCGCACGGGGCGCGCGTGACGAAGAACCAGCGGGGGTGAGCGAGGGCGTGGCGGTGCGGCCGTCCCGCCTCATGGACGGATGCTGGGACGATGCTTGCTACTCGTTCCCTGCCAGGCCGGTGGCGGCGTTGACAGCAGGTGATGGGGAACAACGAGGGCGCCCGCCGACGGGAGCCGTCTGGGCGACACGGGAGGCGAGGGCGGCTCGGCGCTCAGCGCGAGCCCGACGAGTGTCAGACATGGTTGCGGTGGTCGGGGAAGAACAAGATGGCGGAAGGCAAATTCTGGCGCACCCCTACCTGGCGCGCCAAATGTCGGATTACGGGTTCCGGCAGACCCTTGAGGTTCGAACACTGGGGTGCGCATAGAGATTCAACCCTCTACCGGCTCGCTCCTCGCCGAATCGCTAGGACCTAAACTACCAAACTGAACAGCACAAGGGACACAAGATTTATACTGATTCAGGCCACCATTGTGGTGTAATACCCTACTCCAGTGTGTGGTGTGGTGGATTGCCTCTTGGGCTGATGAGGAACAATACAAAGGGAGAACAGCCTCGCGAGGGTTTGTTCTTGGCTGGCGCGATGAACTGCTAGGGGGAGTTCAGTCGCCTCTCTCTCTCTCTCTCTCTCTCTCTCTCTCTCTCTGTGGCTTCCTATCCTTGTTCTCTCTATGCCCCTTCCTTCCTCTGTGTCCCTATCCTTGGGGTGGCTAGTCCTATTTATAGGCAAAGGCCCTGGGCCTCTTCCCAAATATTGAGCAGGAAGGGCGCCAACAATTGGCCATTTTGAAGGGGAACAACGGGTACACTTATCCTGACTAAAGTTGGTCCTCGCCTGTCAAAGGCTCTGGCGATGACGCCGGCTTGGGCTCCACAATGACTTCCTCCCGGCCGTTGGGCTGGTCTTGGTCTTGTTGCACCAAAATAGACGCCTTTGCTTGATGCTCTCGCCTGCGCTTGCTCCCTTTGCACCAAAGAGGAAAGGAGGACACTACGCGGGCTGGCGCCCGACTGGCACCCTTGGTCGTCATGGCTTGCGTCATGGGCACCTCGTGAGGTACCCTGCCTTGAACTCTCCGCCTCCTCATGAGCCAGCCTAATGAGGCCGTGCCTGAGGAAGCTCCTTATCCTCCGCCCCGCGAGGCTTGGCCCCTCGCGAGGGTCTTGAGCTTGCGTTGATGAAGATGGGTTGTGCTGGGCCTCCTTTGAGCCATGCCGCAGGCCGCAGGCAGGCAAGTCTGGGGACCCCCGTTCCCAGAACGCCGACAGAAATGCCCCTCCGAACTCCGCATCTGGTACCCCTACCCAGATGACCCCGCTCCTGGTTCTTTGGCTTCATAGCCAGAACAAGAAGAAGAAGAAATATGAAGAGCCCATGGCTCCCTAAGAGAAAGATCTAGTTGTACCACTGGTGCTTCCACAACATACCGAAGGAGAACAGGTTGTGACTCAAGAATCTGAAGAATTTGTTGTACCACCCACCATTGAGAACTCATCGAAAGAAAAGGCTCTAGTGCTAGAGAATGAGAAAGTCGTTGAAGGAGTTCCAGTGAAGGAAAATGAAGGTCAGACCAGTGCTTCCACGCCATCTACTCTAGAGAAAGTTATAAGGCCACTTGCTCCATTGAAGCCCATCGATGATAATGTGTCGACCTCTGAAGATGTTCAGCCGATGGAAATTAGCAAGGAAGAATATCGGAAAAACCCTCAGGAATCATTTCTATTGTTTCCAGCGGAGTATGGCCCCAATGGCCCTGCATTCAATGAACAACTTCAATCATCAAAGATTGCTTTCTTTGGGGTCAGTCCGTATGAAGGAGAAAGGACTTCATTGTCACCGAGGTTTTGGACTAAAGAACAAGCAGTCTATTATGCTCGGATCTTGTTTGGGAAGCACAGAATTTTCAATCATAAGATATTAAACTTCGCCAAGCTCGAAGGAATGCCTTGCTTCCACAATGCAATTGAGCATATCGAACATGCTCTTCTGAAGGGGATCTTGTGCTTTAATCATGGCTAGAACACGGAAGTTATTCTTCAGTTCTATGCCACGCTATACATCTCAGGAGAGATTGAAAATACATCAACTTGGATGCTTGAATGGATGACTGACAGAGAGAGAATCAAATGTTCAGCAGATCATTTTCTGGCTTTGATAAATATTCCATAATGCAAGTTTGAGAAGGATAGAGATCGCAGGCTGCATTTCTGGGAAGTGTCTAAAGCACAACTCCATGTCCTGATTGATCCCACCATGGTGGGCAACGAATGCATTGACGTTGATCCAAAGAAGTTGGCCTATGATAACAAAGTGCTATTCCACATTATGTGCAATACCATCATGCCAAAAACAGGCCAAACTCCATCAAAGGCATCATCGGGAATGCACTTGTGGCAATATCTCAGGGAATCAAGTTTGACATTCCTGACCTTTTCATTCGGAACCTGGCATGTGTTGCGGATAGCCCTCAGTCATTGAAGCCCTATGCTCCATGGATCATGTTTGCCATCAAGCAGCTTACAAATGAGAAATTCTTCTGGGCTTACATACCGAAGGTATTCATGCCACCAGTTCGTGACACTCTACGCATTGTGATGGATAATAGCAAAGGGAAGGAACCTGTTGACACTGCTGCAACTGCCTCTGCGACTGAAAAAGCTCTAAAGGTTAAGGGAGCCAGAGTTGAAATCCCTCACGGAGAAAATCCATCACTCTATGAGATTTGTATTTGCACACAACAAACTCTAGAAAGACACATCAAGATGGACAGAAAATAGAAGGTAGAATTGATGACTGAGCTGAATCTGATTCATAATCACACTCGTTGCATTCTTCTACATGAGAAGGATGCAAGGAAGCTCTCATGGACCTTGTTGACGAAGCATTACTCTCGCAACGATTTAGCCAAAAAGGGCCTCTTCAAGGAATATGACTACTTGGACTTGCTTGCTGTCTCGCACATCCGAAGACAAACTCCAGTGCTCCCACAATGTTCTGCTTCAACGGATCTATTGTTTGTCAATCATGATGATGAAGTTGCAGATACAGCCAGTACTCTTGTCTACAAGCCCGATGTTCATCGCTCCAAGTCTTCCAAGGCCAAGGCTATTACTCCAGCTTCTGCCTCGACCATTCCGCATTCTTCAAATATTGATTCATTGAGTGATATTAATTTAGATTCGGAAGATACTCCCACGGAGTAATTCCCCGTATGTCTTCTCTTTCCTTTTTCACACTTGTTGACAAAAGGGAGGAGAATTACATTGAGTGATAGTTTATCAGGGTTTGCAGGGTGTTTTTCATTCGCTATTTGGTTTTCCCTCGAACAATTTTATCGGGGTTTGCAGGGTGTTTTTCATTCGCTATTTGGTTTTCCCTCGAACAATTTGCTTCATGAACTAATCGCACCACGTGTGGTGCTGAAACACTCAGACGTCATGTAACGTTAATAACCCCCGCCTGCAATATCATTTGCTTTGCACTATTTGTCTGCAGGTACCTTCAAATATGTTTTCTCTATAAATGATTGTCCTTGACAAATATCTATGTTATAGGAAAACATATCTACTCCTCGAAGAAGAACAAAGAATCATCATGTGATGATACAAATTTGGAGAAGTACTTCAAGTACTAAATGAACTATATGTGTTGTGGTTGGATATCCTCTGCTTGCTATCTTTTTTTATCTAATCTTGCAGAAAAAGAAAGTCAGTCTTTGCACAAATGCCCTACGAGAAGGCTATATTGATGATTGACAAAGTGTTTTTCCTCACACATATCCGCTGTATCATCTATATTGCGGGAAAACCACCTCCGAAGCATATCCACTCCGAGCAACATATTCATATTTTATCTTGTTCTAATCATATCGAACATCTAACATGCAGGAAAACCATATCTCATGTGGATTCAAAATTGTGCTTTGAGAAAACCCTCTTGACATATCTGTGTCACAAATCTTTCAAAGCCTTTCTTGCATCTAACTTTCTTCAAAGATTTTGTGACAGGAACCACCTCAGATGCCGTCGAGTACATTGGAAGGACTTATCTATAAGATCTCATGTCAATGTCACTCATACGAAGACAAATATTGTTCCTCCGGCTCCTCATGATATGAAGCATACATTGTGGGGGAGAATATCTTATCTTCATAATTATCTCTCCACTTACATTATTCTTTGCATTACATTTCATTCATTGTCTATCATTCGATGTGATCTGTTTGTCAACGATCGTCCAAAAAGAGGGAGATTGTTGGTGCAATATCTGCCTACCTTGTGTTTTGGAGATTGTTAACAGAAACAGGTATGGACTAATTTGTTTGCTAGTGCATACAGAGAGAAAAAGTTCATACACAACCAAAGAGAATGTTGTCTCTGGTGCTGAGTTTGAGGAACTTCACCGTGATACATCTGCATTGCAGAGAAGAACGAGCTATATTTGTTGAAGTGATAGAGTCAAGAAGTTGATGTGAAGAAGTTGCCCCTCAAAAGTTTACTACTGAAGCAAAGCTTTTGTTTTGGTATTGTCGTCCGAAGAAATTGACTGTGGCGATGGAAGCCAAAGACAAAGTGAAGATGTAGCATTCATTTCGTTATTCTTCTTTCATTCTTCCGAGTCATAGGACCTCCGTACAATTAAGAGGGGTATAGGTTCTCGATGCTTAGATCCGCTGTGATGCTTAGCCATAACCTATGAAAGATGCGAGAGAAGTCTCTTTGTGCTCCGAGCAAATACTTGCCAGCAAGAGACTATGATCTTCTTCGCTGCCAGAGATTTGCCTTGGATCGAGGAGTTAGCATTTCATGCTCCGCAAGAAATGTTATGGTTGTGCTCAAATCCGACTATTGGAATCTTGTCGTTAGGCCATTGGCTGAATCCGATGTCTAATTTGGTGTTTTCCATCCGTTAAGGCCGTGGCTATAAATAGCCACCCCGCTCCAACTTTGTCTGTTGGCTGCTCCGCTTGAGATTTCTGAGAATATGGATTTGAGCAACCCCTCTCTGAGTGATTTGAGTTTAAGATCCACCGAGAGAAAAACCAAGAGCCCAAACTTAGACAGTGGTTTAGCATCATGGTAGTTTCGAGTGAGAGTTCTTGTACCTATTACTCTTGAGAGCTGCGCACTCTCGAGACGAATAGGTTTCGGCTTCAAGTGATGAAGATTTGTTGTCTTCATCGAGCCTGATCTTCAGCAACCAAGAGTGATTGTGTCACGAAGGTCGACCAAAGGTTTGGATATCGCCGACAGGGATCTACCACGAGTGAAATCAACCTGAGTCTGATCAGCTCTGCATTGAAGGAGAATAGGGTGAAGAGAGTTTATCTTTCGTGTTAAGTCACAGCCCATCCAACTAGATGTAACCCTTTGGCTGAAGGGTGAACTTCTCTACCAAATCTCTTTGTCGCCATCGAGCACCACTGGTTCTATTTTCTCTACTGCATTTCATTCAGTAGTTTATATTCATGCTCTGTGCCGATAGTTCATTTGATTTATCCATTTTGTGTATTATCAATTGTGTATCTGTGTTCATCATGTTTCTTTCTCATCGTATATATTCATTCGCTATCTTCTTGTACTTCAGATTCACTTGTGAGATCATTCTATAGTATTTTATTCAGTGCTGACCATGTTGTGTCTCATTCTGCTACATCTGTTTGCATGTTGCATTACTCTCATTGCAGTTAAATCACTGATATATCAAGCCCATACTTTTGTCAATGCTTTCATCGATGAATATGCTTCTGACGAAGAAGATTAAGTTAGTCCATTTCCTTCATTACTCTATTTCGCTGCTGTGATTGCAATAAGTTTCAAAGCTATCGAAAGAAATTTTGAATCTCCCATTCACCCCCCTCTGGTCGATATACTCTCGGTCCTAACACTTGGACAGAGGGCCAGAAGATCCCCGAGGAGGCCACAAGCCTTAAGGGGGTGCCCTGAGGGCTTGTGGGGCCCTCGGGAGTCCTCCAACCCTAAAACCACTTCTATAAATTCCAAAATATCCCCCCAACATTAGAGGCGTCCACCAAAATACTTTTCTGCCACCGCAAGCCTCTGTTCCCGTGAAATCCCATCTTGGGGCCTTTTTCTGGCACCCTGTCGGAGGGGGATTCGGTCACGGAGGGCCTCTACATCAATCTTGTTGCCCTTCAAATGAAGCATGGGTAGTTTACCACAGACCTACGGGTCCATAGCTAGTAGCTAGGTGGCTTATTCTCTCTCTTTGGTATTCAATACAATGTTCTCCTCGATGTTCTTGAGTTCTATCCAATGTAATACTCTTTGTGGTGCGTTTGTTGAGATCCGATGAATTGTGGATTTATGATCAGATTATGTATGAATATTATTTGAGTCTTCTCTGAACTCTTTTATGCATGATTAAGATACCTTTGTATTTCTCTTTGAACTATCACTTTGGTTTGGCCAACTAGATTGATTTTTTTTTTGCAATGGGAGAGGTGCTTAGTTTTGGGTTCAATCTTGCAGTGTCCTCATCCAGTGACATAGTAGGGGTAGCGAGGCACGTATTGTATTGTTGCCATCAAGGATAAAAAAGTGGGGTTTTCATCGTATTGCTTGAGTTTATCCCTCTACATCATGTCATCTTACTTAAGGCGTTACTCCGTTCTTATGAACTTAATACTCTAGATGCAAGCTGGATAGCAATCAATTTGTAGAGTAATAGTGGTAGATGCAGGCAGGAGTCGATCTACTTATCATGGACGTGATGCCTATATTCATGATCATTGCCTTAGATATTGTCATAACTTTGCGCTTTTCTATCAATTGCTCAACATTAATTTGTTTACACACCGTATGTTTTCTTTCAAGAGATAAGCCTCTAGTGAAACCTATGGCTCCCGGGTCTATTTTCCATCATATATTTTCATATCTATAAACCAAAAAACCCAAAAATACCTTGCTGCAATTTATTTATATTTACTTTATTTTGCTCTCTTTTTTATACCTATCTCTATTAGATCTCACTCTTGTTCGTGACCGTGAAGGGATTGAGAACCCCTTTTTCGCGTTGTGTGCAAGTGTTTGTTAGTTTGTGTAGGTGCATAGATTGGAGACTTGCTTGTGCCTCCTACTTGATTGATACCTTGGTTCTTAACTGAGGGAAATACTTATCTCTACTTTCATGCATCACCCTTTCCCATTCAAAGGAAAAATCAATGCAAGCTCAAGAAGTAGCAGGATGACATGTACAAAGTGGTCGGCATCAACCTCCAGTACACCGACGGTCATGCCATGTATGATCAGAAGGTTTCCATCGCACAGTTGTGCATGCATTTCACCACGTCCTCGTCTACCACTACTCCGTGGACACAAGGCCTTGCGAGCGTTTCGCCAGCTTGTCAATAGCCCCGACTACAATTTCGCTACTATGGACGCCATCAACGATGTAAAAGCACTCAAGCTTACGGGCTTGTCCTGCAAGAAGCTTGTCGACATGTGTGGCCACTACAGGGTTTGGGGCAGCAAGAAGGAGAAGGACTCCCTTGTTGACTTTGCCTTGGCCATCATCGACCCCTGCTACAAAAACATGAAGGAGGATGCCAAGAAAAATCCTGAAGCCTGGCACAGGGCCTGGATGAAGCTCACCTCAAGTTCGCGACCAAGTACGTGTACACAAGCTAAGAGATGCACATGTGGATCGTTGACATGAGGGAGTGCCTCCTTCCTATAATCGACGAGGGATCGAGCCACTAACAGAGCAGTGGCGGCAAGCGTCACAAGAAGAAGTAAATGATGATTAGATGATCGTTTATCCTAGTTAATTATGCATGTACTGGTTTACTTTGGTGTGTGCAAATGTCATGTTTGTACTAGCCACATATGTAATTGGGTGTTTAATTGGTTATGCAATCATGTCCTTATAAGTATATATGTTGTTGTTCTGTAGACAGAGCAAATCACTGATACGTCTCCAACATATCTATAATTTCTTATTGTTCCATGCTATTATATTATCTATTTTGGATGTTTTATATGCATTAATATGCTATTTTATATTATTTTGGGGACTAAACTATTAACCTAGAGCCCAGTGTCCGTTTCTGTTTTTTGCCTGTTTTTGAGTTTCCCAGAAAAGGAATACCAAACGGAGTCCAAACGGAATAAAACTTTCACGATGATCTTTCTTGGACCAGAAGCAAACCAGGAGACTTGGAGATGAAGTCGGAGGAGCAAGGAGGCGGCCACAAGGGTGGAGGGCGCACCCAGGGGGTAGGCCGCCCCCTATCTTGTGGGCCCCTCATGGGTCTCCTGACCTAATTCTTTCGCCCATATATACTCTTATACCCCAAAACCATCAAGGGGAGCCACAGAAACACTTTTTTGTTGGGAAATGTAGCATGCAATTTCAAAAAAAATCCTACGCTCACGCAAGATCTATCTAGGAGATGCATAGCAACAAAAGGGGGAGAGTGTGTCCACGTACCCTCGTAGACCGAAAGCGGAAGCGTTTCCTCAACACGGTTAATGTAGTTGCACGTCTTCACGTTCCGACCGATTGAGTACCGAACGTATGGCACATCCGAGTTCTGCACACTTTCAGCGCGATGACGTCCCTCGAGCTCTTGATCCAGTAGAGGGTCCAAGGAGTAGATGAGTTCCGTCAGCACGACGGCATGGTGACGGTGATGGTGATGTGATCTACGCAGGGCTTCGCCTAAGCACCGCGACAATATGACCGGAGGCGTAAACTGTGGAGGGGGGCGCCGCACACGGCGTGGAACAATTATGTGTCCAGAGGCGCCCCCCTCCCACATATATAAAGGAGGGAGAGCGGAGGAGGCCGGCCAAGGCGCGCCCCCAAGTGGGGAGGAGTCCTACTAGGACTCCAAGTCTAATTCGGACCCCCTTCCTTTTACCGAAGAGGGAAAGGGGGAAGGAGAGGGAGAAGGAGAAGGAAAGGGGGGTGGCGCCCCCTTCCCTAGTCCAATTCGGCCTACTCCCTTGTGGGGGCGCACCAGCCCCTTGTGGGCTGGTTAGCCTCCCTCCTATGGCCCATATGGCCCATATCTTTCCTCGGGGTTTCGGTAACCCCTCCGGTACTTCGGTATGTACCCGATACACTCCGGAACCCTCCCAGTGTCTGAGGGAGTTCCGGACTAGGGGGTGTCCGGATAGCCGAACTATCATGATCGGCCGGACTCCAAGACTATGAAGATACAAGATTGAAGACTTTGTCCCGTGTCCGGATGGGACTTTCCTTGGCGTGGAAGGCAAGCTTGGCGATACGGATATGTAGATCTCCTACCATTGTAACCGACTCTGTGTAACCCTAGCCCTCTCCGGTGTCTATATAAACCGGATGGCTTTAGTCCATAGGACGAACAACAATCATATCATAGGCTAGCTTCTAGGGTTTAGCCTCCTTGATCTCGTGGTAGATCTACTCTTGTAACACACATCATCAATATTAATCGAGCAGGACGTAGGGTTTTACCTCCATCAAGAGGGCCCGAACCTGGGTAAAATATCGTGTCCCTTGTCTCCTGTTATCATCCGCCTAGACGCACAGTTCGGGACCCCCTACCCGAGATCCGCCGGTTTTGACACCGTCATTGGTGCTTTCATTGAGAGTTCCTCTGTGTCGTCACCGATAGGCTCGATGGCTTCTTCGACCATCATCAACGACGCAGTCCAGGGTGAGACCTTTCTCCCCGGACAGATCTTCGTATTCGGCGGCTTTGCACTGCGGGCCAATTCGCTTGGCCATCCGGAGCAGATCGAAAGCTACACCCCTGGCCGTCAGGTCAGATTTGGAAGTTTGAACTTCACGGCTGACATCTGCGGGGACTTGATCCTCGATGGATTCGAGCCACAGCCGAGCGTGCCGGACTGTCATGGCGAGCATGATTTAGCTTTGCAGCCGGACAGTACCCTGGAGGCCGCACTCGAACCCGCTCCGATCTTGAATTCGGAGCCGGCTACGTAGATTGAGGACGGATGGCTAGACACCGCCTTGGGTGCTGCAACCTCTACGGTGATAGAGCCGAACATTGACTTTGTCCCTCATAAAGCTCGTGACTCCGAGGTGCCGACTCCTCGCCGGACTCCAAACCTCCCGCGCCCCCTCCGATCGAATTCGATTGGGCGCCGATAATGGAGTTGACCGCAGCGGACATCTTCCAACGCTCACCTTTCGGCGACATCTTGAGTTCGCTAAAGTATCTCTCGTTATCAGGAGAGCCCTGGCCGGACTGCGGCCAGGACAGTTGGGATGCGGACGACGAAGAAATTCAAAGCCCACCCACCACCCAATTAGTAGCCACTGTCGACGATCTAACCGACATCCTAAACTATGACTCCGAAGACATCGACGGTATGGACGACGATGCCGGAGACGACCAAGAACCAGCGCCTACCGGGCACGGGAAAGCCACCCCAACTCACGATGTATACATGGTGGATACACCAAAAGGAAGCGATAATGAGGAAAAACGGGACGTGGCGAAGGACAACTCCCCCAACAAACAACCAAAACGGCGACGCAAGCGCCGGACGAAGACCGGCCTCGATAAAAACGGCACCCATACGGACCCGGCCCTAATGCAGGGCGAAGCAGTGGACGACGCACATGTCACCAAGAAGCCAGCCGGACATGAACCGGACAAGCAACCCATCCCCGGCGAAGACAATCTCACATCACCAGAGCATATGAATCTTCATAAAAGGCTCGTCGCCACTGCAAGAAGTTTGAAGAAGCAAAAGCGGAAGCTCAAAACAGCGGAGGACGCACTCAGAATGAGATGGAGCAAAGTACTCAATAGCGCAAATAAACATGGCGCTAGTCACCAGACAAAGAGCTACCCGAAGCGCAAGCTGTTGCCCGATTTTGACGAGGAGGCCTTAGTGCCCCCGCAGTCAAAAAAGAAAGAAGCCGCCTGGCCGGATAGACGACCAGATGACAGGCCAAGAGCAACAAGGGGCGCCGCACACAAGCCGGCACACGATCAGCATAAAGATCCTCGGAAAAAGGACAACCCAGTCAGATCTATCTATGGGCCAAAAAAGAAGACTCCAGGAAGCAACATAACCCGCCGAGCATTTGAAGACAACGGCACACCCAAATACAGGGGCGCTGCACACCCACTATGTTTCACCGACGAGGTACTGGATCATGGATTTCCAGCGGGATTCAAACCCGTAAACATAGAGGCATATGACGGAACAACAGACCCCGGAGTCTGGATTGAGGATTACATCCTACACATACATATGGCTAGAGGAGACGATCTCCATGCCATAAAATACCTACCCCTCAAGCTCAAAGGGCCAGCTCGGCATTGGCTTAAAAGCCTCCCAGAAAATACCATTGGAAGTTGGGAAGAGCTTGAGGATGCGTTTCGAGCAAATTTTCAGGGGACCTATGTCCGCCCTCCGGATGCAGACGATTTAAGTCACATAACTCAACAGCCCAAAGAGTCAGCACGCAAATTCTGGAACAGGTTCCTCACTAAAAAGAACCAAATAGTCGACTGTCCGGACGTTGAAGCCTTAGCAGCCTTTAAACACAACGTCCGAGACGAATGGCTTGCCAAACACCTCGGCCAGGAAAAACCAAGAACAATGGCCGCACTAACAAGCCTCATGACCCGCTTTTGCGCAGGGGAAGACAGCTGGCTGGCTAGATGCAGCACCAGCGACCCGAGTACATCCGAAGTCAGGGATGGAAATGGGAAATCACGACGCAGAAAAGATCAGCGCCGGAATAAGGAAATAGCCCGAATAGTACGGCGGTCAACGCCGGATTCAAAAGCTCTCGGCCGAACAGCAAAACACTGCCCCTCAAGGACAACAGTGACGAGCTATCCAACCTAAACAAGATTCTGGATAGACTATGTCAAATACATGGTACCTCTGGGAAGCCTGCAAACCATACCCACAGAGATTGTTGGGTCTTCAAACAGTCCGGCCGACTTAACGCCGAACACAAGGGGCTCGACACACCAAGCGAAAGTGACGAAACCCAAAAGCAGCACTCCGGAAAACAGAAGACTTTCCCACTAGAAGTCAAAACAGTGAACTCACTTCATGTGATAACACGAAAAGACAGCGCGGCACCTGCTGTACCAGGACACCGCCCGCAGAATGGGGATAGACCCTACCAAAATTCGCCATAGCAGCACTTCCTTCAAAGGAGTGACGCCGGGCCTTTAAGCCAATTATACAGGCTCTGTACCACTAGAGGTTGTGTTCGGTTCATCCGACAACCTCCGTCGCGAAAAGCTCACTCTCCATCGCCCCATTCAAACAGTAGCCCTTAAGCACTACTGGGGCGCGCAGCTTTTGCCAGCCCTAATGCAATACCACATTACGTGTTTTTTAACGCTTAAAAATGCCCGGTTAACGTGGCATAATTTCATTAAAAAGTAACTCCGAGTGTTCCTCGACCACGGAGAACGTGAGACTGCCTCGACAGCCACACACTAATCAGACCTTGCGGGTCAAAGCCCCTAAAAACAGGCCATTCAGACCTCGGCCATGGTTAGGCGAGTCCGGCATAACTAAACAAGGGGCTTCCCAGCCACATATCCCCTTTATAAGGGGCCGCGTGTATAAATGATGAGAGCCAATAAAGCTCAACTTTCTTCATTTTATTCTATTTTAATACAACATCTGCATGATATTTCTTGGAAACTAAGTCCTTCTCTTTTACAGATGAAGCACGTGCTACACCCGTCCAGGATACAGCACAACGGAGACACAGGCGCAGATGTGCAGCAGGGACCCGTTGCAAGGATTCTTTTCAGATTAAGACCCTGCGTAAACCTTTCTTACTGTCTCTTGTTGATACACATCCCCCGGTTTCCCACCATAGCCGAGGAGGAGGCTGGCGTTTTGGCATCGGCCGCGTTAGAAGTTCCCGCCTGTACCTGGACACAAGGGGCTTAGGGCATTGTTCTGCCCGGTATCATAAAGACCGAACACCTCAGGGAGTGTTCGGCGTCTCGAGTTAGGCCTTATATGCATCAGCTCCGAATCATGTCTTTGGTCAAATGTTGGGTTTGCCCGACTCCTGTGTTTTGCTGCCTTACGTTCCGCATCATCGGCTAACGCGGCACCAGGAGAACTACTGCGATTGTGCCCCGATTCGGCCGGGCGAGCACCTCAGTAGAGAAAGCCGAAAACTGACTGTCATGATATAGCGAGAGACTGGTCAACCACTCGATTGACCATTGGAATGTTTAGAATTCCTCCGCTTTGACGAAGGACCGCTTCCCGGTCAGGCACATACGCGCCCTGAGTTCGGGGAAGAGCGGTGCCACCAGGGGCTATATAGTAGCCCCACATTCGAGCTCCTATGGCTAAGTGAAAGTGATAAAGCATTATAGTCCGGTTGCCTAGTTTGCTATGCTATCACCTCCTTAAAAGGACCAAGACGTTGGATTAAGTGTGAAAAAGCGCTTTTCTTTTTGCAAACACCCCCGCACCATGTGCGTGGGGGCTGAAGCCAAAGACTGCCATCTTTCAGATTATACATACATATACGGCCGCATAGGAGATAGTTCAATACTTGAACACACAAGTATAAAAAGCTATTGCATTATAAACATGATCTCAGAAATCATACATGTCATTCAAACATAACATCTTTCGAGCACTGTGACTCTATTAAATGAGCGCCCTGCAGGACTTCCTCAAAATAGTGCTCGGTGGGGAATCGGCTTTTGTCCGAACCCCGGGATGCAACAGCAGTGGCATCCATCTCTGCCCAGTATGTCTTACCACGGGCAAGAGCCATCCGTGCACCTTCTATGCATGCCGACCGCTTCATCGCCCCAATACGCGGCACCGCCCCAAGGAATTGCTGCAACAAGCCAAAATAACTCTTCGGCTTGGGCCTTTTCGGCCACAGATGAGCGACCACATCCGTCATGGCAAGTCCGGACAATCTATTTAGCTTAGCCCACTCAACCAGCCGATCACTCAACGGAAGTGGACGCTCCGGACTATGGAATTGAGACCAGAAAAGCTCTTCCATTTCGTGATCCTTCTGGCTTCGAAAGTGCACGACTGCGTCCGCCGCACTCGCCGCCAAGTCCAGATAAGGATCCTCCGCACCGTACAATCGGCCCAGCTGAGCATACTTCAGATCCGTGAACTTCCTACGCAACATAAAGGGCTTTCCAGCCACAATGTCTCTGACCTAACGCAGTTCCTCCTTCATAGCCCGCATCGCACTACGGGCATCCTTGGCTTCGGCGTCGGCCTTCTTCAGGTCCTCTTACTCCGCTCGGCATTCTCTTTCAAGAACCTCCTGGCGGTCGGTAGCAACTTTTAATTTCGCGGCCATTCCGGCCATCTCCTCCCTGCTTCGGCAGTGAGCAGCCTTCTCGGCTTCTAGCTCTTCCGCTGCCTTCGAGGCAGCCGCCTCGTTTTTCTGGCTTGCTCCCTGGCCCGAGCAAGTTCTGCTCGAAGGCCTTCCACAGCAGCAGCACTATCTGCATCAAGCATACAAATTGTAAGGAATGGGCGTCGGCTCCCTTACTAGGCGACCGCAGAGCAACCACATACCTTGTGACTCATCAAGTCGTTTATTGACCAGCGAGATGTCCGCATCCGCAACGTTGAGTTGGCTCTTCAGCTTGGCAAATCCACCAGTTTGGCTGGCCACCGAACGTTCCGCCACCTGCATAGGAAAGGCGACAATCTATAACTGAGATTATGATCCTCGGCACGCTGTCGCTTTCGAGAGCATACCAAGTCTCAGGGGCTACTATCTATACAGGGCGCACTTCATGTGCAAAACTGTCAAAAGGTATATCATTTTTGCGTACCTCAAACCCCGTCAGCAAACTTCCGACGGCCTTATACAACACGCTTTCGGCGGACGAGATCCTCTCAATCACCCTACCCATTAATGTGCGGTGATCTTCTGAGATAGACGCCCTCCTGAGCAAATCCTGCAGCTCCACCGACCGTACTCCAATGGGTGCCGAACTCTCCGGCCCCGCCGGACTTGGGGAGACCCTCCGTGACGACACCTCAGGGTCGCCCGCCCCACACGACGGGGCGGCAGATGGAGGCGTTTCGCTCTCCATCATCTCCGGACGAAGGTCTCCCGACGATGAGCTGTGCTGAGATGGGCTGAGATCCGAACTGCAAGGTGAAAACTTCGGTTACCCTTAGAAATTAAATAGGGAAGTCCACTATTACAAAATTCCCCCTTTTTACTTACGGCTCACTAGAGGGCTGATTCCTCTAAGGAGACAGTACGGCCGGGGCTCTTCCCGGGACAGGACCTTCCGGTACAGATTTCTTTCCCCGCTTTGAGGCCTTGGCCTCCGGGTCTTCGGAAGCGGTCCTCTTCTCCCCCTGGAAGGAGGGACTCTCGATTCCTCCCTTACTGAAAGCCTCCGTGGCTGAGGTGGTAGTTCCCCTGTGCCCTTCTTTGCCCTCCTCTGAAGGTGCAACCTCTAACATTTTGATTAACACGGGATCCTGCATGGTCTCAGGGAGGGGGGTCGGACACCGTATCAATTTTGCTTGCGCTATCCACTCCTGTCCAAGGGATAGCTGGTTAAAAGGCAAACCCACAGTAAATGAATGGACGATGTGTCCGGACACAGGGCAACTTACTTGAGTATCCGGGCGATTGCAGCTTAGGCCAGCATCCTCGGTCAATTCCGTACACATCTCTTGCGATCTGAAGAACAGTTTGTACATCTCCGCGGGTGTCAAACCCATGAAGTGTTGAAGAGCTCGTGGCCCCTCTGGATTAAATTCCCACAGGCGAAGGGGGCGACGTTTGCAGGGCAGTAGGCGCCGGATCAACATAACCTGTACCACTATGGCCAGATTGATCTCCCTTTCTTGGAGGCCTCGAATCCGGTCCTACAACAGGGGAACGTCCTTGGACGGCCCCCAGTCACGCCCCTTGTTGACCCGTGACGTCAGCCGCTGTGGAGGGCCCAAGCGGAAGACGGGCGGCAGCCTCTGCCTGCTGCCCCTGGGAGCGGTGATATAGAACCACTCCTGTTGCCACAAGCCGAGCTCCTCCTGAAAAGAGCCCTCGGGCCATGGAGCATCGGCCCTCTTACTTATAACCGCCCCGCCGCACTCTGCCTGACGCCCCTCAATCATCTTCGGCTCCACGTTGAAAGTTTTGAGCCACAAGCCGAAATGAGGGGTAGTGCGGAGGAAGGCTTCGCAGATGACAATGAATGATGAGATGTGGAGGATGGACTCCGGAGCCAAGTCATGGAATTCCAGCCCATAGTAAAACATGAGCCCCCTCACGAAGGGATCCGTCGGGAAGCCTAAACCCCGACGGAGGTGAGACACGAACACGACGCTCTCGCCAAGCTCGGGAGTAGGAATAACTTGCCCTCGGACAGGCAGCCTATGCGAAATCTCGTAGGTTAAGTACCTGGCGTCTCTTAGCTTTAGCACGTCCTCTTCCGTGACGGAGGAGGGCATCCACCGGCCTCGTAGGTCGGGGCCGGACATTGTCGAAGATCGAAGGTACCCGAATATGGAGCCCTGGGTGTTGGAACTCGGGGCGAGGGGCGGATTCGATAGAGGATTGAAGGAAAAGAACGGGCCTTGGTCTCATTATAAAGAGGAAGAATACCAAGAGCCGTCCCTGTGACCGTTTGGAACCCGCCTTCGATGGAGGGGGCGTGGCAACGGGCGCGGTTGGGTTACCCACGTCCGTATTGATGGGAATCCCGGAATAAGGGGAACACGATCTCTGCTTCGACAAGACGTGCCAAGGAAATCGCCTCGCTAAATACGCTGAGGTGATACAATAAAAACAATTCGAGTAAAGGCTTGGTAATGGTGTGACGTCACGCCACAAAATACGTCAGCAGATTGAACTTGTGTAATATCATTCTCTCTACGGTGGTACGTGGAATATTTTTTTTGCAGAGCCGGACACTATCCTCGTGTTCACAATCTTCTCTAAATTATTCGGAGGAAGAACCCGCCTTGCAATGCCGAAGACAACATCCGCGCCGGACTCGTCGTCATTGAAGCCTGGTTCAGGGGCTACTGAGGGAGTTCCGGACTAGGGGGTGTCCGGATAGCCGAACTATCATGATCGGCCGGACTCCAAGACTATGAAGATACAAGATTGAAGACTTCGTCCCGTGTCCGGATGGGACTTTCCTTGGCGTGGAAGGCAAGCTTGGCGATACGGATATGTAGATCTCCTACCATTGTAACCGACTCTGTGTAACCCTAGCCCTCTCCGGTGTCTATATAAACCGGATGGCTTTAGTCCATAGGACGAACAACAATCATACCATAGGCTAGCTTCTAGGGTTTAGCCTCCTTGATCTCGTGGTAGATCTACTCTTGTAACACACATCATCAATATTAATCGAGCAGGACGTAGGGTTTTACCTCCATCAAGAGGGCCCGAACCTGGGTAAAACATCGTGTCCCTTGTCTCCTGTTACCATCCGCCTAGACGCATAGTTCGGGACCCCCTACCCGAGATCCGCCGGTTTTGACACCGACAGTGTCCGAATACTACCTTACAATATATCAATCTTTACCTCTCGACCATTTCGAGACTCCTCGTCATGTCCGTGATTTAATCCGGGACTCCGAACAAGCTTCGATCACCAAAACATATAACTCATATAATACATATCGTCAAAGAACGTTAAGCGTGCGGACCCTACGGGTTCGAGAACTATGTAGACATGACCGAGACACTTCTCTGCTCATATTGGTTCCCACATTCTACGAAGATCTTTATTGGTCGAACCGCAATGTCAACATACGTTATTCCCTTTGTCATCGGTATGTTACTTGCCCGAGATTCGATCATCGGTATCCTCATACCTAGTCCAATCTTGTTATCGGCAAGTCTCTTTACTCGTTCCGTAGTGCATCATCCTGTAACTAACTCATTAGTCACATTGCTTGCAAGGCTTCATATAATGTGCATTATCGAGAGGGCCCAGAGATACCTCTCCGATAGTTAGAGTGACAAATCCTAATCTCGATCTATGCCAACCCAACAAACACCTTAGGAGATTCTTGTAGAGCATCTTTATAATCACCCAGTTACGTTGTGATGTTTGATAGCACACGAGGTATTCCTCTGGTGTCCGGGAGCTGCATAATCTCATAGTCGGAGGAATATATATATATGACATGAAGAAAGCAATAGCAATAAAACTGAACGATCATTATGCTAAGCTAACGGATGGGTCTTGTCCATCACATCATTCTCCTAATGATGTGATCATGTTCATCAAATGACAACACATGTCTATGGTTAGGAAACTTAACCATCTTTGATCAACGAGCTAGTCAAGTAGAGGCATACTAGGGACACGGTGTTTTGTCTATGTATTCACATATGTATCAAGTTTCCGGTTAATACAATTCTAGCATGAATAATAAACATTTATCATGATATAAGGAAATATAAATGACAACTTTATTATTGCCTCTAGGGCATATTTCCTTCATTTTCCACCGGAGCAACCTTTTGTACCCATAAGATCCCATCTAGGGACCTTTTCTGCTGTCCATAGCTAGTAGCTAGATGGTTTCTTCTCTCTCTTTGATTCTCAATACCATGTTCTCCTTGATGTTCTTGGATATCTATTCGATATAATACTCTTTTGCGGTGTGTTTGCCGAGATCCGATGAATTGTGGATTTATGATCAGATTATCTCTGAATATTATTTGAATCTTCTTTGAATTCTTTTATGCATGATTTGATATCTTTGCATGTCTCTTCGAACTATCGGTTTAGTTTGGCCTACTAGATTAGTTTTTCTTGCAATGGGAGAAGTGCTTAGCTTTGGGTTCAATCTTGCGGTGTCCTTTCCCAGTGATAGTAGGGGTAGCAAGGCATGTATTGTATTGTTGCAATTGAAGATAAAAAGATGGGGTTTTCATCATATTGCTTGAGTTAATTCCTCTACATCATGTCATCTTACTTAATGTGTTACTCCGTTCTTTATGAACTTAATACTCTAGATGCATGCTGGATAGCGATCGATGTGTGGAGTAATAGTAGTAGATGCAGAATCGGTTGGGTCTACTTGACACAGACATGATGCCTATGCTCATGATCATTGCCTTAGATATCATCATAATTATGCACTCTTCTATCAATTGCTCGGCAGTAATTTGTTCACTGTAACGCCCGAATAATTATGCTACAGTAAAACTCCCCTAATGATGCCATGTCATCTACGTTACTGTTGCTAATCAAGTGGTAGTTCAGTAACCTTGCAAATTCAAAAATGAATTAGCGACAAACACCCAAAGTTTTCAAAAGTCAAAACAAAAATGTACGGGGGTTGCCAAATATTGCATCGGTAATTATGGTGAAGTAAACACATTTTTATAAAATGCCTAAATACTTTTAAATGAATTTAAACAGAAAAGAAATAATAAACAAAATACAAAAGGGAAAAACAAACAGAAGACAAAAAAAGAGAAAACCCTCCCCCCCACTGGGCCGACTGGCCCAGCTGGCCACCAAACCACCCCCACGGCCGCAGCTCCTGCCTCCTGGACCGCAACCAGCCTGGTCGGCCCAGCCGGCCCAGCCCCCCCGCACCGCGCCCCCCTTTCCTGTTCCTTGGTCGCGCGTCGCTACAGGGCGCGGTCGCCACCGGACCCGCTCGCCGGTGTCGAGGAGGATAAGGACGCCACGGCCCCCCGCCTCCTCGGTCCCTCCTCCCACTCGCCCCCACTCTCCCCTCGGTTCCTGCGCCCTCCCCTCAGATCCACCGCGCTCCCCCTCGTTCCCCTCCGAAACCGAGCGCCACCGCCGCCATGGCTCCGGCCTAGCCACGGCCACCGTGCCCACCTCGCCGCCCCACGGTGACTCCAAGGGCCGCCGTCGTCCGCTGCTTCGACTGGTGCATCCCGTTGGAGACCGGAGCCACCGCAACGCCCCGACGCCGCCATCTTCCTCCTCTGCTCCGACAAGCCCTGCCGTCGTTCTTCACCGACTCCGGCCGCGCCCCTGCAACTACTAAACCCCCCAAGGGCCATCTTGTGCACCGCTCGGTGAGCCCCTGCTCCCTCCTCTCTCTCTCCGACGCCCTAGCTAGCTGCCGCCGAAGCACCCGAGCGCCCCGCTGCGGAACCTGTCGCCGACGAGTCTCCGGTGACCAAATGGTCACGGGCCAGCGTCGGTTGCGCTCACCACGCCCCATAGATCCTCCCCAGCCTCTCCATTTGCCCGCTAGCTCGCCGTAGCTCTGTTTCCATCAAGCTCCCGTACGCGTCGCCGCCCGCGCTCGTCGCCGACAGCTGTCCGGTGACCCTTTGGTCCCGGCCTCGTGCCGTTGTGCTCGCGCATGCGCGAAGGCTTCGCCCCGCCCTTCTGGTTGCCCAATAGCACGCCGCATCGCCCATCCCCCTCACGGCCGAACTCCGGCGTCCGCCTCTCCGTTCGCCGGCGATAGCTCCGGCGACCTCGGGACGAACCACCACCACCACTAGATGCGCCTCTTCGCGCTTGTTCGAACTCACCTAGGCGCGCGCGGATCCGTGCCCTGTGCGCAAATTCCGGCGAACTCCGGCGGGTCGGCGCCGTGCTTTTGGTTGCCGGGGGCGAGAGCCTGCCCTGCTGACCTAGCACCTCGGGTCCCACCACCTGGGCCACCGACTGGTGGGCCGAGGTCCCCCTGTTGACCAGTTGACTGAGTCAACTGCTGACTGGGCCGCCCCTGTCTCACTAACCTATAGGCCCCACCTTTAATAAACAAATAAAAATAAATAGATAATTTGCTAATTAATTAAATTAATTAATTAAACACTAACCTCTCACTGACTACCGGGCCCCACTTGCTAATTAACCCATTTAGTTAGGTTAAACCCCCCCTGTTAGTGTCCTGAGAATGACATGTGGGTCCCACTGGACCCACATGTCTGGTTTGACTGGTCTACCGACCAGTTGACCTGCTGACATCACTCTGATGTCATGCATGTGTCATCAGGCACTGTTCTGGATAATGTTGTAATTAAATAATTAATTAAAATCAGAAAATGATTTAAATCTTTAGAAAATCATATCTTTTGATCCGTAACTCGGTTGAAAATACTTTCTACATGAAAGTTGCTCAGAACGACGAGACGAGTCCGGATACGCAGCCCATTCATCCGCCACACATCCCTAACCTATCGGACTCGCAACTTTCCCCCTCTGGTTCATCTGTCCAAAAACGCGAAACACCGGGAATACTTTCTCGGATGTTTTCCCCCTTCGTCGGTATCACCTACTACCACGATCGGGCACACCTAGCATCGATACTTGTCATGTCATGCATCGATATACCTCTGTTTGCATTATATTCATTGTTTCTTCCCCCTCTTCTCTCCGATAGACTACGAGACCGACGCTGCTGCTGCCCAGTTCGACTACGGAGTTGACGACCCCTCCTTCTTGCCAGAGCAACCAGGCAAGCCCCCCCCCCCCTTGATCACCAGATATTGCCTATTCTTCTCTATACTGCTTGCATTAGAGTAGTGTAGCATGTTACTGCTTTCCGTTAATCCTATTCTGATGCATAGCCTGTCATTGTTGCTATAGTCATTATTACCTTACCCGCAATCCTAAATGCTTAGTATAGGATGCTAGTTTATCATCATTGGCCCTACATTCTTGTCAGTATGCCTTGCTATACTACTGGGCCGTGATCACTCGGGAGGTGATCACAGGTATACATTATACATATATACATACTACAGATGGTGACTAAAGTCGGGTCGGCTCGAGGAGTACCCGCGAGTGATTCACGGATTGGGTGCTGAAAGGACCTTTGTCCCGACAGTCCTCTGTGTGGATCTTTGTGGCGGAGCGACAGGGCGGGTTGAGACCACCTGGGAGACAGGTGGGCCTGGCCCTGGTCGGCGTTCGCGGTTGCTTCATAATAACACGCTTAACAAGATCTTGGTATTTGATCTGAGTCTAGCCACTGGCCTATACGCACTAACCAACTACGTGGCAAAGATATGGGCACTCGACGTCGTGGTACCAGCCGAAGCCTTCTAGATGTCAGCGACTCAGCGGCGCGCGCCGGATTGGAACGTAAGCCTGCTCTTGTATTAAGGGGGCTAGTTCTGCTTTCGGCCGCCCACGCAACATGCAGGTGTGCAATGGGCGATGGGCCGAGACCCCTGCGCCATAGGAGTTAGACCGGCGTGCTGACCTCTCTGTTAGGCCTAGGTGGGGCTGCGACGTGTTGATCTTCCGAGGCCGGGCATGACCCAGGAAAGTGTGTCCGGCCAAATGGGATCGAGCGTGTTGGGTTATGTGGTGCACCCCTGCAGGGAAGTTAATCTATTCGAATAGCCGTGATCTTCGGTAACAGGACGACTTGGAGTTGTACCTTGACCTTATGACAACTAGAACCGGATACTTAATAAAACACACCCTTCCAAGTGCCAGATACAACCCGGTGATCGCTCTCTAACAGGGCGACGAGGAGAGGATCGCCGAGTAGGATTATGTTATGCGATGCTACTTGGAGGACTTCAGTCTACTCTCTTCTACATGCTGCAAGACGGAGGCTGCCAGAAGCGTAGTCTTCGATAGACTAGCTATCCCCCTCTTATTCTAGCATTCTGCAGTTCAGTCCACTCATATTGCCGCCTTACACATATACCCATGCATATGTAGTGTAGCTCCTTGCTTGCGAGTACTTTGGATGAGTACTCACGGTTGCTTTGCTCCCTCTTTCCCCCCGTTTTCCTCTTCTTCTCGGATGCCGCAACCAGACGTTGGAGCCCAGGATCCAGACGCCACCGTCGACGACTACTACTACTCTGGAGGTGCCTACTACTACGTGCAGCCCGCTGACGACGACCAGGAGTAGTTAGGAGGATCCCAGGCAGGAGGCCTGCGCCTCTTTCGATCTGTATCCTAGTTTGTGCTAGCCATCTTATGGCAAGTTGTTTACTTATGTCTGTACTCAGATATTGTTGCTTCTGCTGACTCGTCTATGATCGAGCACTTGTATTCGAGCCCTCGAGGCCCCTGGCTTGTATTATGATGCTTGTATGACTTATTTATGTTTTAGAGTTGTGTTGTGATATCTTCCCGTGAGTCCCTGATTTTGATCGTACACGTTTGCGTGCATGATTAGTGTACGATTGAATTGGGGGCGTCACAAGTTGGTATCAGAGCCGACTGCCTGTAGGAACCCCCCTTCCACACTCGTTGGCCAAAGTCGAGTCTAGTCACTACAAAACTTTTACTAACTTGGCTGTGTGCCTTACGGGCCCACGTCACCATTGGGTGGTATTAGGATCTTTTACTTCTCGACCTTTACTCTGGGGCTCTGAACTCTCTCCTACTCGGGTTAAACGAATTTACTAACTCTGACATTAGGATCCCGTTACCACGTTCACCCCAAAGTTGGATAAGCCATAGTTATTCTGTAGGATAGCATTTTGAATAGTGCCCATATTGTTGTTTGACTCCATTGAAACATCTTTGTTTTCAGATGGAACCCACGAGGCAGGTCGTGCGCCACACTACGGCCATTGGTGCCTCAGGATCACCTGCTGTGCTAGCTGAGATGATGACCTATCTGGGTTATCGCTGGCACCCCGAGTACACCGTCTACGAGGAGTATCAGGACTTTAACCAGGAGCAGTACCGTGCCATCGTCCACCTCTACTCTCGGGAGTATGAGTCCACTACCGTGCTGCACACCGCTCATGGTGTTGGAGTGACCATCAAGATGGCAGTCCACGATGCTGTTCATGCTGCTCTGACACGTCTTCGTGGAGAGTACCAGGCTTTGGACACTTCCCCTTTCAGGCACATTCCTATCGCATCTGACGTTGGTGCGGAGGGATACTACACTGCTGCCGACTCCACTGTCACCCGAGAGCCCTTCCACCATCAGCACCTAGTTCTGCATGCTGATGGGCTGGACTGAGCTAACAGAGCTCTTCGCCACGAGTTGTACACCACTCGTTAGCACCTTTACAAGGCTCTGACGCTGTTGCACCCCTTTGTCCGGTCTGGACAGCTGCCGCGTTCTGCGATCTACCCAGCCAGGACCGTGATGCCCCACGGTGTCGGTTGGCCAGAGGTGGGAGGCTACTCTCCCGCACTTGGTCCTCTTCTACCACCTGAGTGTCGGGTTCTACACCAGAGTATCCGCGGCCCCCAGGCCACTGACGTGGAGGACTATCCGTTGCCTCACTACCAGCTGTCAGGCTACAACTACCTTCACAGTACCTCCTGGGACTGATGTAGTCTTTCTCATTAGTATTAGATGCATTCGCCCGCGAGCCAGCGTGCCGCCTATGATGACTTAATCTATGTACTGAACTCTGTGTACTGAACTCTATGTCCGACCCCTTTTGTAAGTTATGCCGACTACTATGTGGTATCTGTCGTGCTCCTTTCATTATGCATGTTTCATCATGAATGATTCTTGTCTATGCAAATTTCTCAATACTGAACTACCCCTGTTATATATTAGTAGGATGGTTAGACCAGCTGGTCGTGGTCGTGGCGGCAACGCCCCACCACCGCCTGAGTACATGGCTGTTATGGTCCAACAGCTCGAGATGAATCGCCAGTTCATGGAGAATGTGACAGCTCAGTTCCCTCATCCCAATATGAACGAGCAGCCAGCCCAAGTGACTCTGCAGGATTTCATGCGCCTCAACCCAACCGTGTAGTGCAGCTCAACTCAGCCGCTGGATGCTGATGACTGGCTCCGTGACATCACCTATGAGATGGAGTCTGCTGAAGTAGCCCCTGCCCGCTATGTCACCTTTGCTTCCTTCTTTCTGAAGGGACCTGCGGCTCAATGGTGGGACAGCCACAGGCGTACTCTGCCAGTTGGGACAATCATCACCTGGCCAGACTTTCAAGCTGCCTTCTGTGCCCGCTTCATTCCTCAGGGGATCATGGACAGGAAGAAGCGTGAGTTTCGCAACCTCACCCAGGGCAACAAAACTGTGGAAGCTTATCAGCGGGAGTTTCTGGACTTGTCCCGCTATGCTGAAGAAGACATTGCAACTGATGCACGTAGACAGGAGAAGTTCCGTGACGGCCTTCAAGCTGACATCAAGCTCGCACTTCTAGTGCATGACTTTGCCGATTTCGCCACCTTGGTGAATAAGGCCATCAATGTCGAGACTGGTCTGCAGGAACACCAGAGCTCTCAAAGGCGCAACCGTGACACGGGCTCATCTTCGGGCCCGCCCTCGCATAAGCGTAAGATATGGATCCCGAACAGCATGTACCGTCCAAATGCACCTACCCCAAGGCAGTCTTATGCTGCACCTCGTCTGCCTACTGCTCCAACTAGGCAGCCAAGGCTTCTAGCTCCGCCACCCCAAGCTCCTGTTCCCACTCCCAATAATGGCCTGTGCTACAAGTGTGGTCAACCAGGTCACCGTGCTAGGGATTGCATTTAGAATCAGAATCAACTGGCCCTTCCCGCCACTGGCCGTGGAAACAACCAGGCCCGCAACAACAATGCCAAGTCTTATGGCCGTGTTCATGCCAACCACGTTGATCTGAATGAAGCTCAAGACCAGCCTGCTACTGTGATGGGTACACTCCTCGTAAATTCAGTACCAGCATCCGTTTTATTTGATATTGGTGCATCACATTCATTCATGTCAGAAGATTTTGCATGCTTGCACGACATTAAATGTGAGGACATGAACGCTTCTCTATTAGTGCACACCCCTGCGGGCCAATGCCGGACCTCCATGATTTGCAACGACGTCCCTGTTGAAATCGAAGGACTGGAATTCCTTGTCTCTCCCATCGTACTGAAGTCCTGTAGCATTGATCTCATTCTGGGAATGAATCGGTTAAAAGTGCATACTGCTTCTATAGTTTGCCCCACTAAGACCGTCCATCTGCTACACCCTTCTGATGAAATAATTAGCTACAATGCTCATCTGGTTCAGAATGCCGAGGCAAGGCTTTATGCCTTGAACGCATTGAACGTTGCACCCCTCGAGGGCATTGAAAACATTCCTGTTGTTCACGAATTCCAAGACGTATTTCCTGAAGAACTTCCAGGGATTCCCCCTATTAGAGCTGTCAAATTCATCATCGACTTGAAACCAGGCACCACTCCTATAGCCAAACGGTCCTACAAGATGCTGCTGCATGAACTCATTGAGCTTAAGGAGGAAATCGACAAATCTCTTCGAAGTGGTTTCATTCGTCCAAGTTGCTCTCCTTGGGGAGCACCTTCTCTCTTTGTCAAGAAGAAGGATGGGACAAACCGATTGGTCCAAGACTATCGTCCTATAAACCAAGCTACCATTCAGAATAAGTATCCTCTTCCTCGGATCAATGATCTGTATGATCAACTGGCTGGTTCGTCAGTGTTCTCTAAACTCGACTTGAGGTTGGGTTACCACTAGATCCGTGTTCGTGAAGAGGATATCCCAAAGACTGCCTTTGTGACTCGATATGGTTCCTACGAGTACACCGTCATGTCTTTCGGCTTAACCAATGCTCCAGCCACCTTCTCTCGCATGATGAACTATATATTCATGGATTACCTCGACAAGTTCATCGTGGTTTATCTGGATGATATTCTGGTATTTTCCAAGAACAAAGAGGAACATGCTGAACATCTTCGTCTTGTGCTGGAAAAGCTACGAGAGCATCAACTTTATGCCAAGTTCTCCAAATGTGAATTCTGGTTTCCCGAAGTAACATATCTTGGGCATGTCATCTCTAAGGATGGTATTGCCGTCAACCCTGAACGAGTCCAGGCTATTCTTGATTGGACTCCTCCGAAGAATGTTAAGCAAGTCAGAAGTTTTCTCGGTCTCGCCAGCTATTGCCGTCGATTCGTCGAGAACTTCTCCAAGATCGCCAGACCTCTGACTAACCTGTTGCATAAGGGCGTCAAGTTCCAATGGACAGACAAATGTCAGGAAAGCTTCCAGGCACTCAAAGACAAGTTGACTTCTGCCCCAGTACTAGCTCCACCTGATACTAAGAAGGACTTCGTCATTTACTGCGACGCTTCACGTCAAGGCTTAGGCATTGTACTAATGCAAGAGCACAAAGTGATTGCTTATGCCTCTCGTAAATTGCACCCTCACGAAGAGAACTATCCAGTTCATGACCTCGAGCTTGCTGCTGTTATCCATGCACTAAAACAGTGGCGACATTACCTTCTCGGTAATCGTTGCGAGATCTTCACCGATCACCAAAGTCTGAAGTATCTGTTTACTCAACCAGATCTGAACCTCCGTCAGCAAAGATGGATGGAGATTGTTGCAGATTTTAACCTGGGTATTTTGTATACCCCAGGCAAGTCTAATGTAATGGCTGATGCCTTGAGCCGCAAGTCTTACTGCAACCACCTCCAGGTTCACAAAGTTCAGCCCTCGCTTGTTGAGGAATTCAGGAAGCTGAACGTCCATATTGTTCCTCCTGGTGCTCTCACTCCCCCTCCTCCCGAGAGCCGCAAGATGAACCTCCATGTTGTTTCCCAGGGTTCTCTCAATACCCTGGTTGCTATACCATATCTCGTGGAAAGCATCAAGACGCTGCAGAAGTATGACTCTCAAGCCCACAAGATTAAACACTACCTTAAAGAAGGGAAGCCCTCGTTCTTCACTGTTGATGATACTGGCACCTTGTTCTTTAAAGGTCGCCTAGTGGTCCCTTCAAAAGGTAACCTGGATATGACCCAGGAGGTTATGAAAGAAGCTCATGATACACCTTTGTCTATTCATCCCGGTAGCACCAAGATGTACCAAGACATTCGTCAGAGATTCTGGTGGTCTCATATGAAACAAGATATTGCTCGTTATGTTGCTGAGTGTGACGTTTGCCGTCGTATCAAAGCAGAACATCAAAGGCCTGCTGGAACTCTGCAACCTATCTCTATTCCTGAATGGAAATGGGACCATGTTGAAATGGACTTCGTCACCGGTTTTCCCAAATCGCAGAAAGGTAATGATGCTATTCTTGTCGTCATTGACCGGCTTCCTAAGGTTGCACATTTTCTAGCGGTCAAAGAAACGATCACTGCTAGTTAGCTTGCAACTCTCTACATGTCCAGAATTGTTTCGCTTCACGGTATTCCACTGGTTATCAGTTCGGACCGTGGCAGCTTATTCACTTCAAGATTCTGGGTAAGTTTCCAAGAAGCTATGGGAACTCATCTGTCATTCAGTACTGCGTTTCATCCGCAGTCGCAAGGGCAAGTTGAACGTGTCAACCAAATTCTCGAAGACATGCTTCGAGCTTGTGTTATTTCCTTCAGAAAGAAATGGGAGGAATCTCTCCCGTATGCTAAGTTCTCTTATAATAATAGCTATCAAGCAAGTCTGAAGATGGCCCCCTTCGAAGTGTTATATGGACGAAAGTGCTGAACCCCTCTGAACTGGTCAGAAACTGGGGAACATCCACTCTTCGGTGCGGATATTATCCAACATGCTGAAGAACAAGTCCGCATTATTCGCGAGAATCTCAAGACTGCTCAGTCGCGTCAGAAGAGTCAGTATGACCGTAAACATAAGGACATGGTCTATCAACCTGGCGAAAAGGCCTACCTTCGAGTTACACCAATGAAGGGTGCTCACCGCTTCGGGATCAAGGGCAAGCTAGCTCCTCGCTATATTGGCCCATTCACTATTCTCGAAAGGCGTGGAAAAGTGGCATACTAGCTGGAGCTTCTGCCGAACCTTTCTCAGGTTCACGATGTGTTCCATGTGTCATAGCTACGCCGTTGCTTCAAGGACCCAATCCGAGGAGTGGATCATGAAGTGCTCGAATTGCAACAGGACCTCTCCTATAAAGAGCATCCGGTTCGCATTCTCGACCAAGCTGAACGCCGCACATGTCAGAAGGCGATCAAGTTCCTCAAAGTTCAGTGGTCGCACCATTCTGAAGATGAAGCCACTTGGGAACGAGAGGATCGTCTGCGTGATGAATACCCCGCACTCTTTCCTTCTACCTCCTAAATCTCGGGACGAGATTTCTTGTAGTGGAGGAGATTTGTAACGCCCGGATAATTATGCTACAGTAAAACTCTCCTAATGATGCCATGTCATCTACGTTACTGTTGCTAATCAAGTGGTAGCTCAGTAACCTTGCAAATTCAAAAATGAATTAGCGACAAACACCCAAAGTTTTCAAAAGTCAAAACAAAAATGTTCGGGGGTTGCCAAATATTGCATCGGTAATTATGGTGAAGTAAACACATTTTTATAAAATGCCTAAATACTTTTAAATGAATTTAAACAGAAAAGAAATAATAAACAAAATACAAAAGGGAAAAACAAACAGAAGACAAAAAAAGAGAAAACCCTCCCCCCCACTGGGCCGACTGGCCCAGCTGGCCAACAACCCACCCGCACGGCCGCGGCCCCTGCCTCCTGGACCGCAACCAGCCTGGTCGGCCCAGCCGGCCCAGGCCCCCCGCATCACGCCCCCTTTCCTGTTCCTTGGTCGCGCGCCGCTACAGGGCGCGGTCGCCACCGGACCCGCTCGCCGGCGTCGAGGAGGATAAGGACGCCACGACCCCCCGCCTCCTCGGTCCCTCCTCCCACTTGCC
>NC_041391.1:336186885-336204471 GCF_002162155.2 Triticum dicoccoides | reverse complement strand
CGCCACCGCCGCCATGGCTCCGGCCTAGCCACGGCCACCGTGCCCACCTCGCCGCCCCACGGTGACTCCAAGGGCCGCCGTCGTCCGCTGCTTCGACTGGTGCACCCCGTTGGAGACCGGAGCCACCGCAACGCCCCGACGCCGCCATCTTCCTCCTCTGCCCCGACAAGCCCCGCCGCCGTTCTTCACCGACTCCGGCCGCGCCCCTGCAGCTACTAAACCCCCCAAGGGCCATCGCGTGCGCCGCTTGGTGAGCCCCTGCTCCCTCCTCTCTCTCTCCGGCGCCCTAGCTAGCTGCCGCCGAAGCACCCGAGCGCCCCGCCGCGGAACCCGTCGCCGATGAGTCTCCGGTGACCAAATGGTCATGGGCCCGCGTCGGTTGCGCTCACCACGCCCCATAGATCCTCCCCAGCCTCTCCATTTGCCTGCTAGCTCGCCGTAGCTCTGTTTCCATCGAGCTCCCGTACGCGTCGCCGCCCGCGCTCGTCGCCGACAATCGTCCGGTGACCCTTTGGTCCCGGGCTCATGCCGTTGTGCTCGCGCACGCGCGAAGGCTTCGCCCCGCCCTTCTGGTTGCCCAATAGCACGCCGCATCGCCCATCCCCCTCATGGCCGAACTCTGGCGTCCGCCTCTCCGTTCGTCGGTGATAGCTCCGGCGACCTCGGGACGAACCACCACCACCACTAGATGCGCCTCTTCGCGCTTGTTCGAACGGGCCTAGGCGCGCGCGGATCCATGCCATGTGCGCAAATTCCGGCGAACTCCGGCGGGTCGGCGCTGTGCTTTTGGTCGCCGGCGGCGAGAGCCTGCCCTGCTGACTTGGCACCTCGGGGCCCACCACCTGGGCCACCGACTGGTGGGCCCAGGTCCCCCTGTTGACCAGTTGACTGAGTCAACTGCTGACTGGGCCGCCCCTGTCTCACTAACCTATAGGCCCCACCTTTAATAAACAAATAAAAATAAATAGATAATTTGCTAATTAATTAAATTAATTAATTAAACACTAACCTCTCACTGACTACCGGGCACCACCTGCTAATTAACCCATTTAGTTAGGTTAAACCCCCCCTGTTAGTGTCCTGACAATGACATGTGGGTCCCACTGGACCCACCTGTCTGGTTTGACTGGTCAACCGACCAGTTGACCTGCTAACATCACTCTGATGTCATGCTTGCGTCATCAGGCACTGTTCCGGATAATGTTGTAATTAAATAATTAATTAAAATCAGAAAATGATTTAAATCTTTAGAAAATCATATCTTTTGATCCGTAACTCGGTTGAAAATACTTTCTACATGAAAGTTGCTCAGAACGACGAGACGAGTCCGGATACGCAGCCCATTCATCCGCCACACATCCCTAACCTATCGGACTCGCAACTTTCCCCCTCTGGTTCATCTGTCCAAAAACGCGAAACACCGGGAATACTTTCTCGGATGTTTTCCCCCTTCGTCGGTATCACCTACTACCACGATCGGGCACACCTAGCATCGATACTTGTCATGTCATGCATCGATATACCTCTGTTTGCATTATATTCATTGTTTCTTCCCCCTCTTCTCTCCGATAGACTACGAGACCGACGCTGCTGCTGCCCAGTTCGACTACGGAGTTGACGACCCCTCCTTCTTGCCAGAGCAACCAGGCAAGCCCCCCCCCCTTGATCACCAGATATCGCCTATTCTTCTCTATACTGCTTGCATTAGAGTAGTGTAGCATGTTACTGCTTTCCGTTAATACTATTCTGATGCATAGCCTGTCATTGTTGCTACAGTCATTGATACCTTACCCGCAATCCTAAATGCTTAGTATAGGATGCTAGTTTATCATCATTGGCCCTACATTCTTGTCAGTCTGCCTTGCTATACTATTGGGCCGTGATCACTCGGGAGGTGATCACGGGTATATATTATACATATATACATACTACAGATGGTGACTAAAGTCGGGTCGGCTCGAGGAGTACCCGCGAGTGATTCACGGATTGGGGGCTGAAAGGACCTTTGTCCCGATGGCCCTCTGTGTGGATCTTTGTGGCGGAGCGACAGGGCGGGTTGAGACCATCCTGGGAGACAGGTGGGCCTGGCCCTGGTCAGCGTTCGCGGTTGCTTCATAATAACACACTTAACGAGATCTTGATATTTGATCTGAGTCTGGCCACTGGCCTATACGCACTAACCAACTACATGGGAAAGATATGGGCACTCGACGTCGTGGTATCAGCCGAAGCCTTCTAGACGTCAGCGACTCAGCGGCGCGCGCCCGATTGGAACGTAAGCCCGCTCTTGTATTAAGGGGGCTAGTTCTGCTTTCGGCCGCCCATGCAACATGCAGGTCTGCAATGGGCGATGGGCCCAGACCCCTGTGCCATATGAGTTAGACCGGCGTGCTGACCTCTCTGTTAGGCCTAGGTGGGGCTGCGACGTGTTGATCTTCCGAGGCCGGGCATGACCCAGGAAAGTGTGTCCGGCCAAATGGGATCGAGCGTGTTGGGTTATGTGGTGCACCTCTGCAGGGAAGTTAATCTATTCGAATAGTCGTGATCTTCGGTAACAGGACGACTTGGAGTTGTACCTTGACCTTATGACAACTAGAACCGGATACTTAATAAAACACACCCTTCCAAGTGCCAGATACAACCCGGTGATCGCTCTCTAACAGGGCGACAAGGAGAGGATCGACGGGTAGGATTATGCTATGCGATGCTACTTGGAGGACTTCAGTCTACTCTCTTCTACATGCTGCAAGACGGAGGCTGCCAGAAGCGTAGTCTTCGATAGGACTAGCTATCCCCCTCTTATTCTGGCATTCTGCAGTTCAATCCACTCATATTGCCGCCTTACACATATACCCATGCATATGTAGTGTAGCTCCTTGCTTGCGAGTACTTTAGATGAGTACTCACGGTTGCTTCGCTCCCTCTTTCCCCCCATTTTCCTCTACTTTTCGGATGCCGCAACCAGACGTTGGAGCCCAGGATCCAGACGCCACCGTCGACGACTACTACTACTCTGGAGGTGCCTACTACTACGTGCAGCCCGCTGACGACGACCAGGAGTAGTTAGGAGGATCCCAGGCAGGAGGCCTGCGCCTCTTTCGATTTGTATCCTAGTTTATGCTAGCCATCTTATGGCAACTTGTTTACTTATGCCTGTACTTAGATATTGTTGCTTCCGCTGACTCGTCCATGATCGAGCACTTGTATTCGAGCCCTCGAGGCCCCTGGCTTGTATTATGATGCTTGTATGACTTATTTATGTTTTAGAGTTGTGTTGTGATATCTTCCCGTGAGTCCCTGATTTTGATCGTACACGTTTGCGTGCATGATTAGTGTACGATTGAATCGGGGGCGTCACATTCACCCACTGTATTATTTGCTATCTTGAGAGAAGCCACTAGTGAAATCTATGGCCCCGGGTCTCTTTTCCATCATATATGTTCTCTTTTCCATCATATAAGTTCTCTTTTCCATCATATAAGTTTCCGATCTACTATTTTGCAATCTTTTACTTTCCGATCTATAAACCAAAAATACCAAAAATATTTACTTTACCATTTATCTATCTCTATCAGATCACACTTTGCAAGCAACCGTGAAGGGATTGACAACCCCTTTATTGCGTTGGGTGCAAGTTTGTTTGATTATTTGTGCAGGTATTCGGTGACTTGTGTGTTGTCTCCTACTGGATTGATACCTTGGTTCTCAAACTGAGGGAAATACTTACTCTACTTTGCTGCATCACCCTTTCCTCTTTAAGGGAAAAACCAACACAAGCTCAAGAGGTAGCAATCACATTGTACACAGACCAAACTAGGGAACCCGTCGATGATGATTTCATCAATCGCTGACAATTGTATACTAGCAAGCGTTTTCCCACAACACACACGGCTTATTGGCAACAATCATCTGTGTTATTATCGATCGTCGCACACATTTCTGTTTATGGACCAGTTTGCCGCGTATCACACATATCTTGTTAAGTTGAACCATTTCCGTTGTCTCAGCTGATCGCAAACAGTTCATCTAAGTGAACTAGCCATTGTAAGACTCGGGAGAATCCCCCCGTCCCATTCAAATCTACGACATAGATTAGTTCTCGCATACCCCTTCGAATAGACCGGTTTTTATTTAGTGGACCGGTCAATTTTTCTGTTTTGTTTAGTCGACCGAAACATTTTTCTTTAAGGCTCGATTGACCCCTGTTAACTTCTGTCATGCACCCCCCTTAGCCACTAGCAGTGCACCACGTGGCCACTGACCGATCGGTAGATTTTTTTTCACCCTTTTTCAGAATAGTTTCTATTTTAGAAATTCAATATCTCCTAGAATATTTAATGTTTTTAAGTGATTCTTTTTTGCATTAGGTTTAGAATTATATGAAGTTCAGTAGATGCAAAGTTTGGCCTTGTCTGAAAATTTTAAATTTGAATTTGCATGAATTTGATTCCAACACTAGATTGCTAATATCTTTTGTTTGAAAATACATTTTAATTGATTATTTTTGCACTTTATCACAAAAATAGTTGTCCATCCAGTAGCACTTCAATTTTTTTACTTTAAAAAATTATTTGCAAAAACAATATTGTTTTAGTATTTGCTACGATAAATTCTATTTATTTTAGTTTTAATTGTTCTCAATTATTTCTTTTTTACACTTTTGACAAATTATTATTTGTTTCTGTTAGACAACAATAGACATTTTTTTGGATTTTAATATTATTTTACTACTGTTTTGTATTCCATCTTGATTAGGTTATATCTAGAGTTTATATTAGCCTTTTAGTGGTTTATTTTTGCAAATAATATTTTATTAAAAATACTTTCAATTAAAATAGTTGTTTTAGTTTTTCTTTGCTGTTAAAGTTTTACATTAGGACAGAAAGTAATTTGTTGTGTTGTAGTTTAGCATTATGGCTCTTCTTTTGTGTGATTTGGTGTTTTATTTTTTTGCTTTTGTTTTTCTTTGATTGATTTATTGATTGTTTACTTACTAGTTTTACTTGTTGTTGTATTATTATTATTAGGATGAATTGCTTATGTTGTGTTGATGTTTGGCTTGCTATTACGAGTCCTTAGAGTTTCAAGATCGTCAGGAAGGCAAGTCATATGATCATGTATTTTATTTACCTATTTTTTATTGCATTCGTAGATCTTTCCACCATGAATAGTAGGATATTGAGCTTAAACTTGAGGTAGTATCATGAGGTAGGAGAAACCCAATACCCCGTTACCATTGCCCAGGGAAGGGACATTACTTCATAATTGCTACTCCTAGTAGATGGGGTTTGGTTGTGAGATTCAAAAGTGTTGTGAGGATAAGTAATTCAAGACCTGCATGATCATTCAAGACTTCAAGGACTCAGTATACCTCTGGGTGGATTTGTATTGCATCTGGCAGTCTAATATCTATCATGGTTATGCCCGAGAATAATGGTATCTACCTATGATCTTCTCGATGAAATGCCACCCAGACTTAAAGAGATGGATGGATACTTCAAGGCCGGAAAGCATACATGTGCAACCGCAAGTCATTATGGGCTCTGGCTTGGTTGACCTTAGTCTTGAATTTGCCTAGTCAGTTGCTAGCAGATGTAGACGAACGATATGATTGGATGGGTACTGACATCTATCAGATGATTGCTCTGGAAGACCATGTTTCGATCATCCTGTTCTCAAACACCAGGCAGTGCGAGGACATAACGGGAGGGATTGAATCTTGCGGGTAAAGTGTACTAGACTCTACAGAGTAAGGGCCCGTTCTGATGTCCAAAATCTTTTGAAAACTTCCCATATCCAGCTTCTGTATGTAACTTCTCACTTCAGCTAGCGATGGAAAACCATTCTGGAGCTGAGGTAGCTTCTGCCAGCGCCACAACCCAGTTGGGAGCTAAGAAGCCTGCTGGGCGCCCTTTGGGCTGGCTGGAGAAGCCCAGTTCGACAGTTGGGGTAGTAGGCCCGAAAAAAAAACAAGAAAGGCTAGGTTGTTGAACGTGGATGCTACTCTAGGCTGGGGAGGGCGTCTCGGCCATCAATGGTGTGGGGTGCGCTGCTCCTTCCCATGGGGTCGCTGCTCCTCCCCTACGGCGGCGACGAGGACGGTATCCGGAGGGAATAGGCCTAGGAAGGCCGGATCTGTACGCAGAGGATTGGTTGCGGCCGGTGATGAGGAGGGGCCGGCATGGCGGCGGGTACGGCGGCGGTGAGGGTTTCCTGAGGAAGAGAACGGGAGAGGGAGAGATATGTGCGAGATGCGATGTGTTTTCCTGTTCGAGCGAGGAGAATAGAATGATCGAAACGTTTTCTTTTGCGGTGGCATTCCCCTCGTAAATAAGTGGAACTTCAGCTTCTGGAAAACGTGGAGCTGGGAAAAGCTCACTTCACCGATTTGCACTATGGCCCAATATCGCTTCGAGAATTTAGCTTCCCGCAGCAAAACCGTTCGGACCAGATCCACTCCGACAATTCATGAAGTTTGAAGCCAGATAGATTCAAAACAGGCCCTAACAACCTAATCGATTAGCCGTGTTCCCGGTTACAGACAATGTAAGCACCGGAGATGATGCTATCAGCCAGTCTTAACACAATTAATTATAGTGAGTGGGTTTATTAATAATTTTGGGATATGAGAATTGGTTGGTGGAACCATCTCATTAACAACCAACTTTTGAAGTAATTTTTTCATTTGACTCCTTTGTTGTAGGAAAAAAAATCAGCTTTTCACACAAATTATAAACTTAGAGCCCTACCAGCCATATTTGCATATAGTATAGATATTTTATTTTATCAGTTCTCTCTTGTGACTTTGTCGGCATATTCAAAATGCTGACCTACACTACCGCAACATCTCATGTTGAAGAGTATTATTCCAAGGAGTGAGGCTACATTATACGCTTGGTGATATGCCCTTGGGGTCGGATGGACTCGCTATCTTCTACATCTTCGGCAGTAGTTTATCTTATGAGTTGGCCTTCAGCCAATTTATTATTTTTGTAATAAAGACTCTATATGATATTTCGATGTAATAAAGCATGTGTGCCAGAATGATCTTGGGATGATACAAATACACAAAGACTTGACCGTTTTCGGGTCGGGTCGCTACAGGTTTTTTCATCAAACATCTTTACGAATACGATACTCTCATAGCATCAAAACGTAAACGAGAAATACATAACATAGTTTGTGTAGAAAACCAAGCATAAATACAGAAATTCGTCGCCACAAATCCAACAAGCACATCAAACAGACATATTCCAAACGTGCTTCCCCGAATCCATCAAAAAACACATGCACAAGAGAAAGCTACCAAAGAGGTGCTTTTTTGGATTTGGATTCCTCTTTCCCCGAGCTTACCCCAGCCTTTGGATGAATTTACCAACCTTGCCACCAAAACAAGTTGAACCGGTACTAGAGTCCCAATTGAGCGATCAACTCATCGAGCGATTCCTCATCGAGGCCTTTGGATGAATTTAACAACCTTGCAACCAAAACAAGTCGAACCGGTACCAGAGTCCCAATTGAGCGAGCAACTCATCGAGCGATTCCTCGAGCCTCCCACCTCCAACGACCTTGTAGCATTAGCACGTGCCACCTTTTCGTCCCGGTATCTTCCCGTATTCCCCGTCGTCGTCCGGTCGACCCTCTCGCGAAGCTTTGCCACTCTGGACGTCGCCTCACCTTGCTAGGTTTCTGTGTTTGACCCCTTCGGTTGGCCCTCCCTGCACGACGTCGTTCCCCTGTTATGACAAAACTTCTTTTGCTTCATTGCTAACATGCAGTACCAATTGATGGCTGTGATGAATTGATTCATATGCACAATGACGGGAAGAGGCGATGGAGTTGCCACACGAGAGGAGACATGATGTGAATGAAAGGTTACAACAGTCAGGAGGAAATGAGAAGGAATTTGTGTTTTTTTTTGCGAAGATCGTTTGTGGTCTTTATATGAATTTGAACGACTTGTACAAAGTTATGGTTTCCTTTTGAATTTGTGATATATATATGAATATTCATGAATAATTTGAGATGTTCGTACCAAGATTGGAATGTACTCACTATGTTGAACTTTGGTACTATAGTTTTGTTCATATTTTTCAACCCTATGCAACATTAAAACTTGATAATTTCCTTCCAAAATGATCATTTACATGTCATTCAGTGTATAAATTGATGTTTACAGTTAATTAATTAATATATAAACAGTCTTCAAGGGCATTAAAAACAATTCTTATCAATTTTTTCTTCAGATTTTCCACTGCAGCTTTCTCACAATCCAGAGCCAAACTAAACACCACCTATGCTCCTGCTCCTTATATATAAGGTGCCTATATACACAAATAGCAGAGGAGGCTATCCACCTAAAGTTCACCTAATAAGAGCAAAAGAATTTTGCGTAGGGTTTCTCCAGGTAGTATCCACATCCAGAACGTGTACGAGTCGAGCTCCCCTGCTGCCAGGCAGCCAAATCCTATAAAACCCCCAACAAAATATATATCCCTACCCTCCTCTCTCGCAAATTGCTTTTTGTTCGTTTCCCCTCCCCCCCCCACCCCTCCTCTTCCGCCCCGCAGCCGCCGGCCGTTTCAATTCGCCGAGGGCAAACTCGCCGACCCAGCTCAAGAAATCGACGCCGATACGACCCTATCCCCATCTCGCCGACTGATTACGAGCGGATTGGGGGCCCTTCAATCGGGAGAGAGGCGCCCCGTGATACGATACGGGGGCAATTGGAGGCGGCGGCGGCCCCGATTTTTTCCCCGTGATTTTTTCGGGGCTGATTATAGGGGCGGCTCTGGTGATAGCCCTATCTAGGGTTTCGGTCGGGCGGCGAGGCGAAGGCGCTGCCGCGCTAGGGTTTCGGTGGTAGCCCTGCCTCCACGGAGGGGTGGCGTGGAGGTCGCCGGCATGCGTTGATTGGTGATAAGGGGATAGGAGCGGAGCGTTGGCGGCGGCGGCGGCGTGGCATTGCAGCCGCGGATTAGGCTGGTGGGCGCACCGATTGGATCGCTGGAGAAGGACCTCCCCTCTCCGCAGCCATTGGTGGGTAGATGGTGAGTGGTGCCCCCCATGGAGCAGGACATACCCGCCTTCAAGCCGCAATGGCTGATGCAGGGCCAGGTCACGGCCACTGGTGCCGCGACCCTCTGGGCCGCAGCTTCGTCACGCAAAGGTGAATTCACCAGCCTTCCAATTTTGTGTTTGCTACTCTCAGACTGCTAGTGTTATAAATGTAATCTATCGCCGGGTGTTTGCTAGCTGTGGCTTTCTATGATTGAATGTGGACATCTGTGGTGAAACGGGATGCATTGTGATTCACGCTGGAGATACATGCTTATTTAATGGGATACTTGCGTGCGGGTACTGTTTAAGTGGAGATTAGGGTTTTGTGGTGCCTTTTAGCCTGATGTGATTTTGCTTTGAAAATAGAGATTGGCGAATTCGAATGTTGTTTCTTGGATTAATTCGATGATGGGAATATTGGCACAGTTATGGGCATCATTGAAGAACTCATGTGTTCTTTATCTAGTATCAAGGGTTCCTGTAGTTTAAAATGATGCTCATATGATTCAGGTGGTATCAGCTGCGGGTGTCAGCTGCAATAACAAACCATTGCGTTGTGTTCATTACATGTTTTACTAAACTATTTGTAAACATGGTAACATCTGGAAGGCTCGTGAAACTCATACTCCCTCTGGTTTACAAAGCAGATATTTGATCAAGCCATCAACTAAGGGGTTAATGCTTTATTAATTTATTTATGACCATGCTTTATTTTACTCTATAGTATACCAATTTAACATTTATAGTTGTTGGTGGAATATGTTTCCTTGAACAGCTAAACGACAATTATTTGCAAGCGGAGAGTACCTTGCTAAAAGGGCATCACACTTAAATTGAACCATCTGTATTGTTGTACTAGGAAGCATCACTTTTTTTTAGTATGGAAGGCTGTTTGACCTACTAATATTAACTTTCAACAAATAATTGGAATTGGCCAACATTGGCAAGAAAGATGAACTTAATAAGGTGCTAAGGAGGCATTGGCCCCCCCAAAAATTGGCAACCATCCTAAAATTGTGATCTTGGTGAGAAAATTGGCAGGCGAGTTTTGGCCACCATGCAGACATACCCTTCTACTTCTTTTCAATTACGGTGATTTTTATGTGCTCTTACGAGCATACTATTTGTCTGCAAATGCCATTATGAAGAACGACTCTTACGTGGGTTGGGGGGAGGGGGAGACATTGTAGTTTCATACACCTGTGAACTATAAGTGGCATTGTTTTTCTATGTTGCAATGCTGTCATATATTATCCTAACAAGTCTTCTCTTGGATATTCTAGTAGATTGTCAAGGTAAGGGTGGTTCATCAAGAAATCGCTCATCTGGGCACAACCGTGACCAGAGTTCCCGGCAGTCTTCATCACGGAGGAGTTCAGTCTCAAGTGGATCCCGGAGGCTTGACCGGGATGACATGGGGAAGACAAGGGGCTATGCAAATTTTGGAAGGAACAAGGATAAGGAGAGGGAGAAGGATTTTGATTCCCGTGATAGGGAGAGTAGGTCCGTTACAGCAGATCGTGATGGCTTTCAATCATTTAGCTCATGTAGACCTGAAAGGGATAGGTTAAATCGTGCTCGCTCAAAGGTAGACACATCAAGTAAGGGAGTAATTAGTCTAAATAATGGTAGTACATCTAAAAGCAATACTGTTGGCGTTGCCTTTGAGCGAGAATTCCCACAGCTTAGTTCCGAGGACAAGAATGTTAGGCAAGACATTAGCAGAGTCCCATCTCCTGGTATCACCACCCCAATTCAGAGCCTGCCTCCATTTACTCCATCTGATGGCTGGACTTCCAAGCTAGTAGGTGCTCCTCTATCAAGTGAGCCAAAGAAAAATCTTGTTGCCTCTTCTGTACCACAAGCCGCTCCTAGTAAAAAGCCTGAAGTAGCACTGAACAGTGGAACTGCATTAAGCATGGCAGAGACTGTTATGCAAGCTCCTCAGAGAACTTCGTCTGGACCTCAGGTAGGAACCATGTCATGGTGTTTATAATGTTCTCATTGATATAAATGTTGTCTCTCTGGATTCATGTTCACGTACTCTTTTGCTTGTAGTTATCAATTGATGCTCAGAAGATTGAAGAAAGAACTTTGAGACAAAACACTCTAAGACCCATGACTTCTACAACAAGCAAATCTTCTGTGAGTTATCTTCTGCCTTTTGACCAGAAGATTTTTTCACATTTTTTACCTTTTACCTGCAAGAATGGTTGTGATTTACTTTTTGCTCTTACTTGTGGGTGTAAATCACTTCCCATATTTGCTGGCAGTTGCAGTAATAAAATAATTTCTCTCTCTCTCTCTCTCTATATATATATATATATAAATATATATATATATATTTCTCTCTCTCTCTCTCTCTCTAATTACACACACACACACACACACGCGCGCGCGCGCGCTTAACTCTTGGTGTTGGACTAGACATTACATTTCCTGTTTCCTATGTTATGATTTAGTATAACATCATAGGGCACTTCATTTGCCTCTGATGTATGGAAAATGTAATATCGGATTTTCTGCTCTAGCATGATCACATGTTTAATTGTACCCTAACATTACTCAACTAATGGTACTCACGGAGATGCTTTATATTTCGCTGGTTGTGCAGATATGCACTAAGGCGGTCTAAACATGCTTTGGAAGTGGAATATTTACACCCTTGCTATTTTGTATGTTAAGAGGCATGGGCAGAATGACTGCTATAAAAAAAAAATAATTTGCATGTGATACCTACTTTCCTGCGCTTCATGTTTCACTCTAATGCGATTTAAAAATATATCCTGAAGTATTCCTAAGGGCTACTGTCCTGAATTAGTTTGATAGGTTGTTTTCCTTGTATGTGTTATGAACTTCGACGGTTTGACCAATGGGTAAATACTGTGGAAGGATGCCAGATGGCACAGCTTGAAAGAAGAGGGAGCCTAGTAGAGAAGGATTTATCACTACTCTTGCTTGATGATCAAAATAATCGTTCATCTTATGTAGAGATGTGTGTGCCTAATAACAAAATATTGATTGAAACGATGTGTAAAATGGTAATTTAAAAAGAGAAGGAAATAACTACTTAATCTAGCAGGGAAACTAATCTCTCAATTCCTATATCTTTGGATTTGATTGCTGTTGCCACATCCATTGCCCTAGTCGGTGTCACCATTCTCATGATGGCAGCGTGCTAGACTATTGATTATCTGGATGTGACCTTGTTCTGTCCCCGAGGTGCAATGTGCCACCAGGTGTGTTCGACATAAACTATAATTAAAAAGCAAGCAAAAGTTTTGCCTCGAAAAGAAAAGGCTCACTCATAAAACTGATGCTAGTAAATGCTACATGGTTCTGGCAATTGTGTGTTCTGGTTGTGTTTGTCTCACCTTTTTTGAGTGTGTGATATGCATGCACCAATGTATTTTGCTTAGCTAACTTATTTCAAGATTATTCAGGTAACAAGCTCTTCCAAATCAAAAGGAACACGGATTGGAGATCTTGCTGGTACTAGTAAGGCCATACAACAATCATTAGCACTTCCCGCCAATGGTTCTGTTCGAGCTCCAGCCAAGACCGAGCTTTCAAAGCTTACGCTTTCAGGAAGCTTTAAAATCCTCAGCCGAGAGCAAAATTGTACTGCACAGACTCCTAAAGACTCTCCAGGCAATCCTGCGAGTCCTCCAGCTCGTGTGGCTTCCACGGAACCACAGAAGAAGCCTCCTCTCAGCCAAAAGCCCAAGGTTTCCACACATGATCTTCCTCTAGTGCAAGGTTCATCTGGTGGTGTTAGCAAATCAAGATTAAAGTTCTTCCAGTCGTTGCGAACCAAATCTAATGGTTCAAGTTCAGCTGTTGAGTCAGGTTGTGAGCCATCTCCATCCAGCGGAGTTGATGCGAAGCATGATTCTTGTCTTAATTCTGGAATGAAATGCATGGGGAATGGAAAGTGTTTCTGTGAAGAAGCAAATTCTTCCGAGGGATCTCAGCGGCACCATTCAGACAATGAAGAGAACAATTCATCCTTGCAGTCTGTTGACATGGCAGCTGGGGGATCTCAGCAGCTTGTTGTAGAAAACCTGGAGTCTGACTCCTCATCTGAACTTGCTGACACAGGAGATGAAGGATTCCAGGTATCCGGCTCAGACAATGCAGATGGTAGCTCCTCCTCAGCGCTTGCAGATTCAGATGATGTGTACAAGAACTCACAGTCTGGCAATGAGGAAGCTAGTTCATCGTCAGAGGCTACTGAACCAGAAGATGAGGAGTATCCAGCTGAAGCCATATTTACTGCAGAAGATCTGGCTTTCATGATATCCCTTGGCTGGAGTAAAGATGAAAAGGTGCAACCTTTGGGTTTGGAAGAAATTGCTGACTATGTAAGTCATTTTCATTCTTAATTTCTGGTGTCCTTCACATTCTAGTGACATATGTCCAATTCACCAAAACTTGAGGCCCGTAATGTTTGGACTTGATTAATAGCCTGTAGTTACTTGTTCACATGAAAAGCATTTGATGCCATTTTTTGTTATGACACCAATCGCAATCTTGTGCAGGTGAGGCGCCATAAGGGGCTGGAGCAGAGGCTTTTCTCCATGGAAGCCAACGCCGACATCAAGATAATTCTCCTTTATCTTTGCGGTCAGAGCTAAATGAAAGGTTGAAGGAGCCTAGAGTACAGGAAACAGACGCTTTAAAAGGCAGGTACTAGGGACTATGGAAGCCACAGTTTGCAAAATGCAATGGCTAGTCACATCTTTTGATGCTGAGAACTGATAGCAAAGAGTCCTTGGCATGAGTTTTGTCTAGATTAACAAGTCGAGATTTTTTTTCCCTGATGACTCTCGTCTATCAACTTGGGGAGGTGGTTCACAAGTAGTTCTGACAATTTTTGGCATGTTGGAAAAATGAGATTAGGACTTATCATATTTTCCCCAGGAATACCAAATGTAGGTCCTGTCCTGCTGCCCTTTGAAAAATAGGTTGCTTTTCCCCCTCTTCAGGTCTTATCTTTATTTTCGAAAAGGATAAGGTGGTATTTTCAAATATGATTACACTCGTCTCAGAGAAAGTTTCTTTGAACTCGATGTCCTCTTTTATTTCCTCTGAGATTGATTCGCTATTTGATGGCTGCCTTTCTCTTGTCGACTCCGAAGAAAACATTTCGTGATTGACTCTGCAGAAAAGTACTTCCTCTGTAAACTAATACTCCCTCCGTCCAAAAATAAGTGTCTCAACTACTAAAGAGTACTACAAAGTTGTACTAAGTTTGAGACACTTATTTTGGGACGGAGGGAGTATAATATAAGAGCGTTTAGATAATTAAAGTATGGTCTAAATGGAAATACCCCCTAATGTTAATATGTCTAAATATCCGTTGCTCTCACTGAAAAGGTTATTTCCCCTACTTGTATTTTCATATGTTAAAAATACCCAATTAGGATTGCCATCATCGGATTTGTTAACTTTGGATAACTGGATGGTACACTGCACGTTGCTGCATTAATTTTGTCAAAAAAATGCATAAAAATAGCTAAAAATTCTTTAAAGAAATACACACATACATATGGATGTATACTGCTTGTTTGCAGAGTTTCATGGCGAAATACTTTTTTATGTGAGCTACACAAAAGTGAATTATGTATGGAAAAAGCTAGTTACCTACCGATCTTTCTCTCACATCCATCACGTTCCACGCTTGACACACCTCTTACACTTGACGCACCTCTTGATGGACCGACACAACGCTTCTCTTCATCTTGATGGGCAAGCGCACTGCTTTTCTTCATCCCTATCTCTAAAGAAATGACCATACTTTTTTATCTCTTTTACCCATGTGTTGAATCTCATCTAACCATGCAGAGCGCACCGCTTCTCTTCATTTTGATGGGCAAGCACACCGCTTCTCTCCTTCATCCCTATCTCTAAAGAAATGACCATACTTTTTTATCTTTCCTATCCATGTGTTGAATCTCATCTAAACATGCGGAGCGCAGCTCAGCACCTGTTCCAAAAAGGCATACCGCAATAAATGGGGTGATGCAGAGACCACATGGTGCTCTCTCTGTTGCAGCCGTTGGTGTTCTTGCAAGTTTTCGCAACAGTTGCAGGATTACATAGAAGAAGCTAGAGGTATCGGGTCCTATTGCAATGGAGGTTTTGCAACAAGGGTCTTGTTACAGAAAAATAGAGAAGAGGTTCCGCATCAAGGGTTTTGTTGCAAAAAAATAGAGAAGAAAATTTTGCAACAAGGGTTTTGTTGCAGTAAATTAAATAAGAGAATATTTAACAACAGATGTCTTGTTGCAGAAAATTAGAGAAGAAGAGATTTTTATAACATGACTCTTATTGCAGAAAGTTAGAGCAGAAGAGGTTTCACAACAAGAGCATTGTTGCAAGAAATTACAAAACAAGAAAGCTCGCGTTGTACAATCGGACGGGGCTCGAGAGGCGGCAGATCTTTTTAAAAGATCTCCGGGCCGACGCGTAGCATCGTCATGTATGGATTTCTAGCCCATGTACTTACTATAAAAGCACATCAAAACAGATTTTGTGATGAAATTTCACATGCACTAGTATATATCTGTAAGTACTTGTATATTTACATTTCAGATTTTTTTGACACAAGAAATTGGTAATTTTGTTTTGAAAATTCCGGACTCCATGGAGACCGAGAGCAAAAAGATGCACTCATAATTAGGTGCTACATAAACAACTAAAAGAAGTAAAAAGTAAGAGTTTCTCGATTTAGACTTAACAATATTTTGAAAAATGATGTGTAAAAAAGAAAGATATTAGATCCAGTTAAAAGTGTGTCATTCCAAAAAATATATGAAGGATCAACAATATAGGCATGCCCCAAATGCCGAACATATATAAGTTTTTTTGAGACCACATCAACCGTCAGACGGTTGCTAGTGGACCAAGCTAGTAAATTTAACGGCTACCACAATTTTGATGATGTGAAAGCATGCATGTTAAGATAATTTGTAGTGTGGATCACCCTCTTAGATATACATGGTGCTTTAGTGCCCTCAAAACCATGGAAAAATCATCACTTTTGTGAAAAATCATGGGAAACCACCAGTTTAGAGACCGATGAGTAACACAAAACACCGATTCCAATATTATTAGTTGTCTCTAATAGCGGAACTGATTGGTGGGACACTATTGTTAGGTTGACTAGTAGCTCAAGTGGACAAAATGTCGAGGTGTAGGTAGGGCCCACATGTAAGATTATGAAACTTGCCAACTCCTTCCCCTTCCTCGATCCCATCTCTTCTTTTTCTCTCTCCTAATCCAACCTCTTCTTACGCGCTGCCGTTGCCATTGCTTACCTCCCTATGGTTGTGCGTCGTTGCCCCACCACTAGCCTCTGCTCTGTGATGTTGTTGAGTGTTACTTTTACACTCATCACATATGATATTAAACCGGTTTATTTTATAAAAAACAAGATATTGTTCCGATATTGTCACTAATGACTAATGAATGCAAATGATTATAAAATGTGATCTTTATTTTGTTTCCACAGGAAATAGGGCTAAATATGGATGAAATCAATCATATACATGAAAATGAGTAAAGAGGAGATAAGGAAGATCAAATGGGAGACGCAAGAGAAGCACTATAGTGCAAGACGGTGTCTCGTACAAGCACACGCACTCGTATGAGCTGCTGGAGGCACCGCTTGGTCTAACCCTACAAATACCATGAAGGGGCCAAAGTCAGGTAAGCAACAAAACATCGCCGAGACCGCCCTCTTCATCATCCACATCAACCCTAGCATTCGTCATTTTCCATCTCCATCACCATAGCCATCTTCACCACCATCACCGTAGCTTACCCCGGGCATAAAAACCGAAGACCGAAAACCAAGCTCGAAAAGACCGACCGATAGAAAAGACTGAATAAAAAAGGTCTGCACAAATAGTGTTGGGGAAAGTAGCATGCAATTTCAAAAAAAAATTCCTATGCTCACGCAAGATCTATCTAGGAGATGCATAGCAACGAGAGGGGAAGAGTGTGTCTATGTACCCTCGTGGACCGAAAGCGGAAGCGTTTAACAACACGGTTGATGTAGTCGAACTTCTTCTAGCTCCGACCGATCAAGTACCGAATGTACGACACCTCCGAGTTCTACACACGTTCAACTCGATGACGTCCCTCGCCCTCTTGATCCAGCAAGGTGTCGAGGAAGTAGACGAGTTCTGTCAGCACGACGGCGTGGTGACGATGACGGTGATGTGATCCGCACAGGGCTTCGCCAAAGCACCGCGAGAATATGACCGAGGGTGTAATCTATGGAGGGGGGCGCCGCACATGGCTAACAGTTGATGTTGTGTGTTGTAGGCGCCCCCTCCCCACATATATATATAGGTTGGAGGGAAGGAGAGGCAGCCAACGGGCGCCCCAAGTAGGAGGAATCCTACTTGGGGTCCTCTCCCAATTCGGCCAACCCCCTCTCCTATTCCTATTTGGAGTAGGAAGGGAAGAGGGGGAAGGGGGAATCCTATTCCCTTTTCCTTTCCTCCTTCCCCTTTC